>NC_044550.1:111509427-111826000 GCF_007565055.1 Rhinopithecus roxellana | reverse complement strand
ATATTGGCCTGTAGTTGGGTTAGTTTGTTTGATGTGGTTTTGTCTAGTTTTGATATCAGGATAATAATTGCCTTGTAGAAATCATTAGGAAGCACTGTCTACTCCTTTACTTTTTGGAATAGTTTGAATAGGATTGATATTACTTCTTCTTTAAATGTTTGGTAGAATTCAGCAGTGAAGCTATTGGGTCCTCGGCTGTTTTTATTATGGCTTTGATCTCGTTACTTATTATTGGTTTGTTCCAGTTTTGGATTTCTTCATGGTTAAATCTTGGTAGGTTGTATGTGTCTAAGAATTTGTCTGTTTCTTCTAGATGTTCCAGTTTATTGGCATATAGTTGCTCATAGTAGCCACTAATGATCCTTTGAATTTCTGTGAAATCAATTGTAATGTCTCCTTTTTCATCTCTGATTTTATTTATTTGGATCTTTTCTGTTTTTCCTAGTCTGGATAAAGGCTTGCCAATTTTCCTTAACTTTTCAAAAAAACATCTCATTGTTTCATTATCTTTTGTATGGTTTTCTTTATTTCAATCTCATTTATTATTTATTTTCTTCTATTAATTTGGGGTTTGGCTTACTCTTGCTTTTATAATTTGTTAAGATGCATCACTCAGTTGTTTATTTGCGTTTTTCTTCTTTTTTGATGTAGGCACTTATAACTATAAACTTCCTCTTAGTACTGCTTTTGCTGTATCTCATTGGTTTTGGTATGTTCTGTTTCCATTATCATTTGTTTCAAGAAATTTTCCAGCTTCTTAATTTGTTCATTGACCCACTGGTCATTCAGGAGCATATTGTTTAATCTGCATGTATTTGTATGTTTTCCAAAATTCCTCTTGCTATTGATTTCTAGTTTTATTTCATTGGGTTCGGAGAAGATGCTTGATATCGTTTCAATTTTTTAGTATTTTAAGACTTGTTTTGTGACTTAACATGTGGTCTATCCTTGAGAATGATCCATGTGCTGAGGAAAAGAAAAGAATGTGTATTCTGCAACCATTGGATGAAATGTTCTATAAATATCTGTTAGGTCCATTTAGTCTACAGTGCAGATTAAGTACTGTGTTAGTCGATTCTCACATTGCTGTAAAGAAATACCTGAGACTGGGCAATTTATAAGAAAAGCACTTTAATTGACTCACAATTCTGCAGGCTGTACAGGAAGCATACGTCTGGCATCCGCTTCTGGGGAGGCTTCAGGAAGCTTACAATCATGGCAGCAGGCGAAGCCGGAGTTTGCACATCACATGGCAAAAGCGGGATCAAGAGAATAAGCAGGGGAGGAACTAAACCATTCATGAGATCATGGGGTTCTCATGAATGGTTTAACACTTTCCCCTCTTGCTCCATGACCCAATCACCTCTCACCAGGCCCCCACCTCCAACACTGGGAATTCCATTTCAATGTGAGATTTGGGCAAGGACACACATCCAAACTATATCAACTCCAATGTTTCCTTTTCGATTTTCTGTTTGGAACATCTGTCAATGCTGAAAGTGGAGTATCGAAGTCTCCAGCTATTATTGTATTTGGGGCCTCTCTTTAGCTCTATCAATATTTGCTTTATGTATCTGGGTCCTCCAATGTGCATATGTATTTAAAATTGTTACATCCTCTTGCTGAATTGACCCTTTTATCATTATATAGTGATTGTCGTCTTATACTTTTTTGTCTTGAAATCTATTTTGTCTGATATAAGGGTAGTTGAATCTTGATGTAACTGATTTATAAAACAAATGGTTGCTTTATTAATATGACTAGGAGATGCACATGAAACATTGTAAAAGTCTTTGTATTTTCCTTGTATTCATACAAAGAATTGTAAAAATAAATTGAAATTGAGCATGCTTAACCTTTTAAAGTTAGTATCAAACTAACAAAGCCTTCAAATATGAGTAGTTGAAAATTAGTTGGATCATTCACAATATCCAACAACTGCTAACATTCTTTATATTGAATAAATATTCAGGTGGAGGGACTTAGTTAACACATTTCACATATAACTGAAGTCTTCATATTTTGGCAGAAAACACCTTACACATGCATCTCTCTCTTTTTTCCCCCTTTTTTGGTCTGTTTTCCTATGTTCAATCAATGCATCTTTGCTGTTGTTGTTGCATTTCACTTTAAGTTACAGAATATGCGTGCAGGATGTGTAGGTTTGTTACATAGGTAAACATGTGCCATGGTGGTTTCATGCACCTATCAACTCATTACGTAGGTATTTAGCCCAGCATGCATTAGCTATTTTTCCTAATGCTCTCCCTCCTCTTACCCCACCACATGACAGGCCCCAGTGTGTATTGTTTCCCTCCCTGTGTTCATGTGTTCTCATTGTTCAGCTACCACTTATAAGTGAGAACATGCGGTGTTTGATTTTCTGTCCCTGCATTAGTTTGCTGAGGATAATGGCTTCCAGCTCCATCCATGTCCCTGCAAAGGACATGATGTTGTTCCTTTTCATGACTCCATAGTATTCCATGGTGTGTATGTACAACATTTTCTTTGTCCAGTCTATCATTGATGGACATTTGGGTTCATTCCATGTTTTTGCTATTGGGAATAGTGCTGCAATGAACATATGTGTGCATGTATCTTTATAATAGAATGATTTATGTTTCTTTAAGTATATACCCAGTAATGGGATTGTTAGGTCAAGTTGTATTTCTGGTTCTAGGTCTTTGAGAAACAGCCACACTGTCTTCCACAATGGTTGAACTAATTTACATTCCCACCAACAGTGTAAAAGCATTTCTATTTCTCCACAGCCTCAACAGCATCTGTCATTTCTTGACTTTTTAACAGTTGTCATTCTGACTAGTGTGAGATGGTATCTCACTGTGGTTTTGATATGCATTACTCTTATCACCAGTGATGTTGAGCTTTTTTCCGTATGTTTGTTGGGTGCATAAATATGTGTTCTTTTGAGAATTGTCTGTTCATGTCCTTTGCCCACGTTTTAATGGAGTTGTTTGTTTTTTCTTGTAAATTTGTTTAAATTCCTTGTAAATTCTGAGAATTAGACCTTTGTCAGATGGATATTGCAAAAATTTTCTCCCACTCTAGGTTTTCTGTTTGCTCTGATGATAGTTTCTTTTGCTGTGCAGAAGCTCTTTAGTTTAATTACATCATATTTGTCAATTTTTGCTTTTATTGCCGTTGCCTTTACATTTACGTCATGAAATCTTTGCCTATGCCTATGTCCTGAATGGTATTTCCTAGATTTGCTTCTAGGATTTTTATGGTTTGGGGTTTTACATTTAAGTCTTTAATCCATCTTGAGTTAATTTTTCTATAAGGTGTAAGAAAGGGTCCAGTTTCGATTTTCTGCATATGGCTAGGCAGTTCTCTCAGCACCACTTATTAAATGGGGAATCCTTTCTCCATTACTTGTTTTTATCAGGTTTGTTGAAAATCAGATGGTTGTAGACATGTGGCCTTATTTCTGAGTTCTCTTTTCTGATCTTTTGGTCTATGTGTCTGTTTTCATACCAGTACCATGCTATTTTGGTTACTGTAGCCTTGCAGTATAGTTTGAAGTCAGGTGCATGATGACTCCAGCTTTGTTCTTTTTGCTTAAGATTGTCTTGGCTATATGGGGTCTTTTTTGTTCCACATGAATTTTAAAGTAGTTTTTCTAATTCTGTGAAGAATGTCAATGGTAGTTTGATTGGAATAGTATTGAATCTATAAATTACTTTGGGCAGTATGACTATTTTCATGATATTGGTTCTTCCTATCCCTGAGGATGGAGTGTTTTTCCACTTGTTTGTGTCCTCTCTGATTTCCTTGAGCAGCGGTTTGTAGTTCTCCTTGAAGAGGTCCTTCACCTCCCTTGTTAGCTGTAGGTATTTTATTCTCTTTGTAGCAATTGTGAATAGGAGTTCATTTATGATTTGGCTCTCTGCTTGTATATCATTGGTGCATAGAAATGCTTGTGATTTTTGCATATTGTTTTGTATCCTGAGACTGCTGAAGTTGCGTATCAGTTTAAGAAGTCTTTGGTCTGAGACGATGGGGTTTTCTAGATATAGGATGATGTCATCTGCAAACAGACACAGTTTGATTTCCTCTCTTCCTATCTGAATACCCTCTATTTTTTCTCTTGCCTGATTGCCCTAGCCAGAACTTCCAATACTATGCTGAATAGGAGTGGTGAGAGAGGGCATCCTTGTCTTGTGCCAGTTTTCCAGTGGAATGCTTCCAGTTTTTGCCCATTCAGTATTATATTGGCTGTGGGTTTGTCATAAATGGCTCTTGCTCTTTTGAGGTATGTTACTTCAATACCTAGTTTATTGAGTTTTTAATATGAAGGGATGTTGAATTTTATCAAAGGCTTTTTCTGCATCTATTGAGATAATCATGTGGTTTTTGTCTTTAGTTCTGTTTATGTGATTAATTGCATTTATTGATTTGCAATATGTTGAACCATCCTTTCATCTGGGGATGAAGGCGACTTGATCATGGTGGATAAGTTTTTTGATGTGCTGCTGGATTTGGTTTGCCAGTATTTTATTGAGGACTTTTGCATCAATGTTCATCAAGGATACTGGCCTGAAGTTTTTGTTGTTCTTGATGTGTCTCTGTCAGATTTTGGTATCGGAATGATGCTGGCTTCATAAAATCCATTAGGAAGGAGTCTCTCTTTTTCAATTGTTTGGAATAGCTTTAGAAAAAATGGTACCAGCTCCTCTTTGTACCCCTGGTAGAATTCAGTTATAAATCCATCTGGTCCTGACTTTTTATGGTTAATAGACATATTACTGCCTCAATTTGATAACTTGTTATTTGTCTATTCAGGGATTCAACTTCTCCCTGATTCAGTCTTGGAAGGTGTATGTGTCCATGAATTTGTCCCTTTCTTCTAGATTTTCTAGTTTATTTGCATAGAGATGTTTATAGTATTCTCTGATGGTTGTTTGTATTTCTGTGGGCTCAGTGATGATATCCCCCTTTATCATTTTTTATTGTGTCTGAGTCTTCACTCTTTTCTTCTTTGTTAGTCTAGCTAG
The DNA here is from genome assembly GCF_007565055.1 of Rhinopithecus roxellana. Taxonomy (NCBI): domain Eukaryota; kingdom Metazoa; phylum Chordata; class Mammalia; order Primates; family Cercopithecidae; genus Rhinopithecus; species Rhinopithecus roxellana. Next base: position 111,820,985 of record NC_044550.1, on the reverse strand, counting down.
AGGTCTATCTATTTTATTGATTTTTTCAGGAAAAAAAAAGAAACAACAGGTCCTGGATTTGTTGATTTTTGAAGGGTTTTTTGTGTGTGTGTCTCTGTCTCCCTCAGTTCTGCTCTGATTTTGGTTATTTCTTGTCTTCTGCTAGGTTGGAGTTTGTTTGTTCTTGGTCTTTAGTTCTTCTAGTTTTGATGTTAGGATATTGATTTAAGATCTTTCTAGATTTTTGATGTGGACATTTAGTGCTATAAATTTCCCTCTTAATACTGCTTTTTAGCTGCATCCCAGAGATTCTGGTATGTTGTCTCTTTGTTCTCATTGGTTTCAAAAAACTTCTTGACTTCTGCTTTAATTTTTCTATTTACTCAGGAGCCATTCAGGAGCAAGTTGTTCAATTTCCATGTGGTTGTGTGGTTTTGAGTGAGTTTCTTAATCTTGAGTTCTAATTTGATTGTGCTGTGATCTGAGACACTGTTATGATTTTAGCTCTTCTGCATTTGCTGAGGAATGTTTTATATCCAATTATGTGATTTTAGGGTGTCATGTGGCACTGAGAATAATGTATATTTTGTTGGTTTGGGGAAGAGAGTTCTGTAGATATCTATCAGGTCCACTTGATCCAGAACTGAGTTCAAGTCCTGAATATCTTTGTTAATTTTCTGCCTCAATTATCTGTCTAATATTGACAGTGAGGGGCTAAAGTTTCCCACTACTATTGTGTAGCAGTCTATGTCTATAGGTCTCTAAGAACCTGTTTTATGAATCTGAGTGCTTTTGTATTGGGTGCATATATATTTAGGATACTTAGCTCTTCTTGTTGCATTGAACCTTTTACCATTATGTAATACCCTTCTTTGTCTTTTTTGATCGTTGTTGGTTTAAAGCCCATTTTGTGAAAGACTAGGATTGCAACCCCTACATTTTTCTGCTTTCCATTTGCTTGGTAAATTTTCCTCCATCCCTTTATTTTGAGCCTATATGTGTCCTTGCCTGTGAGACGGATGTATTAGTCTGTTCTCACACTGCTAATAAAGACACACCCAAGACTGGGTAATTTAAAGAGGTCAAATGTACTCACAGTTCCACATGCCTGGGGAGGCCTCACAAGTGGTGGAAGGCAAAGGAGAAGCCAAGACATGTCATACATGGTGGCAAGGCAATCATACGAGGGAATTTCCATTTCTAAAACCATCAGATCTCATGAGACTTATTCACTATGACAAGAAGAGCATGGGGAAGCCACCCCCATGATTCAATTATCTCTATCTGGCCCCACCCTTGACACATGGGGATTATTGCAATTTAAGGCGAGATTTGGGTGGGGATACAGCCAAACTATCTCAATAGGTCTCTTGACTACAGCACACTAATGGGTCTTGGCTCTATCCAGCTTGCCATTCTGTGTCTTTTACTTGGGGCATTCAGCCCATTTGCATTTAAGGTTAATATTGTTATGTATGAATTTGATCCTGTCATCATAATGCTAGCTGGCTATTTTGCAGACTTTTGATGTAGTTGCTTCATAGTGTGTCATTGGTCTGTGTACTTCAGTGTATTTTTGTAGTGGCTGGTAACTGTTTTTCCTTTCCATATTTAGTGCTTCCTTCAGGAGCTCTTGTAAGGCAGGCCTGGTGGTGATGAATTCCCTCAGCATTTTGGTTGTCTGGAAAGGTTTTATTTTTTCTTCATTTATGAAGCTTAGTTTGGCCAGATATGAAATTTTGGGTTGGAAATTATTTTCTTTTTTTTTTTTTTCTTTTTTTTTTTTTTTTGATATGGAGTCTGGCTCTGCGGCCCGGGCTGGAGTGCAGTGGCCGGATCTCAGCTCACTGCAAGCTCCGCCTCCCAGGTTCCCGCCATTCTCCTGCCTCAGCCTCCCGAGTAGCTGGGACTACAGGCGCCCGCCACCACGCCCGGCTAGTTTTTTGTATTTTTTTAGTAGAGACGGGGTTTCACCGTGTTAGCCAGGATGGTCTCGATCTCCTGAACTCGTGATCTACCCGTCTCGGCCTCCCAAAGTGCTGGGATTACAGGCGTGAGCCACCGCGCCTGGCCGGAAATTATTTTCTTTAAGAATGTTGAATATTGGCCCCCAATCTCTTCCAGCTTGCAGGCTTTCTGCTGAAAGGTCCACTGTTAGTCTGATGGCCTTTCTTTTGTAGGTGACCTGGACTTTCTTTCTGGCTCTCCATAACATTTTTTCCTTCATTTCAATCTTGGAGAATCTGAGGATTATGTGTCTTAGGGTTGATCTTCTCATGGAATATCTTATTGGGATTCTCTGGATTTCCTGATTTGAATGTTGGCCTGTCTTGTTAGGCTGGGGACATTCTCCTGGGGCATATCCTGAAGGGTGTTTTCCAACTTGGTTCTATTCTTCCCATCTCTTTCAGGTACCCCAATCAGTCGTAGGTTCAGTCTTTTTACAAAGTCTCATGGTTCTCGGTCAGGGGTTTTATTCGTTCCTTTTCCAAACACACCTCTTAACATTGTGAGATATTCTAAATAGTCATTTTGTAAGGTCTCAAATCCCACCATACCTGAAGGTTTGTTTTTATCAGAAATAATTCAAAGTTTGATTTGTTATTTAAATGATCTTTGTCTTACATGTTGAGTCCGAAGTTTAAATTTCATCACTGCTGCTTGACATGCCAGTAAAAGCATGGCAACACAGTTTAAATCAGCAATTTGAGCTTGTTATTAAAAATACCACCAGGATAAACAAATTGGGTCAGCGAAGTTGAGAAGTATTTAAGTAATGTTATTGTAATCAGTAATCAGTAAAATTAACAGCATTTTTTGTTCTCACTTGCCATTTTAATTGCAGCATTTATCTTCAGGACAAGCAACAAACTGAAACATTAGAATTTATGAAAACATGAATTTTGGAACTCACTACCAATAGAATAAACAAAACTCTAAAAATTCTGCCTGGTTGACATGCATATGACATTATCTATTGGCTAGTGTCACTAATCTCACTTCCTAAATTTCACTTGAGTCTTTTTAATGTGGGGGTTTTAGATGCCCACAGGCAACTGTTGTATGAGCAGTTCTCTTGCTTCTGCTGTGGCTGTTGAAATAGTTCCCACTGAGCCTTCTGTCCTTTCTCAATCACTTTTCCAAACTGCAGTCAGGGTAATACGCTCAAAACACAAACATGATGACGGTGTCTCCTGCTTAAACCCCTCCAAAGGTTTCCATTGTTCTCAGGATGAAAATCAAAATCCTAATATGCCCCACCACACACTGCTTAGTTCAGTCCCTTTGACACCCAACCTCCTGCTATACCACCAAGCCAATGGTTCTGAGCCCCAAAACTGACCTTCTCTCACCTCCTCAAACTCACCATTCTCCCTTCTATCATGGGGTCTTGTGCAGGCTCTCCCCTCCTTCTGGAAGATTCTCCATCCCAGCATCTCACTCTTGCTCCATCCAACCTAGATAAATCCCAACTTCCAGATCTGTTAGAAATGCCACTTCCTCAAGGAGCCTTCACTGGGTCCTTTGGTCCTCTGTGCTGTGGTCCTACAGCACGTATCGTTGTTGTCTGTGTACAACTGCATCTGTGTGTGATAATCTGATTTTTCTCTTTTTCCGAGACGGAGTCTTCTCTATCACCCAGGCTGGAGTGCAATGTATGATCTCTGCTCACTGCAACCTCTGCCTCCCAGGTTCAAGCGATTCTCCTACCTCAGCCTCCCGAGTAGCTGGGATTACAGTCACCCACCACCATGCCCGGCTAATTTTTGTATTTTTGGTAAAGATGAAGTTTCACTATGTTAGCCAGGCTGGTCTGGAACTCCTGACCTCAGATAATCCACCCACCTTGTCCTCCCAAAGTGCTGGGATTACAGGCGTGAATCACCGTGCCTGGCCAATAATCTAATGTCTGTCTCACTACATGAGGGCAAAGGCTGTGTCTGACTTTAGATCCCCCCAAACCTAAAATGACACATAATACGCACACAATAATATTTGCTGAACAATGGAATAAAGAAATAATTGCAAACACTTTTCAAAGAATCTGGCATTTAATTATCTAGTGTTATCTCTGCAGCATGCAAAGACCACTTGCACACATTTTGGAAACACTTTTTATAGGAACCACTACTCTTGCTTTCTTCATGTGTTAGTCTAGTGTTAAAATGGCAAGTGAGACCCAAAAAAAGTTATTAATTTTGCTGATTAAAAAAATTACTTAAATACTTCTTAGCCACAAGTTTATTAAACTAATTTATCTTGCTGATATTTTTTATGAGAAGCTCAATTTACTTTTTGAAATTGTTTTGACAGTTAACAGATCTCAGTGTATTTTTGCCAGCTTACTTCATGGTGTGTTGAAAAATGCCCTAATCTCTTAAACTTTGTCTTCCTCTTGTGTGTTATATACTTTTTATAAAGTATGCATCTTCCTTATATTCATTTATACTAACAGGATGAAAAACATAAAAGTAATGGAATTCTATATAGGTGTATTCTCATTCTGTTAAACTGTAAATAATTCATATTCTCTCCACCTTCAAACTCCTTTTTTTTTTTATTTTTTTTTTTGGACATGGAGTCTCACTCTGTTGCCCAGTCTGGAGTGCAGTGGTGCAATCTCAGCCCACCGCAACATCCATCTCCTGGGTTCAAGCAATTCTCCTGCCTCAGGCTCCTGAGTAGCTGGGACTTATAGGCACGTGCCACCATGAACAGCTAATTTTTGTATTTTTAGTAGAGACAGGTTTCACCAGGTTGGCCGGGCTGGTCTCAAACCCCTGACCTCAAGTGATCCACCGGCTTCGGCCTCCCAAAGTGCTGGGATTACAGGCGTGACCCACTGCGCCCGGCCAAACTTCTTTATCAAATATATTTTAAGTACAGTTTTAGATTCTTTGGATCATATCACCAAACTTCTATATCAAATGCATTTTCCTAGTAGATAGTTGTTCAATATCATCAGAATAAAGTTTAATCATTTTCTGCAGGAGTGCTACCACCTCAAGAGTAAGGCAGCAACTTTCTTTGAATTATGTTATTTGTCTGTTTGTATTGGCACATTTAAATGTTGTTTCCGTGCATTTTTTCCTATGGTGTTTAGCTAGTGAATTTACGCAGGAAGAATCTACATCTTACTGTTATGCTCACTATGATTTGTTTGAAGGTAAAATTGAAACTTGGTGAGGAGCACAGGACATACTCATACATAAAGACACTGAGGATTTAAGAAAATTTCTTATTTTTATTTTTAGAGACCGGGTCTCTCTTTGTCACCCAGGCTGGAATGCAGTGGTGCCATCATAGCTCACTGCAGCCTCAAACTCTTAGATTCATGCCATCCTCCCACTTTAGCCTCCCAAGTAGCTGGGATTACAGGTGTGTGCCACTGTGCCTGGGCTAAATTTTAACTACCTTAATGATAAAACAAAGAAACAAACAAACAAACACCTCTATTTGCTTTTTCTACTTTGCGTGATTTTGTTGAAGTATTTTTAACACATAACACATTTGTTCCATCCTGTATTGTTCATCTCAAGATAGTCTATGCTAATTGAGAAGTGAGTTGACCCTAGAAGAATATAACTAGCTTCATTCCGAGTCCAATCTCAAAGATCCATTGGCAAAGATTCATTGATAACTTCTTACCAATCAAAATTCTGTTCCTGGTCTAAAAAGCAATGATTTCCGCTAACTCGGGCAAAATTATTTCATCTTTATTTGTAAATATTATTAACTATAATTTAGGATTTCAAATCATTGTTAAATGTACTAGTATTCTTTTAAATGCTTTACAAATGTTAACTCATTTTATCCACATAACAAACCCATAAGAAGGTATTTTCTGCCCATTTTAAAGTGGCAGTAATTAAGAATAGACCATTTCAGTGTCTTGCTCAAGGTTATACTGACACAGGTGTTCTGTGGCAGAGTTAGAGTCTGTTCACAGGCAGTCTGGTTTTAGGTCCTGCACTTAAAACATCTGGTACTTCACTGAGCCTATGACATCCCTGCTATAGTAGGGCCCACACTGCAACAATTACATGTGGCAAGATCTGCACAGACTTGAGTGCAAGACCAATGCAGACTTCTTGAATATTTGCAAGAAACTAAAATACATATTTTATTTTATTATGATTATTCTTTGAGACGGAGTTTTGGCCTTGTTGCCCAAGCTGGAATGCAATGGCGCAATCTTGACTCACCGCAACCTCCACCTCTCGGGTACAAGTGATTCTCCTGCCTCAGCCTCCTGGGTAGCTGGGATTATAGGTGCCCACCACCACGCCTGGCTAATTTTGTATTTTCAGTAGAGATGAGGTTTCTCCATGTTGGCCAGGCTAGTCTCAAACTCCTGACCTTAAGTGATTCACCCACCTTGGACTTCCAAAGTGCTGGGATTACAGGAGTGAGCTGCTGCGCCTGGCCATAAAATAACGTATTTTAAAAGACGAAATTCAAATCCAACTTTCTAGAAACCCTAGAACACTTAGGTTTTCAAGAGCCATCTGAGGTCCGGAGCTAAAGTGTTCACTCCCCCACTCACTTTATTTCCGGGGTATGGTGGCTCACATGCCTCAAGACGTTTGAATCCTGTTTTCTTGGTTGAAAGACTTTTAAATTTTTTCTTTCAATAGAGGAATACTGATCTGTGGACACGGATTGCCACGTACCCGAGTTAAATCACTTTTCCCTGCTGAGGAAACCATTTCCAATGTCAGGATGCCTCATCTGTTCTCCCACTACGCCTTGATGTTTTGTAGAAAGCCCCCTTCATCGGGTTCATCACTAGCAGTTGTGTGCTGTGCCGTGGCAGCACTGGTGCAAAAAGGGTGCTTAGGTACACAGCAGTCAGTCTGACGTAGTGGGAAGGTTTCTAAATAAAAACACCAATGACATATATGCAGTAAGCTATTTCAGGTTCCCACTGTGTGAAAAAACCAGATGAATTAATGCAAAACAGAAGACAAACATGAATGATACGATAACATATGTGTAGTGATAGATATGCACATACGCATACAGACATGACACACACACAGCACGAGATAGCCTGGAATAGACGACTGTCACTGACATGATTGTGAAGAAAACAGTCCAGGAAGTAACCTCATTCCCTCCACCGATTCTTTATCTTAGAGCCACTTTCCTGTCCCTGTCTGGTACCTAGCACAATGCTTAAATGAATAAAAAGTGCTCAGCAAACATCGGTTAAATAAATTAATAATTGAAGAAAGAGAAGGAGGAAGTTGGGAAGGGAGGGAGGGCGGGAGACAAGGAAAGGAAAGGAGAGGAGAAAAGGAGGGGACGAAGGGGATGGGAGGGGACATAAGGGGAGGGGAGGAGACAAGAGGGCAGGGGAGGCTGAGGTGAGGCAGGGAGGTGAGGTGATAGGAGGGGAGGGGAGGACAGGGGAGGGAAGGGGAGGGGAGGGCAGGGGAGGGGAGTGGAGAGGAGAAGAGAGAAGAGAAGAAGAGAGTAGAGGAAAGGGAGAAGGAAGGGAGAAAGGAAGGGAGGAAAGGGTTTAATCAATCAATTGCACACACAGTCTGGTTTCCAAAGTCATCTGTTTCTTTACTCTTTCCCATATCTTCTGTGCCTTCTTGACTTTCCAGTTTTTTGCAAAGCAAATTCCCACCTTGGGTTATTTCTCAGTTAGTGGCTTACACAGAGTTTCTTGGGAAAATCATGGAAACCTCCCAACAAGGTCTAGAATAAACCTATTCTATTCCATCTCCCTAGATTTCTATTTAATCTTTTGTGCTCATCTACTTGTAACACCCAATCAGCCTCTCCGGTCCTTTTTCACACTTCTCAGTTTCCCAAGTCACCAATTTCATTCACGCCACCACACCCAGCCCAGCTTTCTGAGAGAAAAACTAGTTTTCTCCCAGTTTCCATTTTTCTGATAATCATATTGCTTATCTCTTAGTCAACAAGGTTCAAAACTAAAAGTCATTTCTTACTCCTTCTCTTTGTCTCTCCTAAATCCTCCATGGGTTTTTTTTTTTTTTTTTTTTTTTTTGTCTGTTTGTTTGCTTGTTTGTTTGTTTGTGTGTTCTTGTGTTCATTTTTTGTTTCTTAATGTAAAGTGAGGATTAGGGAAAGAAGGGGGACAGAGAAAATGGGACTCACTGTTTGACACTGGAAACTACTCCAAAAGACTGAATTGCTAAAATGAGAAACTCAAGGCATTGATTTACTTTTGCTGTGACTGTGGTTTAAAATGACTGAGTGACATGCAAAAATAAGAAACTCCTGTATTTTTTTTCTTCAATATTTTACCAGAAACAAATGTTTGTAAGTTCACACTGTAATGAACCTAATCCTGGGCTCTAGGAATACAATGTAACCTAAGATGTAATTAGAAGAAGGAGAAGAAAGATAGTCTATTCCAGGCTATCTCGTGCTGTGTGTGAGTCATATATGTATGTGTATGTGCGTGTCTATCCCTACACATATGTTATAGATCTTCAACGTAACCTTGATCTAATTCCTATAACATGTCATTGGGATTTGCAACAGGGACAGGGATGGGAGGGCCTTTAAACAAGATAGAAAGGTGGCAGAGCTTAGGTAAATTCTTAAAGATTTCACTTTTTGTAATGATAAATAACCATATAAATTTATTCATTTTAAACTACTGGAAAAAAAGCAAAAACTCTATATGGACACATAAAATAAAGCTCAGCTTAACACACTGCTTGGGTAGCCTACAAACATTGTTCCTATGGTTATTAATAATCGTTTCTGTATAATTATAACACATCAATGGTAATCCCTTGTTATAATACAGCTGATAATTTTTAAAAAGTATTAGAACTAAAATTGTTCATGTAAACGATCTTACCAAATTTTCTTCTAGTTTATGTGTTTTATTTATTTTATTCTAGATTTCCTGCTCTTCTAAGACAAAGTGATTTAGAATTTCTGTGCAAGCAAGAGAACTAAAGACCTCTTTAAAGAAGAGAAGGTAAGTCCCAGGAACCAAAATGTCTCCAGTCTTAGAGGCTTCTTCAAATATGCAGCTTGTTGGTCTTGACAAAATAAGTTAATTTCACAAAGCTACAGTTTACTTTGCAGTCCATTACTTACGTTATTACCCTTCATGAATTAGCTGTAGGTAAATGATTCCAAAAAGTATAATTAATCTGATTCTCATACTATTTCTACAGGCTTTTCTTTTTCTGGAAAATTAGATGAATGAGGACATTTGAAAGTAAAAAATCTCTGCATTTTGACTGGAGAGAATTTTCTACCAGGATAGGATAGAATGATCACAATGGATTATAGAGTGTGTATGGTGTGGTGTGGTGTGTGTGCATGTACACACACGTGCTTTCATCAGTTTGGAAGTGATTTGTTGGAGAGTTCTCTTGTTCTCAGGAAGTCTTAATCCTTTCTGATCAGCACTTACATGTCAACCTTAGAGAATTAAACTTGTACCTAGTTACTTTTTTTCTCTCCTTGATATAGCTCAATGCATTTTCTCAATGGTAACCATGGTCTAGTAATTTAAAGCCTTTGAACGTTATGAACAGATTCATTTAAAACGATATTCTGAGGGCTTTCCACAAAATGGAAAGTGTCTTCTACCAGGAAGCTACAAAAGAATTTACAAGAGAAAATCTGCTAAGTGTCCTGCTCAGGATGAGTGTACGGTAACATGCCTAGAAGATCCAGTGTCCTAGAGAAAGTCATTCACAAAGGGCCTGGCTCTTTGGGCTTAATGGGTTGAACTCTGAATTTCTTTGCTTTCTCCTAATCGATGGTGTGTTTCTTATTTTAATATAAAATTTAGCAAAAAGTTTTCATGAAGTAAAGGACTTTCTACATAAATTACAAAATAAATATAAAAATATGTAGGAATGTTAACATTTTTATATCAGAGAAATTGAGTTATATGAGCATATTTCTTTTTGATGCTATTCATTCAAAGACAATATATTAAATTTTTAAAATCATGTCAGAAGTTTAGAGGGCATGCATACATCTCAAGAGTCTATGACAATAACTGTGGTTTTGTCACTGATATTATTTTGTGTTCAAGTTACTGGATCTGAATTAATTTTCTATCCAAAACAAGTTATCGTGTGTGTGTATGTGTGTGTAGTGTGTGAAGCTGACACTAATTCAGTATTGCAAAAAGACTTTTTTGCTATTCCATTTAAGAAGAGAAAAGATAAGATAGAAGGTCGTCTTTTTTTTTTTTTTTTTTTTTAAGAATAAAATTGTGGTGTAATTTTGTGTAAAATAGCAGCAACTACTATTGTTTTATTTTAATATCCATATCAGGCACTGGGTTTTTACGTTTCCCCTAAGGGCATCTCAGAGAAAGGGGATAAGAGAGAACTTTAATAAGCATTGCTGCATGCACACATACACATTCTTACATGCCCAGTGAGTAATTAATCAAAACGAAAATAAAACTCTGGAATGATTAGCTAGCTATGTTACGTGCCATCTTCTGCATACAGGGAAGCTCTCTTCCCTTGATCTCAATTTAGGTAACAGTGAGACTTTTATGTTAAGCTAAAACAGTTAATGCAAAGTAGATTTTAATAATTTACCGTTGTGTATTTCTTCAGTTATTGTTCTTTTAAGATCCTCTGTAAGAATTTTTGCACTATATTTTGCACAACTGCCTGTAGAAACCAAGACCCTAGAAATGTGCATGCAATATACACATAACCGAGATAAGTGATGATTTATCTAAGTTGCTCTGCTGATATTTTCCTCAAATCCTCCTCCTGACTTCTCTTTTCATTCAAATGTGAGTCACAACACAAGCATGCACTGTGAAAAACCTATCTCTGTCTAGTTTTATAATGGACTTCAAATAAATTAAATTTTTAGGACAAATTATTATTGAAGTATCCAAGGAATTAGGTGCATAGTTTCTCTTATTACTAATGGGAGCCATGCACCTAATTTCAGGCACTCTGAGCTAAAATGTAATCACCTGTGTGTTTTCTGCTATAAAACTATAACTCAGTATTCAGTGCAAAAGCAATCCTTGGCTCTCCGAAGCCCATTGGAGATGAGATTCCTTCAGGTCTTCGGCATTTCGCCTTAGAAAAAGCGCTTCCTATGAAGGCCACTATAATAAAACGTGCCATCCTCCCCTTGCCTTGTAAGTTCTCTCTCTTCAAATCCTTCTCTTGCCAGTTCATGAATTCCACTCTTCCCACGCTGGGAGCTTCTCTAGAGAAGTTCGTCTTTAACAGCTAATATAGAAACTTGAATGTTATAATGATCCTCTGAGATACATATTGAAGGATAAATTTTCTTATGTGATGGTTGCAGCTATGGAGGAGGCTACTATCTTTAAAACACACATATAAGTATATATCTTGATGAAGAAACAAAAGTTACCATCCACATACCACCAAGCTCTTCCAAAAGCAAGGAGAACAACGACATGCTTTCTAAGCTTGGGAAATCACAAAAAAAGAAAAAAAGAAAAAAAAGAAAGAAAAAAAGAAAAGAAAAGAAAAGAAAAGAAAAAAACACACACCAACAAAAAGAAAAGAAAAACTTCAAAAGAATTTCTTCAAACTATATTATTTAGGAAGATTTCTTGAGTGTGCCTCTCCTGATTTAGAGCCGATCTAGTGGGTATACTCTTACTGAATATGTTTTAACTAATGCTTTCCAGTGTGATTATGAATACACTTTACATGTCCTAAGGTCACCCAGATATTTTAACTAAGCCTGACAAATACTCAGAAACATGTCCTAGATGAAAATATGACAAAATAATGTTTTCCAAAAATGGCACTGAGAATTAAAGATCACACAATTCCCATGGCACAGAATCCTGCTCTTGTTTCCGAGAGGTGGTGAAGACGATAGAAAACATGTAAAATGTTATGTGATCTGTTTTCAAAATGGAGAAAAGGAATATCATAAATAATTGAAATCCCCAGATTAACCAAGGCTATCATTTTTTGTCAGTAAGCTCCACCCTTTCCCGTGCCTTCCTAAAATGGAACTCAAGATTGTAAATGCTTTGGCTTGAATAAAAATTCTTATTTCTTTTTCCTGACATATTGACCAAAAGGGAAAGGGAAAGGGAAATCAGAGAGCCCACGTGATACTCAGGATGGATAGTCCCTCCCTGCCTCAACAGGGATTGGAAGCTGGTACATCACTATCTAGCGCATAATCAAAGAAGTGGATGAGATGAAAGAAATAGCATAAATTAACAACGTCAAAAAACATCATAAGCCTCTCTGATGATTACAAGTAGCTCTATGTTTGTTGTCTTGTAGAACAAAAATCAGAATGGCTGACTGACGATTTGACTTTTTCATCTGGATGTTTCGGTGTTTTGCAAACACAGCATTTGGTACAAGGGAAAAGTTAGAGTTTTAAATCTGTGGGATATGGTGATAATTTTTCACTCTGCTTCTCAGTCCTGCCCTTCAGAACGAGCAGGGCTGTCTCTGAACCTGAGCATAAGGAGTGTGGTTCAATGCCTCCATACTGTAACTTTGTGAAGTTTTCAGTCTGATTTCAGAGAATCCTGAGGAGGGTCTGTACCCAAGGAAGCATTCAGGCTGATTGAATGCTTTCATTGTGAATGTTTGGATCTGACTTCGTAGAAGGGAATTTCTAAGTATGATGTCCATGTCTGTATCCTTGACTCAATTAAAAAAAAAAAAAAAGATTAAGAGGCTAAATAGATTTTCTTGCTGAAGTACATACCTAGGAAAGAAAAGGAACAAAAGACCGATGTTTAGAAAAAATTCTCCTTTGTTAGGTCATTGTTTTTTTTAAAGGTGAATTGAAGCTGAATTGTGATTTACTCTACATTGGGAGGTTACAGAGTGAGCAAAATGGACTTGTTGGGGCTGTCCCAAGGACAGTGAAAAAATGGCAGAAATAACTATTTAATGCAGAGAGGCTGTTGGCATACTCACTTTGAAACATGTTAAAAAGCACTGTTCTGAAGTTTACTATTTCAATTTAGTCTGTGATCAGATATAAAGCATTAACCTCATAGACTTAAAATCTAGGCCTGGCACAGAGGCTCACCCCTGTGGTCCCAGCACTTTGGGAAGCGTAGGTGGGATAATCGCTTGAGCCCAGAAGTTTGAGACCATTCTCGGTAATATAGTGAAACCCCATTTCTACAAAAAATTTAAAAAGTAGCTAGGTATGGTGGCATGTGCCTGTAGTCCCGGCTGCTTGGGAGGCCAGGATGGGAGGATCACTTGAGCCCAGGAGTTCGAGGCCACAGTGAGCCATCAACAGAAAACAGTCAGGAGAGGAGCAAAGCAAGATGACCAGAGGCAAGGGGACAAAAGCTTCTGTTTATTAACTCAGGAATCACAGAAGTATTTCCTAGGTTATTATACAGTTTTTTAAAATATGTGGTACCTTTTTGCTTTCAGTTTTCTAATCAGTAAAAATAAATGTAATGCTACATGAGGTACCATTTTATATCATGAAGAGAGCATGGGCTGAGTGAGATTCAGATTCTTATTCTATCACTTTCTAATTCTTACAAATTGGAAATATTAGTTATTTTTTTCTATATCTCAGTTTCTTAATCTGTACAATAGAAATAATATACCTCCCTACTATTGTTTTATGAGGACAAAATTTGATCAATGTACTAAGGTGTCTGTAAACTAATGCTCAACAAATTGTGCATTGTAAAAGTACCTGTAGGCCAAGACGGTAATCCCAGCACTTTCGGAGGCTGAGGCAGGAGGATCACTTGAGGTCAGGAGTCTGAGACCAGCCTGTGCAATATAGCAAGACCCCAGCTGTACACAAACTAAATAATAATAATAATGATAATAATAATAACCAGGTGTGGGGGCATGCTCCTATATCCCTAGCTACTCGAGAGGCTGAGGCAGGATGATCACTTGAGTCCTGGAGGTCAAGGCTGCAGTGAGCCACGATCCTGCCACTGCACTCCAGCCCGGGTGACAAAATGAGACCCCGTGTCTGTAAATAAATAAATGAAGATACCTTTGTACATAACACAATAATTTGTGCCTATTACTATTATTTGAGATAATTATTTCACAAAAGCACCATGTCCTATAGCAGTTTTCTATTTTGAACTTGCAATCCTAAGACTTTTTGGGTAGTGTGCAGATATTGCCGATGTTCTTATATTCTCCCATATTTTATTGACTGAGAAAGGATGAAATTCCACACTTTGTGAGTGGAAGAAAGAAAACAGGCAATGCCAAGAATTTTTCTTTTTTGATGGAGCAGCCACAATTCCAGCATGCCAGATTCTACCTCTCTGATCACACTGCAATAAGATTTAGGGAGGTACAGTGAATGTTGAAAGTTTTACCTCTAGGAAATGTAGCCAATTGCCAGTTTTCTCTTGAAGTCATCTTTCTTGTTAGGTTCTGACTAGAAAGTTCTGCTTTAGGAAAGATTACCAGAGGTAAATATGCCTGACAAATAGGAGGGTTAGAAGGGATGGTCATGTCTAGCTTCAGAGAACTCCACTACTAAAAGGACTGTGCTAATTCCACTTGCTGACACTAGCAGAAAACATGGCAAGTATATAGGAAAAGCATATGTATTAAATGCATGAATAGGCTGGGTGCGGTGGCTCATGCCTATAATCCCAGCACTTTGGGAGGCCGAGGTAGGTGGATCACGAGGTCAGGAGGTCAAGACCATCCTGGCCAACATGGTGAAACCCCGTCTCTACTAAAATACAAAAAATTAGCTGGGCATGGTGGTGCGCACCTGTAGTCCCAGCTACTCAGGAGGCTGAGGGAGGGGAACTGCTTGAACCGGGAGGTGGAGATTGCAGTGAGCTGAGAGTGCACCACTGTACTCCAGCCTGGTGACGGAATGAGACTCCATCTCAAAAAAAAAAAAAAAAGAAAAAAAAAGCATGAATAAATGAACTATTTTCCTGGGAAATAATATAGTAGGCAGCATCTATTCTAGGAGCACAGAGATGGCTTTGAATAACCAAGACTAATATTCTTAACGTTGTGTAGAGGCAGCAACTCAGAATTCTCTGACCTTGACTCGTGGGGTTCAGCATCGTATAAGTGCATCGTACCCCATTCATCTGCTATGTATATCTCTAAACTGAGCCTGATCAGACTATAGGTGCTTTCAGATCTTTTGATTGAAATCCTTTCCAATTATGACATGATTTATGAGATACAGTTTTCCACAGCTGATTTATCTCTTGCTTTGTGAGCCCGACTATATAAAAAATGTCATACCAAATGAGCTCAGTGATACATGCAGCCCAGTTTATTCCCCGCAGTGGCCCTGAGGAATATTCTATGGGAGTTTGTGGTTGCCATGCAGATATTACCTAAATAAACCTCTTTAAAACCCCTGATAATTCACCAATAATCTCTTATTATAATTCTCACATAAGAATTCATTCAATCAATGTGAAATAAGGGCAAAGTAAATTTTCATAGCTTCCCCCACAATTTTAGCAAAGTTCCTTATTGTACAAATTTAGATATTCCAGAGTTCAAACGATGATGGATACTAAACTCTGATAAAATATGATCAGCCAGAAAATAATTGTTCTACTAATGAGTATATTTATTTAGTAAGCATTACAAGTATATGTGAATATCAAAGTAAAATATGGATTTCATAGATGACTATCTACTTCCATTTTTTTCTTTCTCATTTTCCTAAGAATAACACCTCCTCAGTTCACAGATTTTACATTTACTTAATCCAAACACATAGATATTACCAGATAATCATGCTTTTTGTTGATTCATAACATCTGAACAAGACTAATCGCGATAAACTGTTCAACTACAGCAAATTTTTAGAAGAGTCAGATTAAAAAAAAATAGTCAATTTGTAAGCATAACAAAACAAGGTTGAACTCACAAAGGTGACTTCAATCGAATAGCATGTTCAGGGTAAAGGATATGTATTTGTACCTCTATAAAGGAAACTTTTTTCCTTTTACATATATACCATTCAAGTGCCAAAAAAGAAAAATCCCTCTCAGACACTGTTTATTGAAAGAAATTTCATGAGAGCCAATCTCACTTTTCCAGCAGAGCAGCAACCTACCTTTCTAAAAGGAGAGCAGATGATGCTTTTGAAAACACTGCCTGCATGTTGCAACACATTTATTTAAAAATACTGTGTCTATTATGCCTGAACACTTCAAGTAAAACCCCATTGTAAATGGTGTTATCACCAGGAATGGTAAGTTGTTTTCATGCAAGAAGTTCAAAATCTGCTCTGATGTGGTCAATTACAGGAGTTTTCTATAACTCCTTAGGACCAACTAAGGGTCCATTTTGTTGTGATGTTTTGAATAGTTGGGTTCTCATATCCTTCTGACCCACATAGCATGGGGGAGTCAGGCAGCAGCTGGTACTTCTCAGAGTCACTCAAGGAGAGACTGGCCATTTGTGTGCTGGCTTCTGTGTGCGTCTGTTTCCATGTCCAGCTATAGATCTACCTATCACCCTTTTTCTCTGTTCAATTACTTACCATTGACACACTTCGTGAACAAAAGTTCTTTGGTGTGAGCATGATCTTAGGGTAGGTTTATAGAAAGTGCAATAGGCCTTTATCCGAAGAATGAGGTGTGCAGAGAAAACCCTGAATCAGAACTCCCTCTTCTGTATCAGATTTTGACCTTAAGACCTACCTTAGCGTAGCTGGTAGCCAGTTTGAAGAGTTGCTTTCCTCTACCCTGGAAAGGGACAGTGGGAGGTGGGCGGGGAAAGCACTTCAGCTATTCTGCTCTTCAGAGTGGTCAGCGACCTAGTGTGGCCTGGAATTGCCTCCTGGGTCCTGTACCCCCATTCAAACACCACCCATTAGATTCAGCGGGAAGTTCAGCATGCAAAGCACTGATGCGTGATGTCTCTCACTGACATGAGCCGTATCCCTGCTCTTGATGGATTTTTAAAATCACAATTACATTAAATGCCAAATCTCAAAATCAAGGTAAAGTGGCATTCAAAGAGAGATCTGATTACCGTTTAAGAGGAAAAGGAAAAGTCTAAGAAGGATTTGAGTGCCAGTCACAGATCTCAGCATCGGCGACAGCTATTTTTAAATGGTGTTTATTTATCTTTACCATGAGTGAGATCTGTGGCGATAGGCAAATATCTCTTGGGGAGTATCACGTATAAATCAAGGAACAATGAAGAACTTGGTGCTGATCCCTTCAGACTGAAAACATTAAAACTGAGGCATTGGCCTGTGGCTGAGAAAATTGACTTACAAGAGAAATTCAGTCCTTAAAGGCAAGGGCATTTTTTAAAAATATGGTTTTTTTTTTAAGTAAAAAAAAATTTTTGAGGCCGAGTCTCACTCTGTCTCCCAGGCTGGAGTGTGCAGTGGTGTAATCTCGGCTCCCTGCAACCTTTGCCTCCCAGGTTCAAGCAATTCTCCTGCCTCAGCCTCCTGAGTAGCTGGGATTACAGGCACCCGCCACCATACCCAGCTAATTTTTGTATTTTTAGTAAAGATGGGGTTTTGCCATGTTGGCCAGGCTGGTCTCAAACTCCTGACCACAAGTGATCCACCCACCTCGGCCTCCCAAGTTGTTGGGATTACAGGTGTGAGCCACCACACCTGGCCTGAAAATATGTATTTATTTAATTTGTGTGTATCCCTTGGAGGAATACAAAAGATGAATCAAATGTTTATCAGACCCACAAAGAGTTCTCAGATTGTTCAGGGAAGTAAGTCATAAACAAAACACATCAAATACAGTGATTCATGATACAGCAGAGGCCCAGTGGCGGGGCTGTGAAAATTAAGAGGAGGAAAGAGACTAGTGCAGGATTTCTGAAAGAAAATTCTATTGTGGCTGACCGCGGTGGCTGACACCTATAATCCCAGCACTTTGGGAGGCCAAGGCGGACAGATTGCTTGAGGTCAGTAGTTCAAGACCAGCCTGGACAATGTGACAAAACTCCATCTCTACTAAAAATATAAAAATTAGCCAGGCATGGCAGGGCACACCTGTAATCCCAGCTACTCAGGAGGCAGAGGTGGGAGAATCTCTTGAGTCCCAGAGACAAAGGCTGCGGTAAGCCAAGACTGCACCACTGCATTTCAGCCTGGGTGACAGAGCAGGACTCCATCTGAAAACAAAACAAAACAAAACGAAAAAGAATGCAACCTTAATTTTTTAAAAAATTCTATTGTTTAAACCAGATGGCACAGGAATATTCAAATGGCCTCCAGAGATCGCCTCAGATACTGGAGATCACAGTGGCCGCCACAGGAATGTAAAGTCCCCACATTCTGTTGAGTCCTCAGTTCACATCTGCTCTTGGTGTGCTGATTAATGTGGTAGAAAAATATGTTTCAAGACGCCTTGGGCCAGAGTTAAAAGCAAATGAAGTCCGGGCACGGTGGCTCACGCCTGTAATCCCACCATTTTGGGAGGCCAAGGCAGTTGGAAGTTCAAGGAGTTCAAGACCAGCCTGATCAACATGGTGAAAACCCATCTCTGCTAAAAATACAAAATTAGCCGGGTGTGGTGGCGGGCGCCTGTAATCCCGGCTACTCAGGAGGCTAAGGCAGGAGAATCGCTTGAACACGGGAGGTGGAGGTTGCAGTGAGCCAAGATTGCACCACTGCACTCCAGCCTGGGCAACAAGAGCAAAACTACATCTCAAAAAAAAAAAAAAAAAAAAAAAAAAAACCAAATGAAGTATTTTTCCTTTCTTAAAGAGCATAATTTATTCATTTAACAAATATTTTCTAGGTGCCTACTTTGGAGGAATAAATGTAATGTTGTCTGGACATATAATTTACAGTTTTAGTAAGGTTGCCCAGTAGAACACAAATAGGTAGTTGAAGATTTTAGAAGTTTTAATACTTTGAGTACTTAAGATCATTGCAATAATTCAATTGCCTTCTCAGAAAGTCATGTCAGAGACAAAGCACTAAAGATTACCCTAAAGTGTTGTTCCAGTTTATCTGTAGAGCTCGGTGTTTTCAAAGGAGGACAGGTTTGCCTCTCAGGGGACATTTGGCAATATCAAGAGCCATTTTCCCTTGTCACCGCCTGGGGAAGGGTACTACTGGCCTCCAATAGGTAGGGGATGCTATTAAGCATCCTACAGCGCATAGGGAAGCCCCCACAGCAAAGGATTATCTAACCCCAAATGTCAATGGTGCCAAAGCTGAAAAATGCTGGTCTAGGTTACATTAATATTTCTACTTAAGTCACCACTTACAAGCCCCAGAAATCATGAAGATGCTGCACAGAAAAGCCTTTTATTCATAGACCTCTTATGAAGGAACAAGCACCTGAGCTACACACTCAAAGAGCCCAGCTAGATTTGGGTCATGTCATCAGAAGCAAGAGCATAGTGTCAATGAGATGAGGGAGAGAAGGAAGTGGTAAACATGGAACTCAGGCTACAGAAGTGTGCAAGCTGACGTTCCCACCAACAGGTGGGAAATGGGCTTCGGAACCACAGAGGCCAACAGTGAAGCTAAATTCAGAGGCATCGTTTCTCAAGGGCCAGCTGGGCTGTTGAAGGCTCACCACCAATAGCTGCCTGTTTAATGGCAGCAAGGATGTACCTTTTCCCTCATTTTCATAGCCACAAACCTCACTTCTTCACCCTTCAGTGCTTTCACTCAGCTCTTCACCTCAGAGCTCTGCATTTACCCTCACCTAACATTCCTCCCCACCCTGTGCAGCCTTCCCCACAACTGAGTTCTCTACTCTGGGCAAAGACGTCATCATGGGATCACAGCAGATGGGTAATGGGGCCAATGGACCTGCTCTTATTGCCAGGAGTGCACTGGGAGTAAAGTGTTTCTGTAAGTCAAGGATGAGAATATGAACTCATTTCTCCACATAAATATTTTCATATGTGGGGATCAAACTCTGAGTTTCCAGGTTTAAAAACTGTCCGAAAAATCTGATAAGCTTTTGCCTTTTAGGTCGTCAAGTCCTGATCAAATATAGCATTTAGTAGTATATATACATATAAAATATATTATAGATAATACAAATGGGATCTAATGGGATCTCACTATGTTGCCCAGGCTGGACTGAAAATTCTGGGTTCAAGTTGTCCTCCCGCTTCAGCCTCCTGACTAGCTGGGACTGCATGTGTGTGCCACCTCTCCTGACTTTTTAGTGGTATTTTCTATGACCGAATGAAATGCAATACTCCCAGGCTATCTCAGGCAGCTGTGCAGACTCCTCTACAAACCAAAAATGGTTCACGCTGTACAGGAATTTGCAGTTGGAAAGCATATTTCCCATTCATTATCTCATTTGTTTCTAACATGAGCCCAGAAAAGCTGGGGCTCTTTCAGCCAGTGCTTAGCGTTCAGTGGACATGCAATAAGCAGTTGACAAATTAACAAATGCTCAATATTTTGAAATGATAATCACATTCTGATTATTCAAATGGCTTGCCCAGTGAAACATGGATGCTTAGGGACAGCTCGAGTGCCCTGGCCAGCTAATTGCCCATCTAGGGCATTCTCACACTGCCTCTCGGGCTGTGTCTGGTCTAGGATAGACCCATGACCACAGGGGTCCACAGTGGCACTAATCTATGTCCTGGGCTGCAGGGTGGCAGCTCTGTAGGGGGAAGTGCTGTGCACCTGAGCTTTGCCAGCTCTGTAGGGGGAGGTGCTGTGCACCTGAGCTTTGCCAGCTCCGTAGAGGGAGGTGCTGTGCACCTGAGCTTTGCCAGCTCTGTAGGGGGAGGTGCTGTGCACCTGAGCTTTGCCAGCTCTGTAGGGGGAGGTGCTGTGCACCTGAGCTTTGCCAGCGCTGTCGGGGGAGGTGCTGTGCACCTGAGCTTTGCCAGCTCTGTAGGGGGAGGTACTGTGCACGTGAGTTTTGCCCGAGTCCTTTGCAGCTCCTCAAGTAGGGAGGTTGTTCCAGCAATTCCATCAAGAGACAACTCTCTCCTGCTCTCTAAGGCAGGGGAACCCTGCTTTTGATTTATTTTGTATTTCACCACAGGGTTGAGCACACCCTAGAGGCATTTAATCTGTTGACTTGAATTGATCTCAGATGCTGGGCTTGGCCTGATAGGAACCTTCACACTGTAGGACTCAGCGGGTCATAGGAGCTCATTTCTGTTTAAATCTCAGGCCCCTGACAGCTCCAACCAACTCTCTCTGGGGTCCATGGGTCTGGTCAAAAGATCATAGCTTTGACACTTGATGCAGTTAAAGCAAAGACATGCTCTTCCTCCCAAGTCTGTAGGTTGAAGACATAAGATGATCAAAGGGTATGATGTCTATCACCTGCTCAAAAACTCTCCCTTACCTAAAGAATCAAGCATAAAATCAATAGCCCAGCATTCCTGCCCTCATTTAGCTTTTCAAATTTCTCTCTTATCATTCATTTACATCTTCCATGTGCTCCAGCCAGGCTGAACCGTCTTGGTGACTCCATGCAGAAGATGCACACATTTCCCCTGCCAAGACGGCCTCTGCCTTCTCTCCTCCTGCCCACTGCCCATCTCTATATAACCCAGTCCATCTGATTTATTCGTTCTCTTGTTCAACAAATATTTATTCTGTGTCTATAAGCATTAGACGGTGTGCTCAGTGCTTGGAATAAAGAGCTGAAAGAGACTCATGGTCACCTGTAGAGATTAATTTCTTTAGCAACAGCTTACGTGAAACAAATAACTTGATTACATAGTTACCAAGTGTGAGGTACTGTTAGGAGAGAAATTAATAGGATCTTTTGATAGAGAATAACAGGAGATTGGGACAAAAACAAATATAAAGCATGAATAAGACCTACTATTTGACAACATAACATGATGACTATGGTCAATAATAATTGAACACTTAAAAATAAGTAAAACAGTATCATTGGATTGGTTGTAACATGAAGGATAAGTGCTTGAGACGATGGGTACCCCATTCTCCATGTGATGTGATTATTGTGCATTGTATATCTGTATCAAAACATTTCACGTGCCTCATAAATATATACACCTACCATGTACCCACAAAAACTAAAAATTTTTAAATTAAAAAAACAAGAATAACAGGAGAATCTTACTTAGAAGGACACGTCATGGGAGACTCCTTGGGGAATATGCCTTTCAGGCTAACACTAATGCCATATGAGAGTTGGAAGAAGAACATTCCAGAACCAGAGCTCAGAGGCAGGAGAAGTTCATCTGTGAGCCTATTCCGTCATGTTTCTTCTCACCACCAACCTACCCACACTGGCTCCCAGTTGGCAATAACATTTTTCTTCCTTCCATTTCTATGGATGCTAAACCAGGCGCAGTGGCTCTTGCCTTTAATCCCAGAACTTTGGGAGGCCAAGGCGGGCGGATGGCTTGAGCCCAGGAGTTCAAGACCAGTTTGGGCAAGGTGGTGAGATCCCGTCCCTACAAAAAATACAAAAATTAGCCCAGCATGGTGGTGCACGCCTATAGTCCCAGCTACTCAGGAGGCTAAGGTGGGAGGATTGCTTGAGCCTGAGGAGGTTGAGGCTGTGAGCCATGATGGTGCCAGTGCACTCCAGCCTAGGCAACAGAGTAAGACCATGTCTCAAAACAATAAATAAATAAATAAACCTCCCACAGATGCTACGTGTTCCCCTCTTGTGATATGTCTCACTCACGCTCTGACTCAGTTAAGCTCATTTATCTCACTTCCCTTGAGGATAGTACGCATGTCAAAGTCACTTTTGAGGTCCTGCCTTGATGATCCTTGCCTCTTTCTGCTGTGGACACCCGGCAGAGGCAGATAGCTACCTTCCTGCAGCTAGGAGGTTAATGTGTCCCTGATCCACCTGCTCACTCGCAACAGCGCTAATTGCCTACTCTCTTATTCAGACCTCTTGCCAGCTAGAGAAATGGCAGGACACTGGGCCATCTTGTAGGATTAAGAAGTGATCAACCATTTCCACTCTGTTGAACACAAAGACAAGTAGTTCTAGGAGTGGATGGACAGGAGCTATAAACCCAGATGACTTAAGCTGGAACGCTGACTTGGAACATGTGTTACGCTTAGAATTAAAGATATGTGTGTATATCATATAAATATGATTAATGATAGCAGAAAGTGTTAGAGGAAGGGAAACAGTAATTACTTACAAAAACTCATGTGCAGGAAAATACAGGGTTGGAGAAGAAAACTGAAGTCACTTGTAAATAAAAGAGTTAAAAATCATAGCACCAAAATTGGTTTTATAAAAGAACAGTGTTCTGCAATTGCCTTATGATATTGAATTGTACTTGAGTAAATGAGGAGTGGTGTTCTCCTGTTTAGCTGTCATTAAAGAACTCAGTGGTAAATGTCAGTGTCCCCACCAAGATCCCACTGAGTTACATGAAATTCTCCAAAAAAACCCTCCAACCAGAGAATTTATAAGCTCTGCATGCTCAACCATCTTAATGTGTAAAACTGACTGAGAGATCTAAGACTAACTGTATGCAGCTCAATTCCAATTTGTTTGTTTTTTAACAATGTCTTTGACATGTTATACATTATGTCACATTCCAATTTGATGAAAATGACTTCCCGTGTCCAATAAGAAATACATTTTAAGAAGCAGACCAACTACACTGTTATTTTCCTAGGTGTTTTCGATGGCAGGCACTTTGCCGCATCTTCTCTCTTCAAAAAGATCATTTATCAACAACAGAGTTAGCTCCTGGTAAAAGAGTCTAGCTCAGACTGCTGTCCTTCTCATCTACCCACCTCTGAGAGCAAATTGAAGTGTTTTGCATTTTACACAGGATAAGCCACCTTTAAAAAGACTCCAGCAACATCAGCTCCAAGAATGACATTGCAAAGTTTGCTACTATTCTTTTGAAGAAAGGAAATTATCTTGGCTGAAGCTAAATGCCGGCAGCTGCATGCCATGTTCTCTGAAAACAGCAAATGTCCTTTAGTTTAGTTTATCTGTGGTCTGCCTTGGTGTTATCCACTGCTAATTCTTAGTAGTACAGAACAATCCTTAGAGGAGCAAAGAAACATTTATCCAATACAATCAGTGAACAGAGAATGGAGGGAGGTGGGTGGGGGATAATAGGAGCTGGGTAGGAAGAATAGGAATTCTTACAAAAGTTTGGAGTTAGGGGTCCTAGTGGGATTCCTCCCCCTTTTAACAACAAAGTGCAGAGTGAAAGAATATGTTCAGCTTACTTTGTCTTCCTACTTCGTTTGATCTGAAAGAACAATCAGATACGGCTGATTTCTGAAGACTGTTCAGAATAGAGAGATCTCGAATGCCCCAGTGATAGCCATCGTTGTCAACAGAAGGCACTCCAGGCACTGACACCAGCACCTGAAAACGCTCAGATGCTCAACACTTCATCTTTCATTTCAAAATCTACTGCTGGGAATTCTCTTTATACAATACATTGGATGATAAGTGTTTAGAGGGGGAATGGACCCTAGAGGAGAATAAAGCATGGACCTCAGAGACTGGGATTGAACACTAGAGGAATCAGACATTTTAAGGTTAGAGAAATTTCTTGGAGAGAGAGAGAGACAGAGAGAGAAAGAGAGAGAAATTATAAAGTGCTACAGAAAGAGAGCAAGTAAAGAAGTTATATCCACTTAGACCCATATCTTTATCTTTTTTTCCTTATCTTTTTTGTTTGTTTGTTTTTTTGTTTTAAGAGATAAAATCCCTTGCTCCACGGCCTGGTTGTAGTGCGGTGGCATGATCATGGCTCACTGCAGCCTTGAATTCTTGGGCTCGAGAGATCCTCCTGCCTGAGCCTCCCAAAGTAGCTGGGACTACAGGTGCACCACCATCCCCAGCTAATTTTTGTAGAGGCGGGTTCTCACTATGTTGCCCAGGCTGGTCTCCAACTCCTGGCCTCAAGTGATCCTCCTGCCTTTGCCTCCCAAGGTGCTGGAATTACAGGTGTGAGCTATAGCACTGGGCCCCAAATCATTCCTTTCACCTCTGGCTGGTCATGTGGTCCTCTTCCTACCTACATGCCGACTGACCTCGTGAGGTAATCACACGGTTTGGCATAAACTTCAACGTAATGAGAAGCGCCCTGCACCTCAAAGGAGTCCAAAACAAGCTGGAAATCCCCATGGAGGATTTCTGCCAGAAAATTGAGCATCTTTGTAAACCAAATAAAGGCCTCAAGTGTTAAGGGATAGAGCAAATCAATAGTATTTTTAAAAATGAGTTTTTAAAAATATGTATGTCATTGACTATGTTAAATATCTAAAAGAGCCATCTTATCTAAAGCGAAGAATTGGATGGCATACATAGTAGAGTCATGGAACGTGTTATGAGGCCTCAGGTTTTGCTAATTCTTAATAAGAAAGTAGTATCTTTCAAAATAATTATCTTTTTAGCCATAAGATAGGCAGGATGGTATCCTTTTAGTCATAACATAGGCAGGACATTTGGGGTGGGGGGGGCAATTTTTTATTTTTTTAGGCAAGAACACAATTCTACCGGAATACATTTGATTTTATCTCCACATGGGGTGAGTTCTGGGGCTGTAGACAGTGGTATGGCTACCAATTAATTGCATAGGAGAATCAAGAGATACCATTTGCTTCCATCCTAGCTATGTCTCTGGTGGCATAAAGAGTACATTTTTTGAAATGTAAAATTTACAAAAGCGTTAAGCCAATAAGTTTTTAGGTGATATGTTGACTCCATTTCACCCAATTTAGCAACTTATTACATATATTTCATAAAATTTAGGTTTAGTGTTTAGATTCTTGACAGTGTTACAGTAAAGCTGGCCCCAGAGACAGAAGAAAGCTCCTTTATCTAGAATATAAAGTTCACTAGCAAATGTGCTTTTGCAACTTTTTTCTTTAAAGAAGAGAGAACTATAGTAAAAATAATAAGCAGATCCTACTTCTAACACCTTTATATATCTGTCATCCAACTCTTCAATTGAAAAAAGAAATAAAGAAACCTCTAGGAAAAAAATTGATATTTTTATCAAATTTATTTTTAGTTAGTGTTTCATTCCCTAAGAAACTATTTAAGGTTCCTAATCTGTAATTATTAAAATGTTCCTTTCCCTTTCTGAAGGGCAACATTTTCATCTCTGAAGATGTAAAATATTGGGTAAGGTGCTCTGGACTATAATAAAAGCAGATGATAGAAATTTGAAATCACTTTTACTGTTTCTGAAGGAGCTAAAACAAAGTTTTGAGGAAGAAATCATAGCTTGTGTGTGTGTGTGTGTGTGTGTGTGTGTGTGTGTGTTGTGTGTGTGTGTGTGTGTGTGTGTGTTTCTGGCAAGTTAGAGTTGACTAAGCGGAAAGAGATCAGAAATTGTATCCAGGATCAGACACCCAGGGGCAGAATTAAGGAGAGGCGGATGTGAAGACAGCAGCAAGGCATGCTGGGATATGCAGGTGGCAAAGGATGAAAACTGAGAACATAGTTGGTTTAAGAAGCAAATATGTGCAATCTTCTTGCTACAGATACAACTTTAACCTTCAGTTTATGACCCCTTGATTTTCAAGAACAAGACGCATGAATATGCTACTTCTTATACTGGTTTCCTTAAGCTTTGTCTCACCTTTATTAAACAGAATATTGAAACTATTATAGTTTTAAGAGGCACATCATCACCTAAAGGAAATCAGTGTCAGAATTTCTAATCAGATTACCAAAACGCACTTTCAAAGAGCATCACAAATTCTTTTTGTGATTGTTTCTTTTAGATTTCAATAACGTTTCTAAAATAAATATTTAGGTAATTTTACATAAAAAAAGGAACAAATGTTTTGGTGCTCTACCAGAAGGGAAGCTCCATTAAAACTACAGATACTGCATACAAATGCACCCATCCATTTTGAAGACAATATTCCCAACACAAGTACTGTGGTATTTTCTTAAGAATAGTCTGTGGAGCCCTGTGCAGTGGCTTATGCCTGTAATCCTAACAGTTTGGGAGGCCAAGGCAGGAGGACTGCTTGAGCTCAGGAGTTTAAGACCAGCCTAGGCATCATAGTGAGATTCTGTCTCTACAAAAAAAAAAAAAAAAAAGAAAAAGAAAAATTAGCTGGACATGGTAGTGCACACCTGTAGTCCCAGCTACTCTGGAGGCTGAGGCAGGGGGATCAATTGAGCCCATGAGGTGGAGGGTGGGGTTAGCCATGATTATGCCACTGCACTCCAGCCTGGATGACAGAGTGAGGTCCTCTCTCAAAAGAAAAAAAAAAAAAAAAGATTAGTCTATAAAATTGGCCTTATTAGGCTCAGACCTGTAATCCCAGCACTTTGGGAGGTCAAGGTGGAAGGATTGCTTAAGCTCAGGAGTTTGAGACCTAAGCAACACAGGTAGATCCCATCTCTACAAAAAGTACAAAAATTAGCAGAGTGGTGGTACACATCTGTAGCCCTGGCTACTCAGGAAGCTGAGGTGGAAGGATCGCTTGAGCCCAGGAGTTTGAGGTTACAGTGAGCCATGACTGCACCACTGCCCTCCAGCCAGGGTAACAGAGTGAGACTCTGTATCTATAAATAAATAAATAAATAAATAAATAAATAAATAAATAAATAAAAGTAGTCTATGGCAGCAGTCCCCAACCTTTTTGGCACCAGGGACCAATTTCATGGAAGACCATTTTTCCATGGATGGCAGACAGTGGCAGATGGGGTATGGATTCAGGCTGAAACTGTTCTACCTCAGATCATCAGGCATTAGATTCTCATAAGAAGCATGCAACCTAGATACCTCCCATGCACAGTTCACAATAGGATTCACGCTCCTGTGAGAATCTAGTGTGCCACTGATCCAACAGGATGTGGAGCTCAGGCAGTAATGCTCACTGGCCCACCACTCACCTCCTGCTGTGTGGCCCAGTTCCTAACAAGTCATGAGCCCATACAAGTCTGCAGCCCAGGCATTGAGGACCCCTGGTCTATGGGTTACCTAGAACCATCACCTAAACAGATTTGCTGTAGTAAATACCAATTTAAAAGTTCAACTTGTGATACACACATACACACAGATACATAAACTGACGATGAAATTTGAAATATCTTAAAACTAAGAGTGATAATCACATAGTTGCTGGTATAAACCAAAATGAATGTTTCTGATGCCCACTTGTTATAGGATTAAAGTCTGCAAACAATGGTTTGAAATATTATAAAAACTAGGAAGCATATGTTCTCTAGGCAGGTATATGCCTTCCCCAGCTACGTGGCACTTGTAATATGAAATATTGAAACTTACTTGTTAGCTCTCTATTTGGGGGCCAAATATCTCAGTATGTCACCTGTCTCAGAAAGTTCAGGATGTGGTTCAAACGGTGCCTGTCAGGTGAAATTCACCAGATGAGGCTGCATATGCATGATTCAGTTGTCATTTCTATGAGACGCCTTTACTGCGGTTGTTCTGAGTTGCTGGTGGGTGGGGACTCCTTCATGGAGAGTAGGGAGACAGTTTGAGATGGTGTTGCTGTTGAATTTTATCCTTTCACTTATCTCAGCTTCTTCTAGATCTCTGCAGAGATTTCAAATTGCAACTGGTGAGGAAGTGTGTTCCCCGTGAAAAACAACGACCCACACAAGGTAGTCATTTCAGCAGAGTTCACATGACTTTGGGTCAGATGGCATTCACTCCATCTAGCTGCTTGCTTTTCTTTTCTTTTTTTCTTTTTCTTTTCTTTCTTTTTTTTTTTTTTTTTTTTTTTTTTTTTTTTTTTTTTTTTTTTTTTGAGACAGAGTCTCACTCTGTGGCCCAGGCTGGAGTGCAGTGGCACAATCTTGGCTCACTGCAAGCTCCACCTCCTGGGTTCCCGCCATTCTCCTGCCTCAGCCTCCTGAGTAGCTGGGACCACAGGCGCCCGCCACCACGCCCAGCTACTTTTTTGTATTTTTAGTGGAGACGGGGTTTCACCGTGTTAGCCAGGATGGTCTCGATCTCCTGACCTCGTGATCCACCGGCCACGGCCTCCCAAAGTGCTGGAATTACAGGCATGAGCCACCACGCCCGGCCAAGATGCATGCTTTTCTATCTTGTTGCACTTCTGCCATCAGTCACTTAAAAATAAAGACTGCAAAGTTACTTAAAAGACGTCTAAGTTACTTTTTTTTCTGGCCTGTCACTTTTGACCCTGTGTGAATTTCACACATCAGTTTTGATTACCCTCAGTGCTGAACGAGAGGTTCTATTGTAATCCATGATGAGGGTCCAATATGATTATCCCCTCCTCCAAAACTTTATAAAATGCTCCCCAACATACCCTCATATATATTTATGTGGTAATTGGCATGGGGTTATGCAAAATCAGTGGGAACTGACTTACTTATATTTAAGTATCACGCAAAGGAAAAAATTAAAATTAAAGGGTCAGGCATGGCTGTGGCTGCCCACGCCTGTAATCCCAGTACTTCGGGAGACCGAGATGGGAGGATCCCTTGGGCCAAGGAGGTGGAGGCCAGCCTGGGCATCACAAGGAGACACCATCTCTACAAAACAATTTAAAAATTTGCCAATGTTGGTGTCACGTGCTTTGTAGTTCCAGCTACTTGGGAAGATGAAGCAGGAGAATTGCTTGAGCCTGGGAGACTGTAGTGAGCCATCACTGCGCCCTGCACTCCAGCCTGGGTGACAGAGCTAGACCCTGCCTCAAAAAAATTAGAAAATTAAAGATTAAATATTTGCATTGTTGGAGCTTTTTACTTTTTTTTTGACAATTTCTAACATAAGGAGGATGTGCTTATGTTAGACTGAGCTTAAGTGTCTGGTTATATTATATGTATTTCACAAAATGCAAGTTAGCCTGAGAGTCTAGCATAGATTAAGAGATGCAATCAAACACACGCTGGTAGTATTGGTGAAGCAGATTAAACAGGCAACCCCTGAAATGTGTGCCCAGGAATACATTTAGTTTTTAGAAATTGTCAAAACAGTGAAAAGCTGCAACTATGCAAAAAGGACAAGCCTTACCTTTGTAAACAAGACACCTTTACAATTGTGTGTTTGTGTATACAGGTTGAAGATATGGCCAGTAACATCTGTGTCAAAATAGAATAGTGAAATGTCCATATCTTGTCAGTTTCAGCGATTAAAATCCATCAATGCGTCTCCACATCGATTCTTTGGGAATGACATTGGTTTAAAGACTAGCTTGTTTATTTTTCACATGATGACTGAAATATCTATGCATGGTATGACTTTTATATGTAAAGTTATACCGTGTTGACAGATTTTGTAGTCTTTTTATGACAAGGCAGTATGAAACAAAGCCTTTCCATGACTGCCAAAGAAAGCAATGGGGTTAAATGACAGAGCTCTCCTAGCTATTTGTCTGTCATAGAGAACAGTAAATTGCAGCCTGTCTCAAGGTTGGTGTTTAGACACATTCTCAGATTAATGGTTTTGCATAGACACTTTGGACTCCAAGTGATTTTGAGATAAGCTCCATCAAGAATATCCTCTGGCCTAAACTGAGCAGAAGGTTTTGAGAAGTTTGGTATGAACTCTGTGAAAGGAAATCTGATTTTTAAACAGACTCTATCGATACGGCTTTCCTTGTCTCAAAAAAACAAAGAAAGGTTTTTAGCTACCTTTATAGTAACTGGTCCATTAACGTCTCGCTTTTACAACTCCAGAGCAGCGTTATTTTGTTTTCTACAGAATGTTTCACCAAGACTGTGCTTTTGTACTTGAAGAAGCAGATGTCCAAAGAAACTTTTGATATGATAAATGAACAATCACAAAGAAAAAGTTAGTTAAGTAGCATGAGTCACATGAGAAAACAATTCAGCTAAGAATATGCTGATTCATTTCTTTTCAATAACATCAGTTTATTTTTAGTGCTGCGCTACAATCTGATAGGTATTCCTACAGCTGGTGAATTTGAAACCTTAAAGGTGATGAACTGAATATTGAAATATGCAGAAGTCCCACAAAGGAAAAAGTGCATAGTAGTTTATGCTTGCATTTTTAGCAGTTATGCTGACTACTTCTGTAAGTTAATTTCTCTATATGGACCTATCATGAAACTCAGGAGAATACGAGGCTTAAAGTAACAGATTTGCACACAGTAATTTCTTTTCCCTTTAGTCTCAATGTTGGTTCACGTAAGCACTTGGATAAAAGTAAGTTTTAGCACTTAGTACTTTAAGCATTTTAGTCACATGTTAAAATTAGGCATATTGTCCTAATGTTCAACCTATTTATTTAAGTGCCCCCAAAACACCGAAGTATTACATTTAGAAAAAGATCTGGGACATAAAATCCAATCTTATAAATAACCTTAGCAAACAAATCTATGTAACAAATTTTTCCCCTGGTAGGTAATCTATAATAATTATGGAACAAATAATTATTGAACAACTATTGTGAACAAGATATTGTGCTAGACAGGGTCAGAGATACAAGAAGTGTTAGACATGGTTTCTGCCCTCCTCGGTTCTATCATTGAATTAGTAGTGTGAGGATTAGAACTATAAAAAGAAAAATGCCAGCCACAGACAGAAAATATTTGCTCTTGTATGTGAATTCAAATGAAGACCCTTCCAGGCCAGAGTGTTAAGAATATTAGTCAGAGAAAAGCAGGAGAAGAAAGTGAAGGAAGGCATTCATGGAGTTGGCATTTGGGATAGAATGCAGGAACAGACGACATGGAGGCAGGAATGTAAAGGCAAAATCCAGACCGATACCTAAAAGCATGGGTTTGAACACCAAACAGACCTGGGTTCAAATCCTTCCCCTGCTGTTTGCCACTTATATATTTTATTTGCCTTCTCTAGCGTCAGTCTCCTCATTTGTATATCTTTCTTGCTGGGCATTGTAAAATTTAAATGAGATAATGCCGGGAAAGTAATTTGCATTACTGATTTAAAAAAAAAGGTAAAAGAAGGATCCAATTTGACTTCACATAGAGAAGTCATGGAAAATGAGTCTAAAAAGTTGTGGATGACCCCTGAAAGCTAAACTAAGAAATTTGACTTCATTGACTTCATTGAGCAACCACTGGGGACCCATTCAAAATGTTTAGATCGAGAAGAGATGCCATGAAAGCAGGGCTTTGAAAACCTAGTGAGCGTGCAGGGTGCAGTTGCTTGTCCCAGGGAGAGACCGGGAAACGAGGCCATTGAGGATGAGCAGACACGAAGTGAAGCGGGTCTGACATGGGCATAGAAACGAGGACACAAAAGGTGTGTTCGGGAAAGAAAATAGTGCTTTGTTCATTTGATTGTAGCTAACTCCCTGCAAAATTCCTTCCACTCACACAAGGCTGTCGCTACATATTATTTGTGTAACAGTCACTGCAGATAAACAAAAACAGAACTTTAAAGTTGCTCTTTTGGATGACACCCGGTTGCAAATTATTCTTGCATTGCTATAAAGAAATACCTGAAATGTTTTTTTTTTTTTTTTTTTTTTTTTTTTTTTTTTTGAGACCAAGTCTCCCTCTCTTGCCCAAGCTGGAGTGCAGTGGCACGGTCTTGGCTCACCTCAACCACCACCTCCCGAGTTGAAGCGATTCTCCTGCCTCAGCCTCCTGAGAAGTTGGGACTATAGGCATGTGCCACCATGCCTATCTAAATTTTGTATTTTTTGTAGAGATGGGGTTTCACCATGTTGGCCAGGCTGGTCTCAAACTCCTGACCTCAAATGATCCGCCCACCTCAGCCACCCAAAGTGCTGGCATTACAGGCATGAGCCACCGAGCCAGGCCAAAATGGGATAATTTATAAAGGAAAGAGTTTTAATTGGATCACTGTTGCTCGTGTTGTGCAGGAAGCATGGCCGGGGAGGACAGGGGAAACTCAGGGCGGAAGGTCAAGGGGAAGCAGGCGCGTCTTACGTGGCTGGAGCAGGAGGAAGAGAGCAAAGATAACGGGGGAGGTGCTACCCACGTTTAAACAGCCAGATCCTGTGAGAACTCACTCAGTGTCGCGAGAACAGCAAGGGCGAAATCCGCCCCCATAAGCCAATCACCTCCCACCCCGCCCCTCCTCTAACTGTAAAGGTTACAATTCAACATGAAATTTGGGCAGAGACACACATCCAAAGCACGTCAGTTATAAACGGGAACTTCCCTCCAGTTTCCTTGCCTGGGTTTCTCCCTTCATCACACACATCCACGTTCCTCTGAAACAAAATACTGACAGCAAGATTCTGTGGCTGACAGGAGGACCAAGCAGGACACACCTTAGCCTTTTTGTCTGAATCTGTTACCAAACCATTTTTCTCACCAGCTAATTCCCTCATAAGGAAGGTGGGCTTCAGCGCTGCTAGCTAGGACTGTGATCCCAGCAATATGCTTTTCGCTGTTGTTAACAGTGCAGCTGCAAACACTGGTGAGCAAGTATATGCCTGAGTACCTGTTTTCTGTTTGGGGGATATGCACCTAGGAGTCTAACTGCTGGGTCATATGGTAATTCTATGTTTAACTTTTTGATGAACAGCTGAACAATTTTTCACAGCAACTACAGTTTTTACATTCCCACCAGCAATGCACAAGGGTTCCAATTTCTCCGCGTCCACACCAACATTTTTTCCCCATTTCTAATATTCCAACTATCCTACTGAGTATAAAAGGTGATTCTCCTTTTGGTTTTCATTTGCATTTTCCTAACACCTGATGACATCAAGCATCTTTTTATGCGCTTGTTGACCATTTGTATGCCTTCTTGAAGAAATGTCTACTCAAGTCAACTCAAATCTTTTCCTGTGTGTAATGTACTTAGCATACTGCAAAGAAAACAATACTCAGTCTGTAAATAGTAACCAGTGATAATGATGTCAATAACAACAACAACAACAACAATAAGGAGATTTGGACAATGGTCTGGGTTCCACCACAGCCTCGATGTGTGGCTTTAATCAAGTCCATTAGGGAACGAATTTAAGAATGGAGACTAAAAAAGTCCTGATTCTCTGTCTAAGGCTCTTTTAAATTTTATTTATTTATTTTTGCACAATTTAAAGTAAGAATTATGGTAAAAATATAAGCTTGGGCCAGGCGCGGTGGCTCATGCCTATAATCCCAGCATTTTGGGAGGCCGAGGCAGGCGGATCACAAGGTCAGGAGATCGAGACCATCCTGGCTAACACAGTGAAACTCCGTCTCTACTAAAAACACAAAAAATTAGCTGGGCGTGATGGCAGGGGCCTATAGTCCCAGCTACTCGGGAGGCTGAGGCAGAAGAATGGTGTGAACCTGGGAAGCGGAGCTCACAGTGAGCCGAGATCACGCCACTGCACTCCAGCCTGGGCGACAGGGCAAGGCTCTGTCTCAAAAAAAAAAAAAAAAAAAAAAAATTTATATATATATGTAAGCTTGAACACAGAGGACACATTAGCAGATGCCAGGACACACTTTTCAGTGGCACTTTGATATCCCCTTTCACTGACCATGGCTCTGCCAGGACCTACTGTGGGTACCTCTGTTCCGGGAGCCTCCTTATCTCCAGCCAGTCCAAGGGTCCTTTCTGTCTTTCCCCCTCTATCTGCCATCCTTCCTTTACATTTGAGCCCTTTGGACCTGAACAGGAGGAGAGTAAGACTTCAGGGACGAGAGCCTGGCAGCATTCCTTTCAGGAACCTGTAGAGATATTACCTTATCTCTTCATTGTTGAGTGATGCTGAAATACACCTGCAGAAACTAGATCTGACATCTGTGGCAGGGACACATCTCAGATGAATGGAGTATTCATCAAGGGACCTGATAGTGTTCTGCTGCATGAAACTTCAGCAGCTTATTCATGGCCATGAACGAGTTTCTCCCCAAACCCCATCATTTGGGGTTCAGTGCACCTGACTGAAGGCTACAAAGACATTACTTCGTGTATTTAGTGTGAGTTTGAAGCCAAAATAAAAAGGTAATATGGCATTATCATCAACTCACTATGTGCCTGACCGAGGCTTTGGGAGACACAACCCAAAGTAATAATTAAAAAATAATCTTCCTGTCGATATTAAATCCTAGGAGCTGCAAAGGATAGAGGAAACCCCAAGTGGGCTTTTAAGAGCTCTAAGTTACCTGAAGAAACCTAGTTTCTGCCTCCTGAGATGGAGCTGACTCTCCGTTGCTGGAATACTGGTGATTTCTCCAAGGCCCTTCATATGTGGAGGGACTCCCTTGCTCTGCTTAGGGACTAACCATTCCTGCTCTCTGCAGTATAGGATGATTTCAATCTACTTACTTTAAAACATGTTTTAATTATGTTGAAGAAGTTTGTGTTACCATTAACTGGCAGTCTGATTTCTCTATCGAGGCTTTTTCAGGGTCGTTTTATTTTCCAGTGCAGTCACATTATCGTGATTTTAGCTGTAATTGTTTGCACTGCATTAGTGGATTGTGGCTGCCAAGAAAGAGAACTAGTGATTTCTGGAATGCCTTCTACATAAGGCACCGTGCTGGGTATACCATTCATGAGACAATTCCTTAAAATTGGCAGTGATGTTAGCCCCAATTTAGACAGATGCTGAGACTCAGAGAGTTCCGATAGTTCTGTAGTTGATGGGTGGCACAGTGATGATTTGAATGTTACCTCTGTCTAACCCCAAAGCCTATGTGTGTTCCACCAAACCCTCTGTGGATAGAATAAGGCACCTTTTTAGTGGATTTGGAGCCAGGAGAGTGAGCAGGACAAAGACATCCATATTTGTGCTTCCCATTTATACAATGATTGCAAAATCATGGGCTTGAGGATGGCAGTGGGAAGTTTGTAAGAAGCTTCCCATTATTGCAAATGATGAAGATGCAGAATCTTTATCTTTTAAAGTTAAAAAAATAAATGCTACCTCCATGTGGAGTTTCAGTATGAATCACATTTAAAAAAAAAACAAAACCTACATTGCTTCTACTAAGCAATAAACATCTTTTGGTTCCTAAGATGAGAATTAAGGAAAGGTTTTTTATTACAGCAATTAAACTATCTTAATGCAAATGAAACATGAAAAAAAGCAAGAAATGTGTTATTTTTCCTGCTTGATGAAAACAGCTTCCAGAATTATATCATAGAAGAATATTTAATTAACTTTTAAATAAGAAGAAGAACCTTTCCTTTTTATTGTAATTTCCCTGACATATTTTGGTAATACGTCTTACCCACACATATACGCAAGAATGTTGTAAATAAAAACATATTTCTGGTGATGCATATTAATGAACCCTACAAAACAGTTGCGTGATCTCTAAACATGAAGAATTTTGGTAGTGAAAAATGAATAAATGTATTAATGATCAAGATTAAAACTTAATGATATGCGTTATCTATGAGTACACACATTAAAATGAACATTTTATAATATCCTC
Source organism: Rhinopithecus roxellana (assembly GCF_007565055.1). Taxonomy (NCBI): domain Eukaryota; kingdom Metazoa; phylum Chordata; class Mammalia; order Primates; family Cercopithecidae; genus Rhinopithecus; species Rhinopithecus roxellana. The sequence continues at coordinate 111,784,802 of NC_044550.1, read as the reverse complement.
AAATAAAGGTAAATCGATACAAATTAATAGGTGTTAGATTTTAGAGAAGCCTCCACATGGAAAATAGATTTTAAAAATTAGAAGAATATGATAGAAAAAAGCCTAACAAAATGAAATAAAACACAATATTAGAAAATCTCAGCTTGTGATTCAGTGCAAGAAAAAGAAAAAAACCTTCATGAGTGAGATCAAAAAAAAAAAAGAAGAAATATCATGATTTAAGTCTAAATAATGGGAATGGGAAAGAAGAACTAAGCTAACAAATTCCACGTCAATAGTAGATCCAGTACTAAGCAAAGCAAAACCTGAATTTAAAGAATTTGCAGAGGTAACTCTGAAAAAAGGGAATAATAAGGCAGCAAAAGTATAATTTGTTTCACTGAATATTCCTGTTTCCTTTCTGGCATTAAAATATCAGCATTCCATGGTACAGTATTTTGATGTTATATTACGTTGTTTTGTATCATAACATCATGAAATGAATTCAGCATTTTCAGTTCCCTCTTCCTTGGGCCTCATCTTGCTCACTGTAATTAGAAGAGATGAGCAGGAAGGACTTGATCAGAACCAAATTTCCAGGAATTCCTTCCAGCCCCCTTCTGCCATAAATCACTGATGCTTGCTTGTGGGGCCCCTCAACTAGAATATGCACCCCATTTTTATTTATTTGCCCCTTTGTCAGATTTAGTTTTGTGGTCAAACCCTTTATTTTCAAAATTCAGCAGGTGTGTTATACACCAAGTAAATATCAGTGCTTTCTTCTTATTACCAAACCTGGGACATCCCTCAGGAAAATACATACATAGATGCATAAACACAAACACACACACACACTTGCACACACAAGAGATCAGAGAATCATGTCGTGACAGTTCTCCCTCTGCTCAGAAATCTTGAAAGGGCTTCTAACTGTCTACATTCCAGACACTAAGGCTACAGATGAAGGGAGGAGTTTCTGTCCCTTCTTCTTCAAGGGAAGGACAGCCAGTTACACAGACTATTGTAATGCAAGGCATTATAATACTACAGCATAATATTTAGGATCATTGACATCAAACTGGGATGTCAGGGAAAGCTTCCCAGAGGTCATACTTGAGGTGATTATTAAATAAGAGTTTGTAAAGAGAAGAAGGAAATTAAGAATGTTTCTAGGCAGAGGCTGCAGACTGTATGGAGATACAGAGGCATGACAAGCCCCAATATATTATGCGTCTGCAAGAAATTCCAGGTGACTGAATTTCTGAGTGGAGGCACAGGTGGGCGGCAGGTCACAGCTGTGGGTAGGGACGATGTACCATTAGTTATGCTCATGTATATCTCCCCACCTTGATTCTAAGTGCTTTATGCATAGACAAAGCATCTTACTTATTTTTGCATAGTTCCACAGTCTCAGCTAATGCCTTACAAATAGAAGGTTTTGAATTGAAGATTTAAGTATACACGTACAGGCTGGGCGCGGTGGCTCACACCTGTAATCCCAGCGCTTTGGGAGGCCGAGGTGGGTGGATCACTTGAGGTCGGGAGTTCAAGACCAGCCTGGCCAACATAGCGAAACCCATCTTTACTAAAAATACAAAATTAGCTGGGTGTGGTGGCACATGCCTATAATCCCAGCTACTCGGGAGGGTGAGGCAGGAGAATAGCTTGAACCTGGGAGGGGGAGGTTGCAGTGAGCTGAAATTGCGCCACTGCACTCTAGCCTGGGTGACAGAGTGAGACTCTGTGTCAAAAAAACAGAATACACATTTACACAGAAGGAAAACAGAATGGGAAGAGCGAGGCAGTGACGGACAAGTCAGTCATATAAAAATCTAAGATCCAAAGATAGAGAAGAAGCCAGGTTAATAAAAGGTAGTAGATTTTCAGTTACTTATTTCTCTTAATTCCAATGACTGAGAAGTGTACTGTCTGAAAGATCAACTTGGGCCATAGACAGAGGTGCAGATATTCCACACATCCTCATTTTCTACGATTTGGGAGTACCTTTCCTCTGTGTCGAACTCCTGGTTCCTTCAGGGCAATTTTCCATTCATTGCTTCTGTGGACATTGTTTGCTCTCTTCCTCTTCCAAGCACTTGAACTTCAGAACTCCTTTCACCCCCATTCCAGCCGATGCACTAATTTCCCTCTTGAGGATGAGCCCAGAAACCTCAGGACCCACTTTCAAAGCCATCTCCAGCTACTGACACTTGAATCAAGCAAAGCGCTGGTCCCTTTTTCCCAAGAAGAACGAAAACTTTACAAAAATAAATTTAGGAAGAGCATACTATTTCAAGACTATGGATATATTCATATAGATGGATGTTTTATTTTCCATATAAGTTCTTATTTGAGCCAGTGTCTGACACATTGCTTTGTAAACCTACACGAGAGGTTGGAGTTTATGGCTAATCTCAGGAATGGCTTGAGGCATCTCCAAATGTAAATAATTATAATTATTCCAATACCTGCTCAGCTACCTCCAGGATCCTGACCCATTACACATTTTTCTTGCAGATTCAAAGTGTGCTTAGTCCTTCTTTCCCATTCCCATTATTTAGACTTAAATCATGATATTTCTTCTTTTTTTTTTTTTTTTTTTTGAGATGGAATCTTGCTCAGTCACCCATGCTGGAGTGCAGTGGCGAGATCTTGGCTCACTACAACCTCCATCTCCTGGGTTCAAGCAATTCTCCTGCCTCAGCCTCCCAAGCAGCTGGGATTAGAGGTGCCTGCCACCACACTTGGCTAATTTTTTTTATTTTTAGTAGAGACAGGGTTTCACCATGTTGGTCAAGCTGGTCTCGGACTCCTGACCTCATGATCAGCCCAGCTCGGCCCTCCAAAGTGCTGTTATTACAGGTGTGAGCCACCTCACCCAGCCGATATTTCTTCTTAATCATTGATATTGACACCTCTAACAGTTCTTCCTTTTTTCTATTTTTTATTGCTACGTATTAGTTTTGTACATATTTGGGGGTACATGTGATAATCTGATACATTTACGTAATCAAGTGAGAGTAATTGAGATATGTAGCACCTTAAATATTTACCTTTTCTTTATGCTACGAATATTTGAATTGTTCTCTCCTAGCTATTTTGAAATGTACAATAGATTAATATTAACAATAGTCACCCTACTGATCTGTCGAACACCAGGGATAGTTCTTAATCACTTCTCTTTTTTGGCCAATTACTGTACTTCAGGGCCTTTTAAATGTGATTTTATGGCTACAGAAACCTAACATCATATTCAAAAGATTCCTTAAAGTGATCTTAAAAAAACAAAACAAAAAAAACACTAACATTTGAGTCCGTGTCAACACATTGCAGAGAAATTTTCTTCTTTGTTAGGGGTTTGTTTCAGTAAAAATGACAGCTAATGCCATCACTGTCTGATCACCCATACATGGCTTGAAGCCATTTCTGGCTGCCCAGTTGTCTTGTCTTTCTACCTTTCCTTGCATCATGATAATCCTTACTGCTTAACTGTCTTGTGAGATACTTTTCAACTATCAAGGACTATCGGGAGTATTTTTTCACTCTCACCCATACAGATACTAGCTCTACAGTATTTCTTCTGGGAAACAATAGCATAGACATTGTTCATGAAATCAAGCATTAGGCCTCCACTGCACTCACGATCTGGCTGCTCTTTTCAGTGGGGTGGACACCGGCAATCAATGCTGACCCACAGGGTACACTGTAGCAGTAAGCAATGTCTAACCTAAAACTAACCCTGCCAACACTTTAAGCTTGGACTTCCAGCCTCCAAAGGGTAGGCAGTGCACAGCAGCTCTCTACCCAATCAATTTCGCTTTATCTCGACACCTTAGCTAATTCTTGAAACCAAATAAATTTCTAATTATTGATAATAAAGTATTTGAAACAATATTTAAAGAAATACATACTTCCACTCTAGGCATAATCAGATATCTTGCATAGTAAACCTCAAAGTTATCAATTACTGCTTAATCTTTTTCCCATATCAAACATATCATGAGGGCTGAACACCTTCTTAATGTGACACATTCTTTGGGTTGTATTTGTGGCTCTGGGTAGGGCTTTGCAATGGCCTGGGAACTTGATGAAAGGCTTTTCGTGTGTCATCTCATTTTCCCCTGTCTCATCTTCATGCCAGTCCTCTAAGATAGGTGCTATGGACTGAGTTGTGTACCCCAAAATTTGCACTTTGAAGTTCTAACCCCTAACATGACAGTATTTGGAAGTAGGGCCTTTAGGAAAGTAATTAAGGTTAAATGAGATTATAAGGGTGAAGCCCTAATCCAATAGGACTGGTGTCCTTGTAGGTAAAAGAAGAGACACCAGAGGCCCAAAGGTCAGGCCATGTGTATTAGTCTGTTTTCACACTGCTATAAAGAAATGCCCGAGACTGGGTAATTTATCTAAAGAAAAGGGGTTTAACTGACTCCCAGTTCTGCATGGCTGAAGAGGCCTCAGGAAACTTACAATCATGGCAGGAGGTGAAGCAGAAGCAGGTACCTTCTTTACAAGGCAACAGGAGACAGTGAGTGCAAGCAAGCAGGGGAAATGCCAGGCGCTTATAAAACCATCAGAACTTGTGAGAACTCACTCACTAGCATGAGAACAGCATGGGGGAAACTACCCTGATGGTCCATCACTTCCCACTGGGTCCCTCCCAAAACATGTGGGGATTATGTGGATTATAATTCAAGATGAAATGTGGGTGGGGACACAGCCACACCATATCACTATGTGAGGACACAGAGAACAGGTGGCCATCTGCAAGCCGGGGAAAGAGCCCTGACAAGAAACTAACCCTGCCAACACCTTGAGCTTGGACTTCCAGCCTTCAGAACTGTGAGAAAATACATTTCTGTTGTTTACAACATCCAGTCTGTGGTGTTTTGTTATGGCAGCCCAAGCAAACTAAAACAAAAGGTGTTGGCCTCATGTAGCAAGAGAAGACACCAAAGGGCAGAGAAGTCGAGTAAAACAACCATGAGGTTTAAGAGCTCAAAACATAGGGACCTTAGTGTCTGAAGTCAAAAATCCACACTTTTTTCCACTTCATCACACAGGTTCTCTGTGTAACTACTCAGTCTTGCCCCATCTCAGTCCTTACCCCTGGGAGAAATTGAGCTTTCCAGCAGCTTCTTGGTCCAGGAAATTTGACTCAGGCATCATGAAAACCCAAATTCCCTATGGACAATGTAGCTCCACCATCCCTCTCTTTGTTCACAGTATTGGCACAAAAGCACCTCAAGATCATCTATTTTAACCCCTTCACTTTGCAGACAAAGCAGGAAGAAGTTAAGTTTGCGGCTGGCCTTTTCCAAATAGGATAAGATTTTCCTCTGAATTTTCGATACTCAATAGCTCAGAAATGTTATATGCATTTTAACACAATAATAGAAATTAGTTATTAAGTCATCTGGCAGGGTCCCAGCTCTGTTATAGGCTGCTTTTGACACAGAATTATGGCTGAACTGCTTCATAAGGGCCAAATCCTTTTCCTCGAAACATAAAACACATATAACCAGATCACAACCAGGCTTTATAAACAGACATGTGTCTGTACCACTTGCTCAGCAGAATCCACCATGGCCTCTGCTGTCTGTTTATGGAGCTGCGGGTGCATCAGCAGAAGCAGTGTCCCAGGCAGGGTAGTGGAAGGAACCCCAGCCCAGCAGGAGTGGCAATAGATGAACTGTTGTTTTATAGCATCTACCTGCCTTTGACTCACACATCACTAACAGTCAAAATGCATTGAAGCCTATTTTTACCAGCCAGGCAAAGGGAGAAAGACGTGTGAAGGAATTTCAAGTCTTCTCTTGAGAATGTCACACAAGCTACCCTCTAAAACTTTCTTGGGAGAAAGAGTTTTTGTTTGAGGGAGAATTAAAACTCAAACTCTGCTGAAAAGCACAAACAAAAGCTATTGTTGTTTAAGCAAGAAAGATGGATGGAAACTACAAGATTAAGAAATGAGGCGGTGTGGGGTGGCAGTGGGGTCAGAAAGTTTGGTTTGCAGGTAAGATGTGGTCTGCGAGAAATTAATGAGGGAGGGAAGAGAGAAAGATGTCACAATAGAATTAAATCAGAGGTCATATCCTCAGGCAGATGTTCACAAGATCTAACACACTCCCATTAAAACCCTACAACACCAAAACAAACCTGGTGTTTAAAAATGAAGGAGGTGGATCTTCAGGAAACTTCAAAAAGAACAGTCAGTGGCTAAGAGATGAAGGCAGGACAAGAAAGGTGAATGTGTTGGCTCCCATCCAATTGAGGACTGTTTCAAACTTTATGTCCAGATTATGGCATAAGAGGCTGCAAATTCCAGTGTCCACGGGGCTTATGTTACACAGTTACAGATGGCCAGAGTGGCGCCTGATGGGGCCAACTCCACACAGCATGACTCAGCTCCAACCCATTGTTGCCATGCAAGAAGCAGGCCCAGTACTGCCAGAGACTGTGATTTTTCTTAGACATGGCAGAGTGGCGGAAATCTAGATTTGTATGTAAAACAGTGGACAGTTTTTTTTGTCTGTTTGTTTTTTTTTGTTTTTTGTTTTTTGTTTTTTTTGAGATGGCATCTTGCTCTGCTGCCCAGGCTGTAGTACAGTGACACAATCTCAGCTCACTGCAACCTCTGCCTCCTGGGTTCAAGCGATTCTCCTGCCTCAGCCTCCCAAGTAGCTGGGATTACAGGTGCATGCCACCATGCCCTGCTAATTTTTTGTATTTTTAGTAGAGATGGGGTTTCACCTTGTTGGCTAGGATGGTCTCGATCTCCTGACCTTGTGATCCACCCACCTTGGCCTCCCAAAGTGCTGGGATTACAGGTGTGAGCCACCGTGCCTGGCCAACAGTTGGTTTTTTATAATCTTCAAACAGCATGTAGACAAAGCAAGACCTGTCTGTAGCTCATTTGCTTTCAACTCTCCAACTTCTTCTGTCTTCTTCAAGAGATGGCCTCTGTGGTCCCCCAGATTTTCTCCCAATCCAGATCATCAGACTCAGAGTCCAAACATGCATTCCTTTTCTTCTGTCATTGCTCTGGACAAGAGCCATCAACATCTCCCCATAGCCTACCTGGTGAATTTCAAATGTTTCAGCCCTGCACTCAAGGCTCTGCATAGTCCCTGCAGTCTCACTCTACAAACTTTCATCCTGTGCTTCCCAACGGGAACCAGTGGCCCAAACTGGAAATTCTATGCATTTTCTCCTCAAATAAAATCTGTACATTCCTGGAGTCTCACCGCAGTTCTTTGTATATCTTCTATCCTTTTCATTTTAAGAGGTAGTGACTTATTCTGTTGCCCAGGCTGGAGCACAGTGGTGTGATTATAGCTCACTGTAGCTATGAACTCCTGGGTTCAAGCAACCCTTCCACCTCAGCTTCCTAAGTAGCTGGGAATATAGATGTGTGACATAATGCCTGACTAATTTTTTAATTTTTTTTTATACAGATGAGGTCTCACTATGTTTCCCAGGCTGGTCTTGAACTCCTGGCCTCACACAATCAAAGTGCTGGGATTATAGGCATGAGCCACCATGCCCAGCCTCTTTCTTCTTCTTCTTCTTCTTCTCCTTCTTCTTCTTCTTCTTTTTTGAGACAGAATCTTGCTCTGTTGACAGGCTGGTATGATCTTGGCTCACTGCAACCTCCGCCTCCTGGGTTCAAGCGATTCTCTTGCCTCAGCCTCCCGAGTAGCTGGGATTATAGGCGCCCACTACCATGCCCAGCTAATTTTTGAATTTGTAGTAGAGACGGGGTTTCACAACGTTGGCCAGGATGGTCTCGATCACTTGACCTCATGATCCACCTGCCTCGGCCTCCCAAAGTGCTGGGATTACAGGTGTGAGCCACCATGCCTGGCCTCTTTCTCCTTCTTTATAATCAAATTCCAGTGACCACCTGATCCTTCAAGACATCACTCACATATCCTTTCTTCCGGGCTTCCTGTCCTGCATGTTCTCTTCTACTACTCTTCTATGAAGCTTCTGACATGTCTCTTCTAAACAAATATGTCATCATTTTTTGGAGCTGTATGGCTCTCTCCTCCACCCAACCCTGAGAGTTTAACTCAGGGATTGGCAAACCTTTTTGGTAAAGGGCCAAATAAGAAATACTTTTGGCTTTGTGGACCCTATGATCTCTGTTGCAACTACTCATCTGCTCAAAAGCAGCCATAGACGAGATGTAAGCAAATAGGTATGACCATGTTCCCATAAAGCTCTTTATAAAAACAAGTGGCCGGATTTGGCCTGGAAAGTACAGTTTGCCAACCTCTTGCCCTTCTTGGACAAGGACAGAGTCTTCTTGCTATTATTATATAATAGATAATGAATGTTCATTAGAGAATAAATCCCTCAAAAATCAATTCATGTTGACTTCCTCCATAACCTTTCCTTGACAGTCATGGACACAGCAGCATTTTTCAACTTCTGAACATCTGCAAGTACTTGGTATCCGGATAGCTCCTCATATGACTCTCGCCATCATTGTGTGATATTCGCTTAATGCTGCTATGATGAATTAGGGCTGATTTACATCATTTCCAGAGTCTTTTGTTCTAAAATCCTATGGGTCACTTCATTGTCTTGTACTGCCACCGACTTGTATATTTTTGAGTTTTCTTCACTTCAAATAAATTATAAGCTTCTAGAGAATAAACTATATCTAATTTTTCTTGGGATTGCTAAAGTGCCTTATATAGTGCTTTTGTCATAATATTCCATCATTTATTCATGTAACACATATTTATGGGACAATGTGTGGCACAAACATAAAAATAAGCAAAACGAAAATGGCCCCTGCTCCAGTTAAAGTCAAAGTCTAGTGAACTAATGATTGTGTCATCATAAATTGAGATAAAAATAGCTGAAAGAAAGTACATAATTTTTAAACAACATTTCACAAAGAAAGCAAACAAATACTGGGGCAGGTAGAGGAAGGAAGGGCAGGAAAGGCTTCCCTGAGGAAGTAATGCTTGAATCAAGATCCATTTATTCAACCAATTCAGTACACATTATTTGCCAGGCATTATTCTAAGCACTTGGAATACAGTGTGATCTAAGCAGACAGAAGTTCCTGCCGTGGTGGAGCTTGTTTTCTAATGGGAGCTGAAGAGTAAGTAAAAATTAGATTGAAAGGAAAAAGGGGTTGAATAACATTCCTGAAAGAAAGAACCACATGCACAAGGATCTTGGGTGGGAGGGTGCGTGGCACCGTCCCTGCAGTGGCCCATCCCACTGTGGATGGGGGCTTGTTGAGGTGTGGCCTCATAGGTAATGTAATCATATAATTTATTCTCTAAAGCAGAACACTCTTGACAGTAAATAAGGCGTTATGAATCATTACAACAAGCAACAACTGGTATAGTTCCAGCAAATTGGATATATGAGCCTAGGCAAGGTAGTGAGACCTCACCTCAACTAACAACAAAAATAAATATATAAATAAATAAATCAGTCCATGCCTGTAGTCCCAGCTACTTGGGAGGTTGAGGATCACTTGAGCCCAGGAGTTTGAGGCTGCAATAAGCGGTGATTGTGGCACTGCACTCTAGTCTAGGTGGCAGAGCAAGACCCTGTCTCAAAAAATAAACAAAACAGCTGGGTGCAGGGGTTGACACCTGTAATCCCAGCGCTTTAGGAGGCCGAGGTGGGCAGATAATGAGGTCAAGAGATGGAGACCATCTTGGCAAACATGATGAAACCCCATCTCTACTAAAATGCAAAAAATTAGCCGGGCATGGTGGCGTGCACCTTTAGTCCCAGCTACTTGGGAGGCTGAGGCAAGGGAATTGCTTGAACTTGGGAGGTGGAGTTTGCAGTGAGCTGAGATCGTGCCACTGTACTCCAGCCTGGATGACAGAGTGAGACTCTGTCTCAAAAGCAAAAACAAAAACAAAAAAACAAAACTGGACATACGAGTATCCCACTCATAGGCCACATAAAGATTTTAACGTGACCACAGTGACATTTTTTAAAACAATCCTCTCACTGCTGTGGAAAATGATCTGGAGAGGAACTGTGTCAACGTGAAGAGGCCGGCTGGTATGCTACTGCAGACGTCCAAGTAATAGAGCCGTATGGCCTGAGCTAGGGGGTAAGGAACAGAGGAAATAGAGAGAGAGAGGAATAAATTTTAGAGGTATTTCAGAAGCAGTTTTAACAGGACTTGGGTCATATTAATTATTAGTGGTGGAAATGAACGGAAGAAAGCATGGGGTGAAGTAGAATGGGAAGGTCATGCTGGAAGAAAGAGAGAGTTTATATAGAGATTCAGGTGCCAAGACCTACCCTTGGCACCAGCCGCTAAGCCAGGGAGTATTTTGAGAGCTGGTCTTGATGAATCTGAAGATTGCAGCAAACACACCAAATGTCCATTAGTGATAATAGTAAGAGTATAACTGAGGCTTTGACACGGGAAAGAGGCTGATAGAACAAAGTACTCCCCAATGGACAATGAGTAATAATTTGTGCTTTTGTCAACATTGCTGGCAGACTTTGTGTACTTTTAGGGAAGCAGAGGTTTTCATGCAAGAAAAAGGATGAAGAGCAAGGGGGTGTAGGGTAGCTTGATATTGAAAATTCAATATTAGGTGCTGGAATACCAGAGTCAAGAGTAAAGAGTTACAGGAAGTGACAACCAGACCAGCAAATAAGAGAGCAAGAGCTGTGATTTGTGGACATTGATGTTTCAGAGAGACGTTTAGCTGAAATATGCAACCAGGACTATATCTGGAAGCTGAGTTAATACATAATTCAGAAACCACCTTAACTCACCGCACTTTTAAGTGAGATGTTGAAATCGTTGTCCAGCACTAGTGCAGAGTTGATTCCTCGTCAGTCATTTCTCTGGCCAGCACATGCTGCCCAGATGGGAGAATCTCGTTTCATTCTGAGAGCTTTCAGTCAACCTGATTGCATTTGACCAGGGAGGTCTCAGTAAAGATGTCACTTCCCCCTTTACCCTCGGGCTGAGTCAGCGAGGAAAGCAAAAGAAACTGAGTAACCAAGGCTCTTGACTACATGTCAAGCATCCTTTGCCCCTTTCTCCCACGGCTTCATGCAACTCCACTGTTAGCCAATTATTGTACCCCTTTGTCTAGGAGTACCCATTTACAGAATTGTTAGATGTAAAATAACCCACTCATCTTAACCATGCAGAAATACTGAAGAAGGAAAAGGAGCTTGAATAGTCAGCTCTGTGTGTGTGTGCATCTCTTCTTGCAATATGCTGATCATCGATCACCTCTGCCTAACCCACGTTTCAAAACTCTTTGCAAATAAGGATGTGGAAATAGTTCCACCTGAGGCCAGATGTGAAATTCAGGTTGGGACTTGAGGCTGTAAAATATTGTACCTTGACTTCTTTCAAAATCAAAATATTCATTATGCAGCCATTAAAAAAGATGTTATAGAAATACGTTTCAAGACATTGGAAGATGTTCATGATACATTATTAAATCAAATACTAGATTATAAAAGAATGTGCTCTGTGTAATTCAATTTCTATTTTTAAAACAGGTGTAGAAAGGACTTGAGTGTAAAGTGAAATCTTAAAGGTAGTGATCTCTAGGTAGTGAAACTGGTAATAATTTTTATTTTTATGTTTAGATTAACAACATTGTTTAAATGTTTTCAGTAACAGGTACTACTTGTGTTATAAAGGTGTATGTACTTTTAAATGTACTATCCAACATTCATAAACATGCATGGAAGCCTCACTATATTATCATCCATCCAATGAAACAGGGGTATAACCTGGCCGCTCTCGTGTAATGACAGAACATTCAATTCAAAGTTGGGCAGGCCAGGCATGGTGGCTCACACCCGTAATCCCAGCAGTGTGTGAGGCAAAGGCAGGAGGATCACCTGAGCCCAGGGGTTCAAGACCAGCCTAGGCAACATAGGGAGACCTTGCCTTTATAAAAAATTAAAAATTAGCTGGGCATAGTGGCATGCGCTTGTGGTCCCAGCTAATTTTTAGAAGGTCAGAAGGTTGAAGCGGGAGGATCGCTTGAGCCCGGGAAGTCAGGCCTGCAGTGAGCCGTGATGACATCACTTCACTCCAGCCTGGATGACAGAGTGACAGCCTGTCTCAAAGAAAAAAACAAAGAAAACTAAATATTGCTGCCTTGCTTTGCCACCTTTGGTAATTTAGGAGACATCACTGTGCCTCAGCTGTCCCATCTGTAAAACAAGAATCATAATGGTTGCTAATTCTAAAGTTGTAAGAATAGATAAAAAAATGCTTACAAATTGCTTAACATAGAGTAAGCTCCTGATAAATATTAGTTAATCTTATGATTACTTAGGTAATACTCTTCTTGAATAGGTGCCAAGAAGGTTCTAGAATTGAGTGTTATATTTTGTGGGTACCAAGTGCTTCAAAGAAGGATGTTTCAGGCCGGGTATGATGGCTCACACCTGTAATCCCAGCACTTTGGGAGGCCAAGGTGGGTGGATCACGAGGTAATGAGTTCGAGACCAGCCTGGCCAATATAGTGAAACCTCATCTCTACTAAAAATACAAAAATTAGCTGGGCGTGGTGGCACATGCCTGTAGTCCCAGCTACTCAGGAGGCTGAGGCAGAAGAATCACTTAGACTCGGGAGGTAGAGGTTACAGTGAGCTAAGATAATGCCACTGCAGTCCAGCCTGGGTGGCAGAGTGAGGCTCTGCCTCAAAAAAAAAAAAAAAAAAGAAGAAGAAGAAAGAAGAAAGAGGAAGAAAGAAGAAGAAAGAAGAAGAAAGAAGAAGAAGAAGAAAGAAGAAAGAAGAGGAAGAAGAAGAAGAAGAAGAAGGCTGTCTCTAGTCGGGACCAATGTCAATGCCAAGCACATTGCAGAAGCAGTGGTTTTACGGGAAACTGTTAGAGAAAACCATTAGCCAGAGGGGCTGACATTTCCTGTCCCTTGCATGCAGTTATCCCACAGCACACCTGATACTTTTAAGTGACTTGGCTCCCTGTAGATTCTTGATCCATTCAATGCAGAAATTCTAGCACTGAACCTAGGGGGAAAAAATGTTACTCTTCCTGTGTTTTTTAGGTTATTCTGGGCACTGAACTGAGGCTTTCGTATATGGAGTGACTAGATAACTTCAAGGATGGTAATTGGTGATACCAAAATCCTATTGACTGAGTCATTTTATTGGAACTAAAGAGAGTTTGGGGTAGACATATATTTGTGGGAACATAATTTTACTTGCTTAGGGTTGTTTAGACATATACAAAAGTAGAGGGAATATTGTAATTGCCTTAATTCATTCAAGCTGCTACAACAAAGTACTACAAACTGCGTGGCTTATAAACAACAGAAATTCATCTCTCATAGTTATGGAGGCTGGGAAGTCCAAGATCAAGGTGCCAGCAGATTCAGCTTCTGGTGAGGGGCTGCTTTCTTGTTCGTAGGTGGCACCTTCTCTCCATGTCCTCACATGGCAGAAGGAGCAAGGTAGCTCTCTAAGATCTCTTTTATAAGGGTACTAATTCCATTCATGACTCCATCCTCATGACCTAATCACCCCCGCCAAAGGCCTCACCTCTTAATACCATCATCTTGGGAGTCAGAATTTCAACATATGAATTTTCAGGGACACAAACATTCAGACCATAGCAATAATGAACATTCATGTACTCACCACCCAGCTTTTGCAATTATCAACACACATACAATATTGAAAAACACACATATTAATTGACAAATTTCAAAGCACAATTATATGATTTGCCCCTTTAGTTATCTGAGCTGAGAAAGCATGGGAGAAGTATCTGAGCTTAGCCCACTTGGCCAAGTCTTGCTTTTGACCTCAGCTGAAGCAGAACAGCTGCTACCTTCCTATTGTAATACACGGAGTTCCTAAATGCTGACATTGATAACCACCAAATACAAAACAATTAGATGGCAACATGATGCCATGTGTGTTTTCAATACCAAAGGCATCTAGGAGCCTAGTTTTTGAAGAAATGCTAATGTGTAGACATGTCTATGAATATGTAGTACGCAATCCACTTCACTCTGCCTACTCTGAACAGCCTTTATTAAGGGGTATTTTATGTGGATTTTGTGTGATAGAGAAAAATGTGCCACTCCTTGGCAACGTAATATACTAGACCAGTTCTCTTTTTTTGAGATGTCAAATATCTACTTTATTATACTGAGAAAGTGACAGTCAATTTAAATCAAAATTTATGGAGAACATTAGTAGCTGGAAGGACTTTGGCTAATCACTGTAATGTCCCCAACAAATGGTAAATGAAAGCATAAGGAAATTGAGTTAACACAAGTTAAAAGTTCACATACTTAAGGAATTATATTAGAAGACCTACAACTTAATTAAATTATCTGAAACTGCTCATTTAGCTTCTATTGTACTAGTGAACATTTATGCAATCTTACTGTTAGATATATATTAGGTAATAGGTTTGAATTGGGTCAAATTGGGAGAACCCTAATGAGGCAGAACAGGGGAAGTTTAATCCATCATAAAGCATCATTCTGAATCTTTATATTGAATATTATTAGGCAGACATTTCCCTGGTTAGTTGGTTATTCTCTTATATCTATCATTCTGACATTTTGAGTAATTGAAAAATCGAACAGGAACTTTGTACATGGAAAAAATAATCTGATGGAGAAGAAATGTGTTATTGATCACCTAATTTTTAATTTTTTTTCAGTCTTGCATTTGCTTTTTCAACTGTAAAAGTTCAAGAAGTGGTAAATATGCTGCATTTTAGATGTTAAAGGCATTGTTAACAGATTTGACACAAAAGATAATGTTATGAGATGCAAAACACAGAAATTTACATGTAAAATTGCTTACTTAATATTTATTTCTTTATTCTGAATACATTTAAGGTCAGTAAGTTCTTAAACCTGAGGTCTTAAGCTATAGAATTGTTTCTTTCAAAATACTTTTTAAAACACAGGGCAGGGTATTCAGTAACTGCATATACGTGGCACTTGTCTCTTTATGGCTACTAACTTAACCTTTTTGAGAAGAGTTGTTCTCCATAACTGAGGTTTGCCACAGATTACATGTGTATGGACTCTTCCTGGGAAGATCTGTAGTAAATCCAGAATGGAGCTGTGCTCTCTTGCAGAGAACCCCAAAGCAGCTGTGAAGCTTTTGCTGCAGTTGAAAAAAAAAAAAATGTTACCTTTAATTCAGTCCTTAGAAAACAATTTAGATGCCAAAGTGGAATTTTTTAAAGCCACAAGACTTTCGGGAAAATTCTGCCATTTTTTTTCTCTTCTAATGGAATTATATTGAAAAAAATAAATTATTTGCCATGATACTTGGTAACATACATGCATACACTAAGAAATGAGTAAGAAAAAACACGGCCTCCCGCAGACTCGTTTCTAGCTGCTTGCTGGGGGGAAAAAATAAGCTGCCTCCTCTCCACTGCATTTAGAGAATTAATTCTCATATGAAATGAAAGGCCCCGTCCAATCCTATTTCACGGTAGCTTTGAGTGCTTGACTGTACCCAAGCAAAGGGCATTACTTGATTGTTCACTGTTGACATCACTTTACACCAGAAGGTGGCAATTATTTTAATAATCACACTAACAAATCTGTTTTGCCTTCAGATTAGATTTTTAGAGATAGTGTTCATTTGATTCTTGTCAAGAAGATGCCTTTTAAAACCAGTAGCATTCACTTACAGATTTATTTCTCAAGGTGGTTTTTCATTCCCACTAATTGGTTAAAATATTGCACCTCTTTTAGAATATAAGCTGCAGAGTTTGTATATTTCTCTTTATTAAACCTTATTTGTTGACCTGAAACAATTAAAAGGATGCTATTTAAGATGACAATGCAGATGAAGTGATATCATGATACAGTATAAGTAGACACCAACTATCATTAAAAAATGAAGAATGCACTTCATTTTTATTTACAAGGAAAACTGGTGAAGAATTTCTTCAGTTGACCATGACATCTTAGAAATGTAGTGGATTAATAAGATTTATGTCGATACACAATGAAAAATCTTTCACGTGTAAATCACAAGGCATTTATGTCTAACTTACCTCACAAGGTGGCAAAATCCCATAAATTCCTCAATTAAAACTGAGTGGAAGATAATAGCCTTCCTGAAGCCCAGCAGTTCACAGAAAGCCTATCACCCTTCTGAACAATATGACAAAATGCACAGAAACATCCAAAATACCAATACACTGGAACTGCCTGAGAATGCGTCTCCTAAGACAGTTTTCCAAAATCTGTCATCTGAACACTGTTTGCCATCCATAAAGAAAGAGGAAGAGGAAGGGGAGATAGAGAATAATGTTGGCTCTGTGAAACCGCAGCATTCTTTCCAGATGGTCTCTTTTTCCACAGCTTAGGTTACCTACATGACGAAAGGATAAGAGGCCAGGGGTGAGCACTCTTTTTTTTGCAAAACTGAGAACTCCAGACATTTGTCATCCAGAAAAAATGCCTGCCTCTCAGCAGGATAGATTTTTTAAAATTTTTCTCAGTGCCTTTCTCTAATTGGGCTTCCTCAACTTTTCACACATCCTTTCCCTGAACAAGTCCACAAAAGCCAAAGTTCTCCCGCACCTAGTCACCAATGGCAGGCCCATAAATCACAAGAAATCGCACAGGATTTTTTTTTAACATTATGCAATTAACGCCTATAATGTGGGAAAACATTTTATAATATATAACATATTAAAGCAATAGGAAATAGCATGTCAGATTTCTCATTAGTAAATTCTAATAATGGCTAGCATAAAAATGTGCCTATCTATTAATATTTTTTCTTCAATTCACATTTAAAAGAAAAATACTGCAGTGTCTTAGTATCCATGCAATACTTATGTAGGAATTTATTACACCAAAGTGATCTGGCATGCCTAAACTAGCATGAGCAATATGAAAATTTAAAGATAGCTGAATGCTCATTCTTTAATTTTACTAAAATAATGAAAAACATATATTATTTGAGCTTACAAAACATGTAAATATGAATTCAAATGGAGCATATATTTTCTACATATATATTGCATTTTTCTACTCAGTATTAAAAACCATTTCTCTTTTTATGCTTTGCTTTCTTTTGTCCTCTAAAAAGAAAGAGAAATATGAAGCTTGAAAATCATCCACTAACTCTCATATTAGGAAACTCTTCCTTTTACCTTTGAGGAATTATTATGAGTTGTAATTTAAGTAATAGCTTGTAAATTTTGACGGCATAAGAAGCCCGTGAATAGTTGCTCTTCCTTTGAAAAGGGCTGACACTAAAAGTTAGGGTATTTGAGGGGTTTTGTTGGGTTTGGGGGGACTATTTAGATGTAAATATTAAACTATTAAAATAGGACTTTGAGCAAGAATTCGTAACAGGGTATAATGCTTTTACCTCCCAGCTACCAGTCTGACCCTGGCTCAGGCCTCTGGAAGAAGCCACTTGCTAGTCACAGTCTTTCTTGCACCCAGACACGGCATCTCAGACACTGCACACATTAACAAGTCACCCTCAAAACCTCTATACAATGCAGGAATACAGCTAAGACACCATTACCCAGGTACTAACATCGCAAATTCTAAAAAGCTCTTCATATTAAAAAGAAAAAAAAAGGAAACATTTGCCTCTGTGTCTCTTCTTGCCACATGTATCTGCCCTCATGTGCGGACCCTTTAATATTTGATGAGAAAAGCTATGATAGAGGAAGAGAAGTGGAGAGAGAGCTGAAATATATCCATTTGTTTTCTTTCAAATTCATTTTATGGACTTTTTGTAGGAAGGTGTTTTTTTTTCTTGATTTTTTACTTTATTTCTGGCATCAACTATGTTTGAGTTTGCTTTTGAGTAAGAAAGATTGAAGGGCAGATGAAAAGCCAGCTGCAGTGGTAGGCTGCAGTGGAATTAGGTAATAGTTGCAAAAACCTGCTTACTCTTTTGTTTTCTTTTTGGTATGAGCATGCTTAGAAATAAAATGGGTCTCTAAATCACAGATTATGGCTCTGGGGAATGTAAAAGACATCTTTTGAATTTAAAGAACACTACACTGACAGGCAGGAGGCCTTGGGAAGTACCAACTTTGCCAATTGCTCACTGAGTATTTTTTGAACAAGTCTTACTACCTCCAGACCTTGATTTTTTTTTTATCTCTGAGATTATTCTAACATTGTATGTGAATATTTTGAGTTCTTATTAAAGCGTGTTTGGTCCAAGGAAGACATATAATGACACTTTTTCGATCACTGTGTTTCACAAATTCGGAACAGAATAGATCACCAGACACAGATCTGGGCACAAATCCCCTGAACTGATCACACAAACACATTCTGAGTCTCTCCCTGTCCATGGGCTTGCCGGAGCTTCTGGGCTACAGGAAAATGACTCCCAGGATTGAACTCAAAGGATGCAAGTAAACACTTACTAATTAAAAGAAGGGTTCATTGTATGCTGATTTACAAAATACATTAATTCCTACAAGCTAAGTCTGTTTTCGTTCAGAGTTAATGTGGGCCAATAGATGGAAAATTGTTTTAAAACTGAAATAATAAACTTCTGAGAGAACAAACAAAACCCTTACTGTGTCCAACTTGTACTGAAGGGAAATTCCTCTTCATTGGACAAAAATGAAGGCACATGGCATACCAGGAGATTGTTTAGTGCTTGATGTCAATGAATCAGGAGCATCAGAACTATTTTTCTTGTATTAAGCTTTTAGGCTGTGTTGTGCCAACTTGCACGGGTTGAAGACAGCATTAATATTAATGAAGGATGGAAGTCTGTGAGGCAGTGACTCTCACTTCCCCACCCCCACCTTGCTTCCTTTCATGCTAAATCCATTAGTATAGATGGATCGACATTAATAAAGAAGAAGGACAGAATAGCTCTCCATTCGGGGACACTTTTACTTGACCCTTGGCACACGTTGCCCATACATGGCCACAAGACGTTTGACCTGCTCAGTGGCATTTATTCATTCATTTATTTATTCTCTGTGCTTCAAACCAATTTCTCCCTAGGTACCTTACACTTCTTACACTTAGAATGTATTAAAAAGTTAAAATCTCTGACAAGGAGTACATCAGAAAGAACTTGAGGACAGAGTCTGTCATTCATCTTTGTAACCCTTGGGAGCTTTAGATCCAGCTTTGCACAGTGTCTTCTACACGGTAGGCGCTACAGAAATGCTCACTGAATGAAACTGAATTTAATTGCATTGTCAAATTCTAAACTGTTTCGTGTAATCTTATTATAACCTTCTTATCACCTCCTAGTAATAAGACACATACCTTAAGATTTATACATATTCACACACATATTTCTAAAAATAATTTTACTCAAGTGAATCCAAGCAAAACATACAGTGAATATTTCTATAAAAGCTAGATATTGAATACTTTAAGTCTTATATTTACAAATGATTTTCATTATGGGTACGAAAATAAGCACAGGGCTTTCTGGATCATTACAGAAATTTGGGTTAAAACGATACCATATAGCTAGAAGGGAGCATGCAGGTCATCTGATCCTGTGGTCTTCAAAGGGTATTCCTTGTCACCCAGCGGTTCCTTCAAGTACTCCCAGGGCTACCAAGAGGCAGGAAGGCAGATAAAGTGGTACAGGCAGCGTCAAAGGCACTCAGCTTTCTCCCCAACCTTTCAACAGAGAAAATGCATTTCATAATATATGCGGCTTCTCTGTACAAATGTATTTGAATGACAAGTGTCCACTGCTTTAAAATAATTAAAGCACAATCTTTAATTTTTTAAAAAAAGAGAGAGAACCACACTTTGGGAGGCCGAGGCAGGCAGATCACGAGGTCAGGAGATCGAGATCATCCTGGCTAACATGGTGAAACCCCGTCTCTACTAAAAATACAAAAAATTAGCTGAGTGTGGTGGTGGGCACCTGTAGTCCCAGCTACTCAGGAGGCTGAGGCAGGAGAATTGCTTGAACCCGGGAGGTGGAGGTTGCGACGAGCCAAGGTTGGGCCACTGCACTCCAGCCTGGGTGACAGAGCCAGACTCCATCTCTTAAAAAAAAAGAGAGAGAGAGAGAACCAAAGCAAAGGACTGAACATTTATGTCTCTTCAAAATTCTTTCATGTGTTGAAATCTTAACCCACAAGATCATATTAGAATGTGGGGTTTTGGAAGGTAATCAAGTCATGAAGGTGGAGCTCTTAATGAATGGGATTAGCACACTTAAAATTAGTCCCTCAACCCTTCTACAGTGTGATACGGCTCAGAAGACAGTGGTCTATGAACTGGGAAGTGGGGCCTCACCAGACCCTGGATCAATTGGCGCTTCAACCTTGGGCTTTCCAGCCCCCAGAACTGTAAGAAAGAAACTTCTGTTGTGCATAATCCACCCAGACTATAGTATTTTGTTATAGCAGCCTGAACAGATGAAAACAACCATTTTACAAAGAGGTAATCTTAGACGCAGAGATTTTCTGTCATTTTGTTAAGGTCATATCACATAGCTATGTGTGCCAAAAATCAGGTCTCCTGACTCCTGATCCAGTCACAGCTTACCTAGGTAACAGAGAAAAGGTAAGAGAAAGAGAGTTTCTTAGATTAGAATGGGTATGTCCCAACCTAAATCTTTACAGCTACAACCACAGGGACTCAAAAGAAACTAAAAATCAACCAAAAATCAATTAAGGTGCTAACATTGACTTACACTCCCTGCTAGCCACAATAATTAACAGGAGACTAATACCTAATGGGGATTTATTGATTTTTTTTAAAAAAAACTATTGGACTCTCTCTCATGTAACAGATGACAGTATTTTTCTGTTTCTAACCCCTTTGGCTTCTGAGAAATATACATAATCACTGGGCTGCTTCAGGATACCAGGTCCTGGGTATAGTGCATCCATTGTGTTCAGAATAAACATAATATTTGCCTAATTTATAATTATATCTTTCAATTTGGTGTTAATTGCACATGAGATTCTATTTTCATCAATCACTGTTTTTCTATTTATTAGTGTCACATTACTAATTATTAGGAGATTTTTACCAATGCTACCAAATGTAAATATAGAGCATTAGCTATAAGTATCTTTGAGGAAAAGACACAGTGTATTGCTTTGTAGTAAAGTTTAATACTTTTAATATGCATATTCATAAAGCCCGTGTTGACTCAGTTCATATAATTCCTGGACTACAACAAAAAATATAATAATTATTTTATTATGAGCCAACTGAAATCTCCTTAGACTTGAAAAGGTCTAGTATCTGAAATTATTTATTTGATAAGCAGGCTCATGCTTTTGAACTCTTCAAAACTGCTCAATGGTAACAGACTTCAAATTCTGTATATAATATGCAAAGGTTAATTCACCTTTTCTCAAGGTGACATTATTTTAAAGACAGTGAAGAAGTACTTTTAAATAAACACAACCACAGTCTCTGGGAATATGTAAGGGCGTGCTTTTACAATTGATAAGCAAAAGCAATCACGTTTGGCAACAGACCACCCCATAGTGGGAACTGCTTTCCAGCCTGGTTTTTGTCAGACCCGCAGCTGCTCCGTCAGTCAATTAGTGACCAGGAACAAAATGCATTTTTTAAAATCAATTAGCAGCCCCTCCAACTGAATAAAGATCCCTGGGTATGCTTTTCATCAACAAAACAAGAGCCAGGAGTGAATAAAGCTAAGGAGATCATAAATTCTTGGAAGTACAGTCCTAAAACCTGAGACAGCCATACAGAGGTTAACAGGTCGGACCATGCCCTCGGCAGGACTCCAGTAACTCACTCCAGGCAGACAAGAACCATATATATACATGTACATATATACATGAAATGTGTGTGTATGTTCAGAGAATGAGATTTTCCATTATTTCTCAGTAGCTCATCTTCCTAACAACCTTCACTGAAAGGAAGCCATTGGTATTCAGCCTCTATGCCACATTTAGCCCTAGAAATGCAATCATGTGCCATCCCAAGGTGGATCGTAGAATGGCTATTTATTATCTCCCATAAAATCATTTGTAATTCTAGTATTAAACATCCTTTCTGTCTTCTCTAGAGAAATAATCACCATTTATTTAATCTTTCTTCTTAGGTTTGATCTTCTAATCCCTTTGTCCTACTTCTAAAATGGTACTGTTATCCTAAATCTAATTTTCTTGGCACAATAGTTTGTATATATTAGATGCTTTAACAATATTGAGTTATAAAATTATGATTTCCCCTTGTAATAACACATTGAGTATTTGAATACAAAGATATAAAAGCTCCCAGTAAACACGTATCAGTTGACCGAGTTTCAGAATGGAGAAAAGTAGAAAACGTAATTCCCACTCAATAGAAAGAAAGGCAAGAGTCCGCCCTTAGAGCCAACAGGCTGATGTGTACTTACTGCAAGCATGGCAGGCCAATTCAAGAAGAGCAGCCAAAAGATAACTAGAGCTTGCAAAACAAGTTCCAATAAACAATCCAATAAACAAAAAGTATACTAGGGGTCTAAACTGAAGAAAGGTACTGCCAGGAAGGAGTTGCAAGGGTGAAAGGGCAAAGGGGATGCTGAGGTGACCTAAACATCAGTGATCCCCGGAAAAAAAAGCATCCCCTAGAGCTGAGGTAGCCAGATGGTGGTAACTGTAGAAAGTACCTTGCAACCTGAGGCCAGGCAAACTAAAGGAAAGAGGTGAGGTTTTGAGATCTAGGAGCTCAAAGGAGGAGACCTGCGTACCTGGTGCTCAAACCTTTGAGATAAAGCAGCACACCGGGGGTTTGGCCAGGTAAAAACAGGATGGCTGGTGATGGTGCCTCTGAGGGCCACCTCCTAGCTTGTGCTGAGAATGTCAACGAAGCTTGATAGAGAGCCTTGGCTCTCTTCTAATAATGGGTGGTTGCTAACAGGATCTAGACATAGAGGGTCTTTTTGCCTTCTCCCTGCCTTCTAATTGTCTACCATTTGCAGAAACTTACAAGAAACCAATTGCATGGGAGCATGAGAAATGTAGTTTGCAGACTTCTACCCCTAGCATCACCAAGCAAAATAAAGAAGGGTGAGCTTGAGGCTGAGAGACAATTGATAAATAACCAGCACACATGTGTGTCATTCCAGGTTGCTAGCTGTGCGTCAGTCCTGTGACCTGGCAGTTGGGAGAGTTAAATAGATTACTACATTTTTGAGCAGGCACAAGAACATCAAGAATAAACTACAAGGCCGGGCATAGCAGCTCACGCCTGTAATCCTGACACTTTGGGAGGCCAAGATGGGTGGATCACTCGAGGTCAGGAGTTCATAACCAGCCTGGCCAACATCGTGAAGCCCCACCTTTACAAAAAATACAAAAATTAGCCAGGCATGGTGGCACACACCTGTAGTCCCAGCTTCTCGGGAGGCTGTGGTGGGAGAATCACTTGAACCTGGGAGTCTGCGGTGCATTGCCCTCTAGCCTGGGCAACAAAGGGAGACCCTGTGTCAACAAAATAAATAAACAAACAAACAAACTACAGGGCAGGCATGGTGGCTCATGCCTATAATCCCAGAGCTTTGGGAGGCCAAGGTGGGTGGATTGCTTGAGCCTAGGAGTTCAAGGCCAGCCTGGGCAACATAACAAGACCCCATCTTTGCAAAATATTTAAAAATTACTCTGGTGCAGTGGCATGCACCTATTGTTCCAGCTACTTGGGAGGCCGAGGTGGAAGGATCGCTTGAACCCAGCAGTTTGACGCTGCAGTGGCCATGATTGTGCCTCTGCACTCCAGCCTGGGCAATAGAGCAGGACCCTGACTCAAAAATAAAAATAAACATCACTATATAAATAAATAAAAGAATAAGCTGGCATCTTCCATTAGAGATTTTTTTCTGCCTGATTGGTGTTTTAGGCAATCACAATTTCAATTCCCATGGGTAGAAATGAAACCTTTAGTCAGTACAAAATATTAATATAATTCACTAAAATGTAAGGTTAAGGTAGAAATCCTCTCATCTACATAAAGGCTTTTCAAGTACATAGGACCCTGTGAGGATTGGCTGAGGATAGGCAAGATTCAAAGTTAAGTGTGTCTGATTCCTCCATGCCTACCTAAGAATCCCCACTTCTAGTCCACTGTGTGCCCAGAAGCTGGACCCCTACCAGTGTCCCAACTCCAAAGTTATCTCATGTCCACCTCACCCTTCTCTCTTTTTTTTTTTTTTTTTTTTTTTTTTGAGACGGAGTCTCGCTCTGCCGCCCAGGCTGGAGTACAGTGGCCGGATCTCAGCTCACTGCAAGCTCCGCCTCCCGGGTTCACGCCATTCTCCTGCCTCAGCCTCCCGAGTAGCTGGGACTACAGGCGCCCGCCACCTCGCCCGGCTAGTTTTTTTGTATTTTTTAGTAGAGACGGGGGTTTCACCGTGTTCGCCAGGATGGTCTCGATCTCCTGACCTCGTGATCCGCCCGTCTCGGACTATCAGTTAAGAAAACCAAAATCTCTCTGAAAATAATTCACTCCAGTGTGTGAGTCACTGATTACTCCCCCTTAACCATTCCAAAGATACCGGTGTCTTTAAAGCCCACTAGTCACCTCCAAGTTAATCCTTTATCGTTAGAATTTTAGAAAGGAGGATATTTGGAAGCAATGGGATCTCACTCTGGACTTGTGGGACAATTGAAGAGGTTCTCATGAATTACTGAGATGGGAAGTTTATTCAAAGCTCTTAGAAAGATGGTGGCAGGAGCAATACAGTTTTTCAGTCTCTCTGAGACCACACATCAAAGGAGACAGAACAACTAGATTCCCAAACCAAAATTCCCTAGACAACATTTGTGACAAAGCTAGATGATAACATGTCCACACACATCAGAGTACAGGTAGGTGGGGGCAAACCACCAGTAGCCAAAAGAACTATGTGATAGGAACACCTGTGCAGGAGGAGGCAGAGTGCAGAGACAGGTGGCGTCTGAGAAGCCAGGGAACATGAGCCCCCATAGAGCCAACATGCAAACTTCCACTTGCGAGAAAGCATGATTCATTTGAGAAGAACAGCTAAAATGGGGAGAGTTTTGCCAATCCAGTACCAGGTGAGTGCAAGGGGCCCAGAAAGACTAAGGGGCTGAAATAGTCTAGCCACTAGGAGTACTCAAAAACCACCCACCAGGGCTCACTTCCACGACAGCGTCCTCCAGGGCTGAGTCATCCATGGCGCACTGTAGAACCAATGTCAGGGGCCCACAGTACTTTTAGGAAATCATGAAAAATTTCAATTTCTTTTAAAATCAAAAGAGAACAATGCACTTCTAGGTCAAAGAAAATGTTTTAATATATAATAGATTTGCCTTTATATTCAATGCCGTTGTAAAATATAATTTTTAACATTTTTAATAGTGGAAGGAACCTACAGAGGCCTAGGACCCACAGAAATCACAGTGAAGCCCTGGGCCCCACACAGCGCAGAAATAGTGGGCAGTGGAGTCAACACTGAGCAGGACAGAGACAAAAGAGATGAAGTCACCGACAGGAAGAGGGCTTGAAGAGAGCCAAGAAGTCTCAGAGAGCAAGCCATCATACTCATGAACACTACAGAGGAGCAACAGAAGAGGGAGCTCTGTGAAGTTAGAACAGCTACCCCGAAGCCAGACTCATTCTTTTTTTTTTTTTTCTTTTTTTGCACCGGAGTATTGCTCTGTTCCCTAGGCTGGAGCGCAGTGGCGCCATCTCAGCTCACTGCAACCTCCACCTCCCGGGTTCCAGCAATTCTCCCGTCTCACCTTCCCGAGTAGCTGGGATTATAGGCACATGCCACCATGCCTGGCTAATTTTTGTACGTTTTTAGTAGAGATGGGGTTTCACCATGTTGGCCAGGCTGGTCTCGAACTCCTGACACTGTGATTCGCCCGCCTCGGCATCCCAAAGTGCTGGGATTACAGGCGTGAGCCACGGCACCCAGCCAGCCAGCCTCATTCTTAAAGTTCAGGAAGACTAATTTCACATAGAAATGAACAACAGAAAAGTATTGAGGCCAAATCTCATACAATGTTATGATAAGAAGAGAACAAGTCATAGAATAATGCCCCAACAGACAATGAAAGCATGCTAGAAAGATGTGTCCTCAAAACAGATCAAAACCCACTATTTCAAAACAACCTAAGACATTAAGATAATGACATAATACATGAAAGAGCAACATGAATCAGAAATGGAAAAGTGCAGAAATGAGATGACAGGCTTCAGGAAAGAATCAGAAATTAAAGTAAAAATCATTTCAGAAATGAAGACTAAACCAGAAGGAACACTAGAGCTTATAAACACAATAGATAATGGCTTACAAGAAATAGAAGGTTAAAAAAAAAAAGGAAATGTTTAAACATCTAAAATAAATAAATACACAAAAGGCATTCAAGAGAAAGTGACCAAAAGACAGGCAGATGCTGTCAAGTATGTGGAGAAAGAACCCTAGTACGCTGTTGGTGGGGATGTGAATTTGTACAGCCACGTGGAAAACAGTATGGAGATTCCTCACAAAACTAAAAATAGAACTACCAAATGATCTGGCAATCCCACTGCTGGGTATATATCGAAAAGAAAGGAAATCAGTGTAGTGAAGAGATACCTGCACTCCCATGTTTAATGCAGTACAATTCACAATAACCAAGATACAGAATCAACCTAGTGAACAGATCTAGTTCAACCTAGTGAACAATGTGGTACACATTGGAATATTACACACATACACAATGGAATATTATTTAGCCGTAAAAAAGAATGAAATCCTGCCATCTGCGGCAACATGAATGGAACTAGAGGACATTTTGTTAAGTGAAATAAACCAGGCACAGAAAGATAAATATTATCTGTTCTCACTCATACATGAAAGCTTAAAAATTTGACCTTGTGGAGGTTGAGAGTAGAGTGATGGTTACCAGAGGCTGGGAAGGGTATTGGGGATGGGAAGATAAAGAGAGACTAATCAATGGATACAGAAGTCCAGTTAGATAGAAGGAATAATTAATACCTGGTGTTCAGTAGCACAGTAGGATGACTATAGTTAGCAATTTATTGTGTATTTCAAAATAACTAGAAGAGTGGAATTGAAAAGTTCCTAAAACAAAAAATATATAAATTCTTGAGGTGAGACTATCCCAGTTACCCTAATTTGATCATTAGACGATATATGCTTGTATAAAAATTTCACATGTACCCTATAAATATGTATAACTATTATATGTCCATAAAAATTTAAAAATTAAAAAAGAAAGAGCTCAATCAATATTGAAGGAAAGAAAAGGAAATTTTTAGGCCGGGCGCAGTGGCTCAAGCCTGTAATCCCAGCACCTTGGGAGGCCGAGACGGGCGGATCACGAGGTCAGGAGATCGAGACCATCCTGGCTAACACGGTGAAACCCCGTCTCTACTAAAAACTACAAAAAACTAGCCGGGCGAGGTGGCGGCGCCTGTAGTCCCAGCTACTCGGAGGCTGAGGCAGGAGAATGGCGTAAACCCGGGAGGCGGAGCTTGCAGTGAGCTGAGATCCGGCCACAGCACTCCAGCCTGGGTGACAGAGCGAGACTCCGTCTCAAAAAAAAAAAAAAAGAAAGAAAAGGAAATTTTTAAATGTCTAATATGAGTTTCTGAATAAGAAAATCAAAACAAAAAAAACAGAATAAATATCCAGGCATGGTGGCACACGCCTCTAAGTCCTGTCTACTTGGGAGGCTGAGGTGGGAGGATTGCCTGAGCTAGGGAGGTCAAGACGACAGTGAGCCAAAATCATGCCACTGCACTCCAACCTGGGTGACAAAGCGAGACCCTGTCTAAAAAAAAAAAAAAAAAAAAAATAGAAACGAAAAGAAAAAAGAAAAAGAAATGTATAAGATTAGGTAATAGCAAAAAAACTATCAATCACTACAAGGGTCATGCCATAAGGACTCAGAGGGAGTGAAGAAGGTCCCACACTCTAAAGACGGGACAAATTAAACTTCATTACTGATCATCATTATAACGCATTTAAAGCTATAAAATGTGTTTAAATCCATGGGTTTACAATGCTGTTTTAAAAAATCTATTTCAGAAGATAGGAACCAATTTATCTTCAAACCTAGTAAATAAAGGAAAATAACCATATCAAATAGGAGCCAAATCGAAGAAGAAAGAACATGTCTATTTAAGTATTTAAACTAATAAGTGAAAAAGAAATGATAGAATTAGAATATCACTATTTTTGCAGCCACAAATGAATGAGTATATATTATGGACAATTAGTAGCAATGGATGCTAAACCCACAAGAAGTGAGACAATCAGATATTGTGCATCCTTTACCATCCTGCCAAAAATCATTACTGAAATGATGACTTGATGACTAAGCCAGGAGAAACACTAGAGCGTATAAAGACCACCTTTAGTCTTGCCAAAGGGATCAAACCTGGGTCTGATCCAGTCTCTGGATTCAGCTGCCAATTTGCAGGAAATTCGAAAGACAGAGGAACATGTTGAACTGCACCAAGAGTATCAATCAGCAAAATGCAGACTATGGGAAACTCTACAGGTTAAACAGCCCAAGTTCATCAACCTAATGGAGTAAAATGAAAGGGATGGTGGATAAATCTATGCATTAAAAAGAGACTTAAAGACATCCACTCTTGTCATGGGTAGGAGTAAACTGTATTTTGAGGAATGCACATCAGGGTGATAAAACTATGTTTTTAAAACCTCAAGAAAGTTATTACTGTCAAAGTGAGGGTTATAGTTACTGTACTTACAGTGGGAGAGGGGGTTTGCGACTGGGACAGGGCTATGCAGGGTGGTTTCAGTGTGGCTGACAAGGTTCAATTTCTTGACCTGAGTGGTGTCTGCCTTCTCATAATTTATTAAGCCGTGCATGTGATTTCTATGTTTTATGTATCTCTGTTTTTCTTTACAGTGAAAATGGTTTAAAACTAATAAGCACTTAGAGAAGCTTTTCCTTTTACTCTGTTACTTCTCCTCTTCCTGAAGTAACTTCTTTACCTCCATGTCAACAACTCTAGCCCTTCTGTGCCTCCCTTGGCTCTGCCCTCCAAAGTGTTTCTTCTTCCTTGTTTGTTATGTTGGATGATCAATGTGTATTAGTCACAATTACAGCCCAGGACATGATACCTTGAGTGCTCCTCCGACCCCTTCTGAGAGAGTAGTTACCTGAGATTCTTCATATATAGGTCACTATGCAGTGTTTCGTGGGTCTCTGCTACTCTACCCTAGTTGATAGAACTGGGGATTTGTAGATTTACTCAACATATATTTATTAAGCAGCTAATATCATGTGTTATAAATGAACAAAATAGACTAAGGCCCTTCTCTCCTGGGTCACCCTGGCATAGGTTGGCCCCGTGCAGGCCAGGAAAGGCCCAAGGAGTATCTAATCATCATCATCATCATCACAGCGAACACTTACTGTTTACCTACTATGTGCCAAGTTCTGAGCTAAGCACTTTAACACCATTGTCTCTTGTTTGGTTCCAGCACCAACTCATTGAATTAGGAATTAACGCTATCTTCAGTTTACCAAAGGGAAAAAAAATGAAGCCCCCAAAATTTGCATAACTTGCTTTAGTTTATGGAGCTAATAAGTGCATCTAGACCTGGAATTCAGACCCCAAGCAAACATCCAACCTAGAACTCAAACAACTTAACAGGAAAAAAGAAATCCCAAACAATCCAATTTTTAAATGGGCAAAAGATCTGAATAGACATCTCTCAAAAGAAGACATACAAATAGCCAATAGGTATATGAAAAAAAAAAAAAGCTCAACATTACTAATCATCAGAGAAATGCAAATCAAAACCACAGTGAGATATTATCCCATTCCAGTTAAAATGGCTTTTATCAAAAAGATGAATAATAACAGATGCTGGGGAGGATGCAAAGAAAGGGGAACCCTCATACACTGTTGGTGGGACTGTAAATTAATACACCCACTATGGAGAACAGTATGGAGGTTCTTCAAAAATCTAAACAGAATTACCCTATGATCCAGCAATCTCACTGCTAGATATATACCCAAGAGAAAGGAAATCAGTGTATCATAGAGATATCTGTATTCTCGTGTTTACTGCAGAACTATTCACAATAACCAAGACATGGAATCAACCCAAATGTCTATCAAAGGACGGATAAATAAAGAAAATAGGGTACATATACACAACGGAGTACTATTCAGCCATAAAAAGCATGAAATCCTGTCATTTGCAACACCACTGATGGAAGTGGGGGTTATGTAAAATAAGCCATGCACAGAAAGACAAATGTCACATGTTCTCACTCATATGTGGAATCTAAAGTTGATCTCTTTGAAGTAGAGGGTAGAACTGTGGTAACCAGAGGCTGAGAAGGGTAGTGGGAAAGGGGAGATAAGAAGAGGGTGGTTAATGGGTCTGAAAATTCAACTAGATGGAAGGAATACAGTCTAGTGTTCAGTAGCACAATAGGGCAACTATAGTTAACAACTTATTGTATATTTCATAATAACTAGAAGAATATAATTGAAATGTTCTCAACACCAAAAATGATAAATAAGTGAGGTGATCGATATTCCAATTACCCTGATTTGATTGTTACACATTGTATGCTTGTATAAAAATTTCACATGTACCTCATAAATATGGGTACAACTCTATGTTTTCTGTTTGTTTGTTTCTTCTTCTTTTATTTTTTTTTTTTTTGGACAGACTCTTGCTCTGTCGCCCAGGCTGGAGTGCCGTGGGGTGATCTCAGCTCACTGCAACTTCCACTTCCCGGGTTCAAGCAATTCTTCTGCCTCAGCTTCCCAAGTAGCTGGGACTACAGGTGCATGCCACCACACCTGGCTAATTTTTTTTGTATTTTAGTAGAGACAGGGTTTTGCCATGTTTCCCAGGCTGGTCTCAAACTCCAGGGCTCAGGCAGTCCACCCACCTTGGCCTCCCAAAGTGGTAGGATTACAGGCGTGAGCCACCATGCCCTGCCATGTGTGCACAATTCTTATGTGTCCATGAAAATTTAAAATTAAAAAATTAATTTAAAACACTTCAAAACCCAAGACCTTAAATGTGATCACTGGTTAAACCAGTAAGTGTCCTCTACTGTAAAATATAAACGTGAATTAGAGAATAATCTAGACCAGGGAGAGACAAACTATAGCCCACAGGCCATATTCAGCCATACCATCTGTCCTTATATGGACCGTAAGCTAAGACTAGTTTTTACCTTTATAAATGGTTGAAAAAATATAAAAGAAGAATATTTTGTACCATGTTGAGCCTATACGAAATTCAAATCTCATTGTTTATAAATAAAGTTGTATGGGAACACAGCCAGGCCAATCCATTTTCATGCTGCCCAAGGCTGCTTTTGTACTACAAGGGCATCCTTGCGTCCTGACAGCAGAGATCACAGGGCCTGCGAAGACTCAAATATTTACTATTAATATCTATCTTGACTTTTAGAGAAAAAGTTTGGTGACTTCTGATTTAGAGAACAGATGGATGAACTTAAAGAGAGAGAAGAGAAAAAGGCAGTAATCAGAAGTTCTAAGGTGGTAGAATCCCTGAGCAAACAGAAGTTATAAGCTGAAGAGGAAAGCAGGTGCAGGGCTGCCTGGGAACAGAAGAAAAGGCAAGAGTAGCTGAACAATTGTACCTTTAGAGCCATGCTCAGCACTTCTAAAACTCCTGTCCTGCAAGACTTGATCCATAGTGGCTGAGATGGGCAGTGTTCTGCCTTATTCCCTCATGTAAATTAACTGCAGGTAAGTTACATACATTTCTGTTTATGGTACCCTGGGAAAGTCTAACACACAATTCACCTTTAATTCTCTTCTCTGACTCCAGATTCCCCTGAATCTGCCACCACCACCACCAACAAAATGTCTGATTTGACCCCATGTTCGCAGAGCGTGGTGATATGCTTACAGCCTCTCTAAAACGTCAGGATCATAAACCATCTTTTCCTTTCCATTTCAATGCTCTCACGTGAGACATCCATTTCTTCATGTCTCATCCTTACCCAGAATCTTAAATAGTTGGCTGAGCATGGTGGCTGACACGTGTGATCCCAGAACTTTGGGAAGTCAAGGTGAAAAGATCACTTGAGCCCAGGAGTTAACAACCAGCCTGGGCAAAATGGCAAAACCCCATCTCTACAAAAAAAAAAAAAAAAATTCAGAAAATTAGCCAGGCATAGTGGTGCACACCTGTAGTCCCAGCTACTGGGGAGGCTGAGGTGGGAGGATCATTTGAGCCTGGGGAGGTCTAGGCTGCAGGGAGATGAAATCGTGCCATGGTACTCTAGTCTAAGTGATAGAGTGAGACCCTGTCTCAAAAAAAAGGAAGGGAGGGAGGGAAGAAGGAAGGAAGGAAGGAAGGAAAGAAGGAAGGGGAAGGAAGGAAGGGGGAGGAAGGAAGGAAGGAAGGAAGGGGGAGGAGGGAAGAGGAATGAAGGAAGGAGGAAGGAAGGGGAAGGAAGGAAGGAGGGAGGGAAGGAGGAGGGAAGGAAGGAAGGGGAATTAGAAGAAACGGAAGATAGAAGTGACGTACGGACGTAAGACGAAGTGAGAAATGGAAGGACAGAACCTTAAGACGGAGGAAGTTGTACGGACGGAAGCGTCCGGGAGGCATATACGGGGAAGAAGGACCCGTATGATAGGAACATACCTGTGATAGAAGTCCCCAGTTCGCCGAACGTCATTAAGAAACGAAGGAAAAAGGAAGAAAGGATTAATAGCTTGAAGACAGAATTGGGACTTTACATCAACAGTCGGCAGGATGTGGCCGCAGACAGGGGAATACAGGAAGGGAAGGAAGGAAGGAAGGAAGGAATCTTCAATAGTTGTACTTACTGCTTATAGAGTGAAACTCAAACTCCAAGTCCTTTTCCATGGCATCTCGCCCTCTCATCATCTGACCTTAGCCCAGTACTCTAGACCTTCCTTACAGGAACTGAATATCAAAATTGTCAAGACTGCATGACTTCACTTTACTTATATGTGGAATCTTAGAAAGTTGAACTCATGGAAGTAGTGAGGAGAATGTTGGTTACCAGAGGCAGCGGGGATGGTGGGCAGGGTGGCTGGAATAGTTGACCAAAGAGTACAAAGTTCCCGTTAGACAGGAGGAATCCGTTTTCAGATCTACTGGACAGCAAGATGACCATAACTAATAATAATGTAGTGTATATTTCAGCATTGCTAAAAAGAATAGATGTTAAATGTTCTCACCACAAAAATATGGCAAGTATGTGAGGTGACAGATAAATTACTCAGCTCGATACTGTATAATCATTCCACAATGTATACATATACATAAACATCACATTGTGCCCCATATATATATATAATTATTATTTGTCAATTAAAAATGATTGATTTTTAAGTAGAAGAGTCTTGACTCTGTCCAGTGCTTAACTCTGCAGCCTAAGCATCCTGGAGGGAGTGCTTGCTCTCAGAGAGCCGGGGCTAAGGGTGCAAGTCTCCTGGGGTCCAGCCACCTGGCATAGCCCAGGCACTCAGGAACAATAGCTGATACGGAACCTGTGAATATGAACTCAGATGGCTACAACCTGGTGGGACACAGCTGAGGCCTATGTAGGAGTCCAGATATGTAAGGGAATTGCTAGGCGGTGGGTTGTGAAGGAGACACTGAGCTGCCAGTTAGTGAGAACATAAGAGGTTCCAGCAGTTTATTTAAAAAATAAAAGAGCCATAGACCATTGGTACCCTGAAGTAAGGAAGCTGGTCTTGATGATGGTAATCAGACTACTTGGTGTTGGGAGATAGCCTCTCATGTGTCTGCATGGGATCAGAAGCCCTTGAGGATGACTTCGTTGATCTGCTAGATCTGTTCAATTGATCCATTAAGTGATCAATTACTGGCAATGATTAGTAGACAAAGCTTGGTATTTAAGTATTTGGGATGTCCTGTCTAATGTCATGGCCAAGAATCAAAATGTGATTTTTAGGAATTTAATCTCATCTTATGAAATGACAAAAAAAGAAAAAGAGATCTTTCCTGGGAACTCCTCGAATTGTGCTGAAATTGTTTCTGAGTCATGTGTCTGTGGAGAAATAATTCTGAGGTCTTCCCTTGCTTTGTATTGTATGGAGTATGAGACAAAATAGAAAGGGAGTTAAGAGCACAGCCTGGGGTATCAGACCATCTAGGTCTGAGCCTGCCTCTGCCTCTGCCTCTCAGAATCTGACCTTGGCCGGTTTCCTAGCCTCTGTAAGCTTCAGTCTCCTTATCTATAAACTGGGATCAGGATTGTGCTTATCTCCCAGGGTTAGTGGGAGGATTAAATGAGATAAGGCACATCAAGTACTGTACTTAGGAGCACATCTGGCACTCAGTAAGTGCTCAATAAATGTTCCCTATCCTCTCAACTGCATTACCTTTTACACCCGAAAACCGTAATAACAACAGTGGCAATTTAAGGAGACAGTATTAAAGAGACTTAGCTTTATGAAAAGTTATGACTATGTTTGTTCTTTCCATTAAAAATAAAAAGTTTACAAAATAATGTTTTTTACAAGTCTAAAAGTTGACCCACTTAAAAAAATGTTTCATGGGAATTATACTAAACTGGCATTTACACATTTCCTATAAATACTTACATTAATCTGTACAGTTCTAAGAAGTAGGCTCACCATCTAAAAAGTCTCTGGACGTATAAGTATGCCTAGTGAGTTCATTCCAGAGAATTAAAATGTAAACCCAATTAAGATACACTTTTAATATTGCCCAAGGCACTAGATAAATATTTTAAATACTAAAATCTGGCTAGAACAAAGGCAGAAATCAATTGTTCTTTCATTTCACCTGTAAGATCTTAATAAATTAAGTTCAGAAAAACAGAATTTTACATTCGTCTGACAGCATTAGCTTTAAGTTCAATCAATGGCCCCTTCATAATGACATTTCTTAGCTCAAAATTTCAAATTACAGTGAAAGATAAAGTAGAATGAAATACCAGGGAACATACAATTCATGGCTCATCTACATCTTCACTATTAGGCAAAGTCCTACACACAAAGCCTGCAATCCAGCACTGCCCGTCACTCACTGCCCTGCCCACAGCAGTTCCTTTTTTCTGCTGACAGCAAAGCCAAAGGAAAGGAATACCCTTTATCCAACTTCAGAAAAACTCCTTCTTCTGACATCAAAGCTTTACTGCTAAGCCTGTGTTTAAACCATTATGGTTGTGCCATTATAATAATGGTTATAAGAATACTGAGTGACAAATAATACTTGATATCTAAATGGCCCCTTTCAACCTTTCTGTAATGTCACTCATAAAATTAAAATGAATACTGTCTTTCCAAGACTGACACAGATATGCAAATGTCCTTTATTTTATCGGATGTTCTTTGTATTTGCAGATATTGCACTCTGCATTCTTCCAGAGTCCAGGTGTCTTAATGGAAATCACAGCTTTTATTCAATCAGGTAAAATGATGAGAAAATGTCATTGCCTCCCTTTAGCACTATCCTGGGCTTGCACCGGCAAAGTGCTCGTGAATATTTAACACCCACTGTGGTGGTGTAATATACTGTGGTGTAAACACTCACACCATGACCACTTTCAGCCTGCCAAGGTGATGTCGCTGAACATGGGATCAGGAAGGGATGCACACCATCAGCTCCCAAACATACTGGAAGCCACAGCCAGGGCACCACAGGCCTGAACCCAAATTCTCTGATCTGGTGAGTCCCAGTGGAAACCAGAAATCCAAGCGAGACCAGGTGCTTATTATTCCACATGATCCCCTTGAATAGGGTCCAGCCACCTCGACTCTTCTTTGGTGAATCCCATCTCCACGTCTTGTAGGTCGCTCCTTTCAGGGACCTGGAAAGTGACTGTCACCTTTTCTGTAAAAAGCCAGAGAACTGAGAAAGGAATAACTGTCCATTAGACCCTTCCTAACAGATCATCCAGGGTTATCAGTGTTGACTTTTTTTTTTTTTTTTTTTTGAGACAGAGTTTCACAGGCTGAAGTGCAGCGGTGCAATCTTGGCTCACTATAACCTCTGCCTCCCGGGTTCAAGGGGTTCTCCTGCCTCAGCCTCCCAAGGAGCTGAGATTACAGGCGCCTGTCACCACGCCCAGCTAATTTTTTGTATTTTTAGTAGAGACGGGGTTTCACCATGTTGGCCATGGTTGGTCTTGAACTCCTGACCTCAGGTGATCCACCCGTCTTGGCCCCCCCAAAGTGCTAGGATTACAGGCGTGAGCCACCACGCCGGGACTCTCTGGTGTATTTTTTGTCATAGGTCAGGTTAATTTCTCCTAAGATTCAGTTCTCAGTCTCATTGAAAACAGTAGGATTCAACTTCACAGTGCATAAGAATCACCAGGGAAGCCTGTTAGGAGTGCAGCTTCTGCCTGTAATCCCAGCACTTTGGAAGATGGAGACAGGAGGATCACTTGAGCCCAGTAGTTTTAGACCAGCTTGGCCAAGGTGGGGAGAGCCCGTTTACCGAATGTTTTAAAAATTAGCTGGGTATGGTGGTGCCTGCCAATAGTCCCAGCTACTCGGAAGGCTGAAGTGGGAGGATTGGTTGAGCCCAGGACGTCCAGGCTACCGTGATCTGTGGTTGTGCCACTGCACTGCAGCCTCAGCAACAGAGTAAGACACTGTCTCAAATAAATATAATCATGACAATGCAGTTTCCCAGCCCTCCCCTACCTTTCTTATTCAGTAGGTTTGAGTGGCAACAGGAGGCTGCATTTTAAAT
Source organism: Rhinopithecus roxellana (assembly GCF_007565055.1). NCBI lineage: Eukaryota > Metazoa > Chordata > Mammalia > Primates > Cercopithecidae > Rhinopithecus > Rhinopithecus roxellana. Next base: position 111,748,157 of record NC_044550.1, on the reverse strand, counting down.
AATCCCTCCCAGGAAGTTCTGATGCTGGAGTTTGAATCTGGGCTTACTGCAAAGAGTTTGAGCCAACTACTCACTTTAAAAGGAATAGTCAACACAAGACAACCCTCAACTCTTGACACAAATTACAAGTCTGAGGGTTTCCCGAAACCATCATCAGTTTCAATAATTTGCTACAGGGACTCAGAGCTCACGGAAACTGTGGTCCTCACTGTTATGGTTTATTACGGGGAAAGGACACAGATCAAATGCAGCCAAAGGAAGGCATACATAAGGCCGAGACTGCGGAAGTATCACACGCAGCACTCATTGTCTCCCTCCCCTGGAGTCAGAGCACATCAGTCTCCTAGTATCCGCATGTGACAATCTGCATAGAGTACTGCCAACCAGCGAAGCTCACCCAAGCCTCAGTAGTCAGAATTTATATTTGGCACCTTTATGTAACGGATTGATTGATTGTCCACATGACTGATCTCTGCATCCAGGTGGCCTGACTCAAAGCTCCCATCCTTGCCTTGGAAGTTTGACTTGGAAGAGTGAGGGAATGGGATGATGGGGAATTACTTAATAGGTACAATGTACATCAGTCGGGTGAAGGATGTCCTAACTGCCCTGGTTTCACCACTGTGCCGCGTATACATGTAACGAAATGCTCTTGTACCCTATCCATTTATACGAAACAAAGCTCCTACTCTAAATCACACTGTTGGACTTTGGGGATGGCTACCCTTCACCTTCAGGTGTGGTATGCCTCACCCTAAATCAAACTGTCACAATTTGGCTAGCCCACCCCCAACCGACCGTTGGCAAATCAATATTACCTCCGGGGCAAAGGCCAGACCTCTTCTAGGGCAAGGTTAAATCCTTGAGGGCACGGTGGTTCATACCTGGAATCCCAGCACTTTGGGAGGCCGAGGTGGGTGGATGGCTTGAGCCCACAGTTTGAGACCCGCCTGGGCAACATGGCAAAACCCCATCTCTACAAAATAGACAACAATTAGCCAGGTGTAGTAGCACACACCTGTAGTCCTAGCTATTCAGGAGGCTGAGGTGGGAGGATCACATGAGCCAGGAAGTCAATGCTGCAGTAAGCTGTGGTTGGACCGCTGCACTACAGCCTGGGCGACAGAGCGAGACCCCTGTCCCCAAAAATAAAAAATAAAATGAAGAACGAAACGCTCCCAAAAGATACCCTCCAGTCAGACTTCTGTCTTTGGAAAAACCACCTTGGCCATCAAAATAAATGTCCTATTGGTGAGCCTCTTGCTTGAGGCTGGCAAGAGGTTGCCTTGCGTTTTATTTCTTCAGTAGGGTGCTAATCCATGAGTGAAGGCCTGAAATTGGTTTTTTAGAGTCTTTGGGGCAGTTTAAGAACAATATTAAATCCCACATCCAAATATGAGCACCTTTGAAGCTTGGAGCATAACAAGTGCTGTGTAAGAGATTACTATTAAATAGTGTTAGTATTCATATCAGTATTAGCATCAGTATTAGCTGTGGGAAACTGGCCTACTATGTGCAGAAATAAAACCAGAACCATACTTCAGTTCATGAGACACTAAGGGTGAGATAATATCTCCAGACGAAAACTTGGAATATTGAAGAAAAGGTGAAAGTGGAGAACTCTGCAACAACAATACAGTCCCAAGGATTAAGCTGAGAGTTGCTCTCGGATTTCCCTGCTTACCTCCCGTCAAATGCCTGGCCCACTCCATCTAGTTTGTACTTGTCTAGAATATATTCTACTGTATGGAACTTTCCTTATTTAACAAAAGAGAGTGGTATGAGGCAGGTTCACTGTGCGCTGGTTACTACTTGCCTGAGTCCGGTGAAACAGAACACACACACACACACACACACACACACACACTCACTACACAGAGTGGATTTATTACTTACAGATAAACAGCAAGGGACAAAAACCCAGCATTCATGGTGAGCGGATCCCCCAAGGCTCTGGAAAGCTGCCCAGGAGGATAGAGTCTCATCTGCTCAAGCCTTAATTGCACCGCAGCTGAGGGACCCCGGAAAGCAGCCCACCCTGGGTTTTGCGCCCCGGGTGTCACATGACTGCTGGGCTGAAACATCGAAGGACATCCTGTTTCTGAGGGATTCTAGCCTGGGTTGTTTGGCCAGTTCCCCTTTTTCTCAGGATGTTGCATTCCTGGCACATTCGACAGTTATTCCTGAGAACTGGAAGCGGAAAGTTTGGGGACACTGGGTTGGCCCAAGGCCACCTGGAGAACTGTCCTGCAAATGGCATTGCCCTCTTGGAGTCACAGAGCTCATCAATCCAGTGAAGGATAAATCTGTCCACGAAGCGAGGAAAGTCACAGGCGTTTAAAGCAGGGCAGGCACTTAAAAAGATTCTCCTTTTTTTTTTTTTTCCTGTTAATCACATTTCTGAGTGAGTTGAAGAAAATCAACTAGGAAGTTTCTTGATTTACTGAGTAGGCTTAAACTTTTTCCTTATGATGCTTAACTTCAAGAGAAGCATTCAGTCAGAGCCACTGTATAACTAAAGGACTGATTTCCAAATAGTTTCACAGTCCTTGGAATATTTAAATTGTTACTTTACCCATTTTTTAGATAGGTAAGTGCAATACAATGAAATGCTTAGCATTTTCAAGGAGCATAAATCAAGGTTCTTCAAGTCACTTTGAATTTGTTTTGACATTTTTCTGTACTTTATCACAATCAGAGAAGCATCTCAGATACAGTACTAGTAAAACAAGTGACATAACTTTTTACGGCCTCCGTTAACCCCTGCAATTGCTTGAATCTCCACTTAGACTTGCCAGCTTGTCACTCCGTTTACAGCATCAGAGCATGTGCCCAGCTTGCACCATACCTGCTGCTATTCCCAGGTCTCAGCCACCTACATCTCACTCTAACCCACAGTCTCATAGCCATCCCTGTTCATACTGGAAGTTATAGAAACCGTTTAGCTGCTTCTAAAATACCTACAGCTGTGGCAATTCGCATTTAGGGCTTTCACGTGTCTAGGTGATGAAGTTTTGACAAGAAGGCTACAATAAGAGGACTTCAGATATATGGGATTTTTTTTCTTCGTTTCCTGGAAGCAAAGACAACTGAATGAGGAATACTGTTTCCTCTTTATAAGGTAGACTTGGGAAATATAACATTCTTATAATGAATCCAAACAAGTTGAATCACAAAATAATGCAATTCAGTTGTTTACAAAAACGTGTTAAGCATCTACACTAATCTAAGCATTTTGCTCAGTCCTGGGAATATGGAATGAATGAGACCTCTTCCCTCCCTTCCAACATCTTGTAGGTTAATATGGGGAGGGGTGGGTGGGATTGTGGAAGCAAATAATTCCAAATAAGTCCAAAGATGATCATTCCAATTACAATTGCTACGTGAAAAGAGTCAATGAGGAAGCCAAGAGAGCGTGCAATGTATAACTACTCGCAAAATTCAAAATATGATCTCTCAGCTCTTGCCCTTTTTGTCTAGGAATCCTCCTTAAAATAAGCAACCTCAGGTCTTTCATTACAAATCATTTCGTTAGCTAAGGCGTATTTTTAGTCTATTTTTATATTAGAATAATGAAATAGAAAAGTCATCATCAAGAAAAGTATATGAATAAGAGTACTTAATTCAATTTCTTATACCTAAAGTATTTTATTATCTACTAATATTTCTAAATCAATACCATGCTAATTATACCAGCTTTAGTATCTGCAGTTAACTTATATAGCCAGCATATTAGCCCACAATTCTACCAAAAAACATAGTTAGAAAGTATAATTTGAGAATGATTACACTAATATTTTGCTAAAAAAGAATTTCATATTAGCTTGATCCAGATATTATGATTATACTATAATTTATGTGTAATTATATATTTATTTATATTTTATATACATTTATGCCTATAATTTATCTAATTTATAAATTATGCTTTATTCTATATAACTTATATTCATAATTATGCCACATATAGTATAATATATATACTATAATTTATAATCACTACATATAGTGATCATATTATATAGTTTAAAATCACTGCATATAGTGATTATATTATATAATTTATATAGCTACTATATATAGAATCTGGAGATGTGGAAAATGTAGACAAATAGTTTTGAATACTAACTTATTCTCACCATGACAGAAAGAAAAATATTACACCTAACCTCACATACTATGAAAGAAAATTAATTAAAATGTCGGTAAATAGAACCCATAAAGACATCGATGCATTTTGGCATAAAAACAAGGTGAAGAGTATAATATTGCTTCCCAGATGTGTCTATAGTAATGTAGCCCAGAATAGGTGCACACCTGCAGCTCGCAGCTGCCTTGGTTACATGACTGAGTTAAGGACGCCATACCGAGGTCTGAATTTCCCTTTCCTCCCTTGTCCTCCAGACCTTGTAACAGAAAGTACTCTATGAAATGTGTTGATGTTTAGAAAGGAAAGTGAATTAAAATTAATGACCCTCTCCTCTGAAATTACATGTATGGATGAGGCTTAGAAATCATGTAATTGCATCTTCAAGAACAGGAGTAGGCAAACTATGGCCCATGTGCCAAATCCAGCCTACCACCTCTTTTTGTACCCCCACAAGGTAAGAATGGAGTTTACAATGGAGTTTATCAATAGTTAGGGGAAAAATGAATAAAATGTGACATAAAAATTACGTGAAATTTTACTCAGGATCCTGAGGCAGGAGAATTGCTTGAACCTGAGAGGCGGAGCTTGCAGTAAGCTGAGATCATGCCACTGCACTCCAGTCTGGGTGACAGAGCGAGACTGTGTCTCAAAAAAAAAAAAAAAAAAAAAAAAAAAAAAAAAATATATATATATATATATATATATATATATATATATATATGAAATTCACATTTCGGTGTCCATGAATAAAATGTCATGGGATGCAGCTCATCATCTACGCCTTGTCTGTGATTGCCGTCCTCCTACCATGGCACAGCTGAGGAGTTGGCCTGCAAAGCAAAAATATTTACTATTTGCACTGATCCCTATTCAAGAATAAAGTTACTTTAGTAGCTCTTTTATTATTTTTTTATTTACTGAGACAGGGTCTTGCTCTGTCGCCCAGGCTGGAGTGCAGTGGTGTGATCTCAGCTCACTGCAACCTCCACCTCCCAGGCTCAAGTGATCCTCCCGCCTCAGCCTGCTGAGTTGGTGGGACCACAGGCATGCACCAGCTCACCCAGCTAATTCTTTTTTTGGAAAGACTGGGTTTCACCTAGTTCCCCAGACTGTTCTCAAATTCCTGGGCTCAAGCAATTGGCCTGCCTTGGTCTCCCAAAGTGCTGGGATTACAGGCATGTGCCACTGCGCTGGACCGGTAGCTCTTTCAGAAACTTGAAAGCCTAATCCAGAATTAAGGAATGGGGTTTTCGATATGGACAAGGGGTTGATGGTAATCATAACAAAAGTCTTCCCATATGTGATGTCAGTATGATGCCTGATGAGCTTTCAAACTAAAATAATGGAATTCTCTAAAGATGTAGAAAGATTGAATAGACATTCACGATTTGGCATAATTAAGACTTAGGCTAGCCTGAACCTGAGGAACAAATAGATGATCCAAACTGTAGCAACTATAAGGCCATTATAATTTTCTTAGAATAAGTAACTTTTATACTATGATGTTGTGAAAATCTACAATTTCAGGACAGCTTAACCAACTAAGAAGTGAAAAGTGTATTGTTAGCATATTGAATGCTTCCATGTAATTTTTTTGTAGGTATTCTCAATTTTTTAAAATCCAAAGTAAAGCATGTCAACTAACAATGGAAAACAAACAGTTATGCAGAATTCTCTCATGGTTTCATATGAAAATTTTGTAGATTTTTATTAAAACTTTGGAATACAAAGACTCTATATCTGGATATACAAGTTTTTTTAATCATTCTTTCAGAGCCAATTCAGTCTGACAGGTAAATCAGCATTTAGGGACTTTTATTGTTCAGGCATTAATGCCAGCTTCTCTTTACACACTCTGTAGTACTCGGCTTCCAGAAGCAATAAACCATAATGGTCTCACTCACTGAGGCCTTTTAATTCATGGATCATAGACATGATAAATCAGAGGAACTCCTCTGGTGCCTTTTTGTCTAGAATGGCCAGATTCTTGAAAGCCAAATACAGAACACCTTTTTAAAGGGCATGTACTCAATTGAAGAAGGATGTTCATATTCAAGAAAGAGGAGAAAGTGTTTATGGATGCACGTGCAATGGAAAGATAATACACTGAGACAAATGTGGACCCGCAAATGGACATGCTTCTGTGGGTAGATGGCAAAGGAGCTTTTTCCTTAGGTCCTTGATTTTCTAACATACCACTGGGATTCTGCCACCAAAAGTCAGTTTCCCCATTTCAAGAAAGGCAGTTGTAAGGGATTCATTTCCTTGTCTTGAAGGAAGCTGTCTTGACATACCTTAAGACAGGCTGGAGAATCCAAGCTCTGTTTGCTGTAACAGATTTACTCAGGAAGGTGGAGCCATAGAGGAAGGATTGGTGACCAGTTGGTTGTAAATAGAGTTAACATTTAATTCAGCTTATCTCTCAAGACCCCAGCCCGGGCCACAAGTAACACGTTTTCTCAGTTCTTAAAGTCTTGACCATAAAGCTAGAAAAATTCCATCCGTGTTATACACTCTTCTTTCTTCTATTTTTTACATTTTAAAAAATTACTGGCTGGACAGGGTTGCTCACACTTGTAATCCTAACGTTTGGGAAACCAAGGCAGGAGGACCGCTTGAGCCCAGGAGTTCCAGGCTACAGTGAGCTATGATTATGCCACTGCACTCCAGCCTGGGCGACAGAGGGAAATCCTCTCTAAAAAATAAAAAATGAATGACTACATTTTTCTCCTTTCTTCCAAATATTTGACTTTTATTGACCTGACCACAAATAGAGTATAGCGCCCCCCCACCCCCACAGATGAACTGCCATGTTTTCTCTTAGGACAGTTTCTCAGCCACATTCACAGACTGACCCTCTTCCCTCCCCTCATCACCTTGTGGGGAAAACAGACTTTTGTACACAACACTCATTTGACTAGGTTCTTCAGATGAAGGAGAAGAAGCATTATCACTAACAGTGTTTTAAAATATGCTGACCCTCTGTAGCCTCAAAGTTAACACTAGTTTATAGGATTTCATTGGGTCTTCACAGAGAAAGTAATCAATGACTATTGACGGCCCTCAGCACAATAGGTGTTAAATCATAGTGTAATTTTCTATGTGTCTAAAGGATTTTATTTTACTCTACTTAATGCAGCTTTTCTAGGGAAAACAAAGAGCAGTCTTCCAGTTCTGTTTCCCATTCTCCTCCGTGTTCAATAAATGCCAAATATAAAAACCGTATACAAAGTTGGGCACATTTGTTTACCTGATCTTTTCATTTTTGCATTTATGCTAATTGCCATCCCAGAATCTCCACTGAGTGATGTTTTTTAGGATTAGCTATTAAGACCTTGGAGTTTCAGCTCAATATTGATTCCTCCCTTGGATAAATGCTGTTCACACTTAGTAAAAAGGTCAATATTATTGCTAGTTAAGGAACAGCTAGGAGGCCTGTTCTACTGCTAACAGTCTGGATGACAGGCTTGTAAGACTTTGTTAATTCAGTATTTAATAATGTGATTAAACAAAGTCTTATTGGCCCTCCTCATCTGCAGATTATAAAATGTATAAAGACATTCACGCTAAAAATCTAACTGCTATTCTGAAGGTTAAGACACATTTATACTTATAAAAAGCTGGCTTTTGAAATGATTAAATGGTTTGCAAAAATAGTTGGTGCAGTTTAACAAAGGACAAACAACTTTTATCTGGAAGTGACTTGTGCTTCTGGAGACAATATTGGAAAAATCATTTCAGTTTGTTTTCTTTTAGTAGACTTAAAGATTTCATTTGCCATCTTAATTTTAAAGCGATTTGAGATCATCCATGTACTTGCTTCTCTTTTTCTCTTGGGTTGTTTTTCTTAAGGTCATTCCACAATTGAAATGCGTCTACAAAGAAGGGGAAAGGAGGTATCACTGTCTTGTAAAGAACTCAGAGAGGAGATTGAAAATTGTGTTTGGGGAGTAGGAATAGATTTCACCTGTTCCTTCTATCCTTCCTCTCTATTACCTGAGAAAATTGAGAGTTGACTGGACTTAAATGAATAATGAATATATACCAATGCATTTTTTAATATATGAAATGAAAATGTTAGATTATTTTCAAGTACCAAAATCTCATTACATCCGTATTTTCTTAAAATACAAGCCCACCATGCTAGCAAAGTTAGTCTGAAACAAGTCAAACACCAAGTAAGCATTATAAGTAAAAGCAAATGTGTGTGTGGTGGGGGAAGTGTGGGGTGGAGGAACGGGGGGCGTGAGGACAAGGGAGAGAGAATTAATTAAAGTAAGATTTTTTTACTTTAAGCATCAAGAAACATTCAGAAAACAACAAGAAGTGATTTACTTTCGCTACTTTTAAACATATGCATGGGACTCTATTTAAGTGAATTGTTTCCAAATTTCTTCACCAGAATATGCTAAGATAGACTCATAATTTATTTTTTTTTCCCAATGATGCAGGACCATCATTATAAATATTGCACAATGTAGTTCTTGGAAAATACCAAAGAATGTCCAGATATTTGCCCTTTATAGTAACTAAAGTTTGAGTAATTCTATCTGCTTTTAAGATTTTTGGGATCAGTTTTCCTCTTTTCAATGCCTCATTTCAATAGGAAGACTCTCTGATTTTCTGTATCTAAACCACTATGCATTTCAAAGCCATATAATCAGTTTGTTAGAATCATGTGCAGTGGTTAGAATTAAAAGCAGTTGTTGAGAAAGAATTTTAGAAGTTCCTATGAATGAAATGCATAAAATTTAGTCCAAGAATTTTTTGGCAACGATGAAGTTCCTATGAATGAAATGCATAGAATTTAGTCTGAGAATTTTTTGACAACTATTACATTTAAACCACTCAAAATATTAATAATCCCCTTGCTTTTTCTCCTCCTCCTCCTTCTCCGTCTTCTTTTCATTTTATTTATATATTTATTTATTTTTAGAATTTTATTCCAATCGTTTTTGGGGAACTTCTTTTTTTCTTTTCTTCTTGGCCACAATTCATATTGCCATACCATTACATTTCAGATATGAAGGTATAAATTCTAATAAACTGACACTAAAGATTGATTATATAATATATATGTTTATAGATGTAAAAAGACAGACATAGATACCTCTATTAAAATGTATAAGTAATAAACATCTTCTATTAAGGAAAATTTATATGAGCATGTGTTTTCTTTAGTAGATTTAGGCCAGGTGGGTACTTATTGGGTTAAATCCCCATTTTAGAGATAACACTAGGTTTGTGTTTAGTTGTTTATATGAAATACATGCAACATATACAAATGAAATTATGCTTAGTGTGTATACATATACTATTTTATTTATTTATTTTTGGCTAGGACTCTAAGGTCAACTATTTTATTTTTTAAAATAGGTAATACATGAACAAAATCCGCAAATCCAGACAGGCAAAGTGGCTCACACTTATAATTCCAGTACTTTGGGAGACTGAGGGCAGATCACTTGAGGTCAGGAGTTCGAGACGAGCCTGGCCAACATGGTGAAACCCCATCTCTGGAATAATACAAAAAGTAGCCGGGCATGGTGTCGGGTGCCTGTAATCCCAGCTACTCAGGAGGCTGATGCAGAAGAATCACCTGAACCCAGAAGGCACAGGTTGCAGTGAGCCAAGATCATGCCCCTGCACTCCAGCCTAGGCGACAGAGTGAGATTCAGTCTCAAAAAGAAAAAAAAAAAAAAAAAATCTACAAACCCTCCAGTCCTTCCACTTGTTGCCAGTTTCCTCTATATCTATATTCAGGAAATTCAAGAAACAATTGTTCAATGCTTGTTATTTCACATACTACCCTGGGTGCTGGAAACAGAAAAATTATAAAACTTGAAGTCCCCGCCCTGAAAAACTCACAAATTATGACAGAAAGTTAAATATATAAAACAGTTATAGTCCAGTTATTCATTCAATAATTATTCTTTGGGTGTCTTAAATGTATCAGGCTCAGTATGACCAGTACAATAGTTGAAACATTAGTTAAGTGCTATAGAGTTGCCTTGATCTTGTACTCAATGAGAAGTAGGCTTTCCCCAAGGCGGGGAATGGGAGACAGAGAAAATTCTAGGTTAAGAAAACACCTGATAGACTTTGATAACAGAATTTCAGAGGATATCTAGTTCAATGTTTTCCATGTAAAAATTTTCAGGCTAGCAAGGCAGCTTTCTCTTTTCCCATTCACCCCTTGCCCCAGCCACTCCTTGGCAGCAATGGTTTTAGCTTGGTTCCATTTTCTTCCTATTACTTCTCTGGTTCATACTATCCATGTTATCATTTGACTCAATGGACATTGATATAGTCCAGCACTCTCATTTTATCAATGAGAAGACTGAAGCCCAGAAAAATAAAATATATGGCTAAAGTCACCAGTTAGGTTTTTTAAAAATTAATTTCTTGTATTTTTTAGAGATGTTTTAGGTTCACAACAAAATCAAGCAGAAAATACAGAGTTCCCATATATCCTCTGTCCCCACACAGGTACAACCTCCCCTACAATCAACATCCCACAACACAGTGGTACATTTGTACATCAATGAACCTACATTGATGACACATCATTATTACCCAAAGTCCACAGTTTACATTAGGGTTCACTCTTGTGTGTACATTCTATCAGTTTGGACAAATATATAATGACATGTATCCACCACTATAGAACATACAGAATAGTTTAAGCGCCCTAAAAATCCTCTGTACTCAGCCTATTCATGCCTTGCTCCCCCAAAACTGTGGCAACCATAAATCTTTACATTGTCTCCATAGTTTTGCCTTTTCCAGAATGTCATATAGTTGGAATTATATAGTATGTAGCCGTTTCAGATAGGCTTTTTTCACTCAGTAATATGCATTGAAGTGACTTCTGATATGGTTTGGCTGTGTCCACACCCAAATCTCATCTTGAATGTAGTTCCCATAATCTCCATGTGTCATGGGAGGGACCCAGTAGGAAGGGATTTGATCATGAGGGTGGTTCCCCCATGCTGTTCTCATGATAGTGAGTGAGTTGTGATGTTGAGATGACATGCTTTTATAAGTGTCTGGCATTTCCCTGCGGGCACTCATTCTGTCCTCTTGCCCTACGAAGAGGTACCTTCCATCATGATTGTAAGTTTCCTGAGGCCTTCCCAGCCATGCAGAACTGTGAGTCAATTAAACCTGTTTCCTTTTTAAATTATCCAGTCTCAAGTGTTTCTTCACAGTAGCGGGAGAACAGACTAATACAACTTCTATGTCTTTTCATGGCCTGATAGGTCATTTATTTTTAGCACTGAATAATATTCCATGATCTGGATATGCCACATTTAATTATTCAATCAACTACTAAAGGACACATTGGTTGTTTGCAAGTTTTGGAGAGTGTGCTTGATTTTGCAAGAAACGAACAAACTGTTTTTCAAAGTGTACCACTTTGCATTACCAGCAGCAATAAATGAAAAGTTCCTGTTGCTCTACATTCTCACCAGCATTTGGTACCATCAGTGTTTTGGATTTTGGCCATTCTAATAGTTGTGTAGTAGTATCTCATTGCTTTAACTTGCATTTCCCAAATTATATATAATGTTGAATATCTTTTCATATGCCTACTTGCCATCTGTGTATCTTCCTTGGTGTAGTGGCTAAGATCTTTGGCCCAATTTTCATTTTCTTACTGTTGAGTTTCAGATATTCTTTGTATACTTTGGATAACAGTTCTTCATCAGCTGTGTCTTCTGCAAAATATCTTACAGTCTGTGGCTTGTCTTTTCATTATCTTGACACTGTCTTTTGCAGAGCAAAATATTTTAAGTTTAGTAAATCCCAGCTTATCAATTCTTTCTTGATCACATTTATTGATAAAGGCATGGATGATGTCTTTGGTGTTGTATCCAATAAGTCATCGCCAGACCCAAGGTCACTGAGATTTTCTCTTGTGTTATCTTCTAGGAGTTTTATAGTTTTACACTTTATATATAGGTCTCTGACCCATTTTTAGTTAATTTTTGTGAACATTGTGAGGTGTGTGTCTAGACTGATTTTTTTTGTATGTGGATGTCCAGTTGTTCCAGCATTGTTGAAAAGAATATCTTTGCTCCACTGTATTGCTTTTGCTCCTTTGTTGAAGATCAGCAAGCTATAATTATATAGATTTGTTTCTCAACTTTCTCTTCTGTTCCATAGATATATTTGTCTATTCTTTCACCAACACCACACTTTCTTGATTACTGTGGCTTTCTAGTAAATCTTGAAGTTGAATAGCATCAGTTCTCTGACTTTGCTCTTCTTCTTTAATATTCTGGATATTTTTTTCCATATAACCTTTAGAATTAGTTTGTCAATTCTAAGTTATACACAAAAAAACTTGCTAAGATTTAATTCCAGTTGAATTGAATCTATAGATCAAGTTGGGAAGAATTGACATCTTGAAAATATTTATTCTTCTTATCCATGAGTAATTTCTCCATTTATATATTTCTTCTTTGATATCTTAAATCAGAGTTTTGTAGCTTTAAACCTAAGTACTTCATTTTTTAGGTGCTAATGTATATGATAATGCATTTTTATTTTCAAATTAATGTGCTGTTAATTGCTGCTATATAGAAAAGTGATCAATTTTTGCATATTAAACTTGTTTCCTGCAAACTTGTTATAATTATAATTATAATGATTATCATTAATCACTTATTAATTCCAGGTTTTTTTGTCAGTTCTTTCAGATTCTGTGCCGACAATCATGTCACCCATGAACAGAAACAGTATCATTTCTTCATTCCCAATCCACATACATTTTATTTGCCTTTCTTGTCTTATTGCATTAGCTAGTACTTCAAGTACAATGATGAAAAGCAGTAGTAAGAGAGGACAGGCTTGCTTTGTTCCTGATCTTAGTGGGAAAGCTTCAAGTTTCTCATCATGAAGTATAATGTTAGCTGTAGGGTTTTTCTGTTGTTGTTGTAGATTTTTAAATTTTATTATTTATGTTTTTAGAGATGGGGGTCTAGCTATGTTGGCCAAGTTGATCTTGAACTGCTGGCCCCAAGCATCCCACCCTTCTTGGCCTCCTAAAGTTCTAGGATTACAGGCATGAGCCTGTAATTGTGCCAGGTCCCCCCACCTGACCATTTTTTGTAGATTTTTAAGAATTGAGAATGTTTCTCACTGTTCCTAGTTTACGGAGAGTTTTTCATTATGAATAGGTGTTAGATTTTATCACATATCTTTTCTGCATCTATGAAAATGATCATGTAAATTTTCTTCTTTAGCTTGTCAATGAGATGGATTACACTAATTGATTGTTGAACCAGCCTTACATACCTGGGATAAACCCCACTAGGATGTGGTATATAATACTGTTTATACATTGCTGGATTTGATTTGCTAATACTTTGTTGAAGATTTTTGTCTCTGTGCTCATGAGAGATTTGATCTGTAGCTTGTTGAAACGCAGACATAATGTCCTGGGTACAAAAGAACTGCAAAAATTAGGCCTTTAGTGATGTGGTGGTCAGGTGTCAGGGGAGAGGAAGCATTCTGTAGTCCCATGACAGGGTCTCAGTCTTTCAGTAAGTCTGTGACTTTGGACTTGAACTGTTGTCACCAATGATTCTCAGTCCTCCCTCCCTTGGGTGGGGGAGAATGATTGGAGGGGGCTAGAGAAGAGTATTTCCCTTCCCCCAGGTAGATTAGGCTCTGACTAAATTCCAGCAAGTTAGGATCTGGTAAAAGTTTCTCCTGAGGGCGGAACTTGTTAAGGAAAACAAAATGCTCTGATATATTTTGAAATGGCTCCTTTTCCTCTCTCCCTTCAGGAAACACAAAGAAATATTTCTCCTATATTCACCAGGAAGACCTGGTAGAGCTCTTAAAACTCACAAAAGTGTGAAGACACCCATGACTGAGTCTCCCTGGAGTTTTTATCTCTCAGACTTGTCCACACGGAGCCTTCAGCAGTTCATCAATTACAGTTCAGGTTTACTTCCCTGGCACTGGTTCCAGCAGAGGTTTCTGCAGGTGGGTTTCTGCTCCACAGACACAGAGAATGGTGAATCGTGATTCTCTGTATCTGCTTGTTTATCTCTCCAAATTTTGGGGCAGCAGCTTTCCCTGTGACCTCCCTTCTTTGAGGGACCTAAAAAAGTGGTTGATTTTCAGTTCATTCAGTGTTTTTCTCTTGTGAGGACAGAGTGGAGACTTCTAAGCTCCTTAAATGGCAGATCAGAAACTATGGGAAAAAACACAATTTATTTCATTTTAGATAGGGTCTTGCTCTGTCATCCAGGCTGGAGTGCAGTGACATGATCAAGACTCCCTGCAGCCCTAAACTCCTGGGCTCAAGCAATCCTCCCACCTCAGCTCCCCAAGTAACTGACAATGCAAGTACATACCACTGTTCCTCACTAATTTTATAATTTTTTGTAGAAACGTGGTCTCCATGTGTTGCCCAAGCTGGTCTCAAACTCCTAGACTGAAGTGATCCTCCTGCCTCAGCCTCTCAAATTGCTGGGATTAGAGGTGTGAGGCACGGCACAGGTCCTCCCCATAGTTTTTAGATAAACATAATCTAAAAATTGTGAGTCCACTGACAGTTTTTTCATTACCACACAAATACACACGTGTATGCACACATACACACACACACACACACTCCTTTCTATTCTTTAGTTTTGGACAGTCTCTTGAAGAGAGGTTCAGGCACTGAACCTTTCTATGTTTCGATGTGCTTAGATACACAATTCCTTACCATTGTGTTAAATTGCCTACAGTACTTAATACAGTCACATGCTGTACAGGTTTGTAGCCTAGGAGCCATAGGCCCTACCATATGGCCCAGATGTATAGTAGGCTGTACTATCTAGGTTTGTCTAATTGCACTCTGTGATGTTTACACAATGATGAAATGACCTAAGGAGGCATTTCTCAGAATGTATCTCTGCCATGCGATGCACAACTACACATATGTAGATACACATATATGTGTGTTGTGTATATAAACAAGTGTGTGTATATACACATGTATTTGTATGTATGTATATATGTATGGGTGCATGTATACATATATGTAACAAATAGGTAAATAATCTAGAATGTTATAAAGTAATAAGAGCTATGAAAATATATTTGCGACAAAGCAGGGTGTGTGGGATCAGTACTGGTGGTTGGAAGAAGGGTCATTTGCAATTTTAAAAAGGGTAGTCAAATGAAACTTCCTTGAGAAAAGGAAATTTGAATAAAGACTTCAAGGAAGTCATAAAAAGAAGTGAGGGAGTGCATGAAAACTGTTCTGAGCAAGTGAATAGCCAGTGTCCGGTACCAAGTATGCCTGATGTGTTCAAGGGAGAGCAAGCAGACCAGGATTCCTGGAGTGTAATAAAAATGGAGGAAGGTTCTAGAAGTTGAGGTCAAAGGGGTAACAGAGGATCAGATCATGCAAGACCTAGTAAGATTATAGGACCATGGCTTTCGCTCTGACTGACTTGTATATGCATTGCAGGATTTTGATCAAAGGCATGCCATGCTCTGACTTACATTTTATTTTTATTTAATTTTTTTTTTTGAGATGGAGTCTCGCACTGTTGCCCAGGCTGGAGTGCAGTGGCATGATCTCAGTTCACTGCAACCTCCACCCTCCGGGTTCAAGTGATTACCCTGGCTCAGCCTGCTGAGTAGGTGGGATTACAGGCACCCACCACCACACCTGGCTAACTTTTGTATTTTTAATAGACAGGGTTTCACCATGTTGGCCAGGCTGGTCTCGAACTACTGACCTCAAGTGATCCACTCACCTCGGCATCCCAAAGTGCTGGGATTACAGACATAAGCCAACCCGCCTGGCCTCTGACTCACATTTTAAAAGGTGCACTCTGGCTTCTGGATTGAGAATATAGATAATAAGGAGGCAGGTGTAGATATAATGAGAGTAGTTGGGCTATTGCAATAACATAGGCAAAAAAATGATGGTGGCTAAGGATAATAATTATGGAAGTGGTAATACTAGGTTAGATTCTGGATATGCGTTTAATGTACAGCTAAAGACCACTTCAATAAAGCCCACTGCAATAAAGCTAATATCACAATAACGTGAGTCACATAGTTTCTTTTGGTCTCCCAGTGCATATAAAAGTTATGTTTACACTATACTATTAAATGTTTAATAGCATTATGTCTAAAAAACAATGTACATACCTTAATTTTTTAATTTTATTGCTAAAAATTCTAAAGATCATTTGAGACTTTAGCAAGTCATAATATTTTTGTTGGTGGAGAGTCTTGCCTCAATGTTCATGGTTACTGACTAACCAGGGTGGTAGGTGCAGAAGGTTGGGGTGATTGTGGCAATGTATTAAAATAAGACAACAGTGAAGTTGCCCCATTGATTACTTCTTCCTTTCACAAGAGATTTCTCCATAGTGTGTGATGCTATTTGATAGCATTTTACCTACAGTAGAGCTTCTTTCAAAATTGGAGACAATCCTCTCAAACCTTTCCACTGCTTTATCAACTAAGTGTGTGGAATATTGTAAACCCTTTATTGTCATTTTGACAATGTTCACAACATCTTCACCAGGAGTAAATTTCCTCTCAAGAAACGACTTTCTTTGCTCTTCCACAAGAAGCAACTCCTTATCTGTTCAAGTTTGATGATGAGATTGCAGCAATGCAGTCTCATCTTCAGCCTCCACTTCTATTTCTCTTTAATTTCTACTACGTCTGCAGTGACTTGCTCCACTGAAGTCTTGAAATGCTCGAAGTCATCCATAAGGGTTGGAATCAACTTCTTTCAAACTCCTGTTAATGTTGACCTCCTCCCAAATGTTCTTAATAGGATCTAGAATGGCGAAGTTTTTCTAGAAGGTTTTCAATTGACTTCATCCAGATCCATCAGAGGAATCACAATCTATGGCAGTGACAGTCTTGCAAAATGTATTTCTTAAATAATAAGACTTGAAAGCTGAAATTACTCCTTCACTGATGGACTGCAGAATGGATGTGGCTTAGCAGGCATGATAAAAACATTTATCTCTTGTGCATCTCCCTCAGAGCTCTTGGGTGACCAGGTATGTTATCAGTGAATGGTCATATTTGGAAAGGCATCATTTTTTCTGAGCAGTAGGTCTCAACAGTGGTCTTACAATTTCCAATAAACCATGGTGTAAACAGATGTGCTGTCATCCAGGTTTTATTCCTTTTACAGAACACAGGCAGAGTAAATTTAGCATAATGTTAAGGGCCTTAGGAATTTTGGAATGATAAATGAATGAAAAACTTCAAGTAATTAGCTGCATTAGCTCCTTAGAAGAGAGTCAGCCTGTCCTCTGAAGCTTCAAAGCCAGGCACTGAATTCTCTCTGGCTATGAAAGTCCGAGGTGGCATCATCTTCCCATGCACAGCTGTTTTCATCTACATTGAAAATCTATTGTTTAGTGTAGTCTTCATCAATGACCTCAGCTAGACCTTCTGGATAACCTGTTGTAGCTTCTCCATCAGCACTTGCTGCTTCCCCTTGTACTTCTATGTCATGGAAGTGGTTTCTTTCCTTAAACCAGCTTCTTGAACCAACCTCTGCTAGCTTCACATTTTTCTTCTGCAACTTCCTCGTCTCTCTCAGCCTTCTTCGAATTGAAGAAATGTATGGCCTTGCTCTGGACTAGGCTTTGGCTTAAGGGAATTTTGTGGCTGGTCTTTTTTTGTTGTTGTTGTTTGTTTTTGTTTTTTCCTATCCAGACCACTACAACATTCTCCTTATCAGCAGGGAAGCTGTTTCACTTTTTTATTATTCATGAGTTTTCACTGGAGTAGCATTTTTTATTTCCTTTAAGAACTTTTCCTTTTTATTCTTAACTTGACTAACTTTGGCACAAGAGACTTAGCTTTTGACTGATTTTGCTTTGTACCTGCCTTCCTCACTAAGCTTAATCATTTCTAGCTTTTGATGTAAGTGAGAGATGTGCAACTCTTCCTTTTGCTCGAACACTTAGAGACCATTGCAGGGTTAATAACTAGCCTAAAGACAATATTCTTGTGTCTCAGGGACTAGATGGGCCTGAGGAGAGGGAGAGAGATGGGGAAGCAGCCAATCAGTGGAGTAATCAGAACACACAACATTTATTGATGAAGTGTGCAGTCTTATACAGGCATGGCTCATGGCACCCCAAAACAATTACAATAGTAACATCAAAGATCACAGATCACCATAACAGATATAATAATCATGAAAAATGTGAAATGTTGCTATAATTACCAAACTGTGACACAGAGACATGAAGTGAGTACACGCTGCTGGAAAAATGGTGCCATTAGACTTGCTCAACTTAGGGTTACCACAAACCTTCAATTTGTAAATATGCAATTTCTGCAAAGAACAATAAAACAAGTACACCTATATTTCCTGATTAATTAGAGGAGAAGAGTGACAGCATAGGGGAGTCAAATAAGATCACCAAGGGTTTTGTCTGGAATAACTTGAAGTGTTGGCGCTGCCATTGACTGAGATGGGAAAGACTGCAGAAGGAGTTAGTTTTAGAGTTCAAGAGTTTTTATTTGAAACTACCCATTTATTTATGTATTTATTATTTTTATTTATTTATTTATTTATTTTGAGACGGAGTCTTGCTCTGTCATCCAGGCTGGAGTGTAATGGCGCAATCTTGGCACGCTGCAACCTCCACCTCCTGGGTTCGAACAATTCTCCCACCTCAGCCTCCCAAGTAGCTGGGACTACAGGTGCACGCCACCATGCCCAGCTAATTTTTGTATTTTCAGTAGAGATGGGGTTTCACCATATTGGTCAGGCTTGTCTCGAACTCTTTACCTCAGGTGAGCCACCCGCCTTGGCCTCCCAAAGTGCTGGGATTACAGGCATAAGCCACAGCACCCTGGTGAAACTACCCATTTAGACAATCAAGTGGAAAAGTTGAGTAGATAATTTCATATGTGAATCTGAAGTTAAGAAGAGAAAGAGAGATCTGAACTGGAAATGTAAGTATAGGAGATGTCAGCATATAACCTGCACTTAAAGCCACGAGACTAGAGTGTTGTTCACCAAGGGAGTGAGTCTAGAAAGATTAAGAAAGAACAAAGGCTGAGCCCTGGGGCAACACTAAAACTGTGGGAATAAGAATCAGTGAACGAGGCTGAAAAGGAGTGGCCAGTGAAGTAGAAAAATCAGGAGAGAACGGTGTCTGGAAAGCCAAATGAAGGAAAGTGTGCAGGCGGAGGAAGTGAGAAGCTGTGACCTGATGGATTCAAGTACGATAAGTCCCCTCCCACTTTTTTGCAGTTTCACTTCCTGATGTTTCAGTTCAACTGCAGTCAACTACAGTCTGAATATATCAAATAGAAAGTTCCAGAAATAAACAATTCATGAGTTTTAAATGGCATGCTGGTCTGAGTAGTGGGATGAAATCTCACTGTCCAGCTGGGGTGGTGAATCTTCCCATTGTCCACACTGTCTATGCTACTCACCCCTTCCGTCTCGGTTATCAGATCAACTGTTATGGTATCGCAGTGCTTGTGTTCAAGTCACCCTTATTTTGCTTACTGATGGCCCCCAAGTGTGCAAGTAGTCAGGCTAGCAATTCAGATCTGCCAAAGAGAAACCACAAAGTGCTTCCTTTAACATAGGATTCATAGGATTTGGTAATAATCCCAGTTTCAGGCATCTACTGGGGTCTTGAAACTTATTCCCTGTGGATAAGGGGGAATGCCACTGTAAAATGAAGGCTTAAAATTGACCTTGGGATTTAGCAGCATGGAGATCTTGGGCCATCTTGACAAAACTGGTTTCTGTGGAATGGTGATGATAAAACTTTCATTGGATTTAAAGAAGATGAGAGTAGAACATTTAGAAACATCCAGCATAGGCAAGCCCTTCAAGGAGTTTTCCTAAAAAAGAGTAAATAAATAAAGTAAAATAAAATAAAACAAAAAAGAGGGAGTAGCTGACAGGGAAATCAAGAAAAAGCCCCCCTTCCTTGCCTTTTTTTACTTTAAAGATAGAAGTAATAACTACATGCTGGGGATGTTGGGAATGAGTCCATAGGGGTCAAAAATAAATGAAAATACAGAGCATAAAATTGCTGATAGCAAAATATGACAGTGCAATTTGGGGAATTTGAAAGCGTATGTCTAAAATACATATTTAAATTAACAAGTAACAAAGGAATGTCTACTCTAATTCACCCTTTTTCTTTGCCTCCCATTCAAAATTCTGACCCACTTAAAAAATGATACCAGATAAGTATTTCTCTCTTATCTGATTAAAACAATTAGTACTAAAATGTGTATCAGGCTGAACATCCCACCTAAAGTCCATATTATTTTTACATATCTGCAATAAAATGAATCTCTAATTGGAAGATATTTTTGAGTGGCATTTTCTGACCACTTGAGACATGACTCATTCCATATTTAGTTTTTCAGAGAGTAAGTAGGTTGAATCAGCATTATTATCCATAGTCAAAATGCCCCAAAGTCAATCATAGATCCCAGAGATGTACAAAAAAACTGTAACGTGAAAACAAGATCACGCTTCTCCACCACACCTAGGGCTAAACCCATTTCCACCTGTAAGAGATGCAGAGCGCACTCTCATCAGAGTCTATTTCCACAAAATAATAGTCTCTTTGTAACATCGAGGAGTCAGGCTGAAAATAGAAGTTAGGTGCTTTAAAATGAAGAATGCTCTGGCTTGGGCGCAGATTTAGACAGGTGGATTCAGATGCTGCTTACTGAAGAACTCTCTTTTGTTGAAGCAAAACATCTTCAATCCAGAAGTATGTTTGGCCTCTAACATGATCTTGCTGTGTCTATGAAAACCTGTTGGACTCTGAGTCAGTCTTGCCTAAGCCTGCCCCATATGCACATGTATAAAATAGTGGTGCTTTTCTCCTGTCTGAATCACATTGCTACACTATCCATTGACTCACCCTACCCACAAAAAGAGCTGAACTGAAAAAAGAACTCCTAGCAAAACTTTGCCTGGCTGACTATGCCTATGGTCTGTGAGTCACCAAAAATTTTAACTATGGACTTGACCTTACTAGCCCAGGTAAGCCCAAGAACTTCCCATCCCCACCCCATCCTCAACACAGACTTTCCTGAGGGACTGGAGCTAGCATAGTACATCACATTGCATGGCCACAAATCAACAATCTACCTTTGCAAAGTGCGGCTTTCTTAAGGTGTAGCATGCATACGTATAAATGCATATGTGGTATTTAACACAGGTTAATGAGATCAACCCCAAGTGAGTTTTCTGTAGGACATCATATCCTGCAATTATGCATAAAGTTATGTTAAAATATAGGGACTTTCCACGTAAATGATTAAATAAAAATGATTTTAAAAATATTTATCCACATGAGCTGCCTTATACATTTCTTAAGAATGTGTGTGCAAAGGGTTAATATTATATGTAAGGTAGACATCTAATGGGTAAATTTAAAAGCAGCTAAAAACATAGCATCCTGTGTATAACTTTCATAATTGTGCGTTCCTCCAGAGATAATGGATATCATTATCAGCAGCGCCTGTCCTAGGAAACTTGGCAAGGTTATGATTGTTTGTTACAGCTTTAGTTATATTAACATACACATTAATATTTATAAATATTTGATGTCATGTTAATTTTTCATATAAGATGATTTATGTAATGTTGCTGTGCCCTGTTAGAGGGCATTTGCAATATGCTTCAAAAGGGAACTGAATTGATGTATGTTCTTTAAGGGAACTTGCCTATATATCACGGTTCTTACGATGCATTATTCTGAACAAAAGTATTTCAAAATAAATTATGTGAATTGTGGATTTACTCCATTAACATTTTAAATAAAACATAAAGGAAAAGATCATGCTGAAACTATTTGCTGCATTTTAAAAGGAGCTCTGTTCTCTTGGAGCAGAACAAAGTTTACTGAAAGACTCTTTCAAAAATGGAGTTATCAAGCAAGCAATGTTTTTGCAATTTTGTTTTAAATAATATATAGTCTATATAGCATGCAAACTAGGACATTCAGAAAAGTATATAAACTTGGGATGAAAAAAATCATAATGTTCTTGTTTCCCTTTGTCAATTTTCTTTTGCTAAAGTATATTTTACTGTGACCAAATTTGGACATTAAGGGAATTAAATATAAGTTCAGCAGGATATGTATAATAAATAAATCAAAAAGTTATTAAATGAATATTTGCTTTAGGTGAAAAAATTAATTTCTTTATAGGAAGTTTAATAGATTTGTTTAGTATTATAGTAATGCTTTATAATATAGTTCATTGGTTCACATAACCAAATAATATTATTAATGATGTTTTACTTTTTTTTGTTTTGGTCAAAAGGATAAAATATTTTATGTAAAATATGTGGAAAAATGCAGAAACCCTATTTTACACGGTAATCCATTTTCCAATTGTCATGGATGTTACCTTATCCTTTTTTTTCTATGTAGGCATTTTTTTTAAGTATCATCTTGTAGTTATGCTATTAGCATATGAACTATTAATAAAATTTGAGTTTTGTACTTGTTTCTTTCTTTTATTAGTTTTTACTTTTTTAAGAGATGGGTCTTGCTATGTTGCCTAGATTGGTCTTGAACTCCTGCACTCAAGCGATCCTCCTACTATAGCTTCCCAAAGTGCTGGGATTACAAACGTGAGCCATTGATGCTGGGATTACAGGCATGAGCCGCCAGTGCCTGGCCTGTACTTGTCTCTTTTCAACGATTTTAACTAGCCCTTCTATTGTTCCTTTTTCCCTATTAAGATTTGAGTTTTCTTTAAAGTGAACTATTCATTATTAACTTACTGTTCTTTTTTTCGTGTCTCTAAAATGACACATCATCCTGTGGTATAACACTAAGAATGAAGTTAGTAAATTTGAGAATTTTGGAAATCCTCCTTTAAAACATATAACTGGAATTGAATATTTTCTCCTAAATTTATCATCAAATAAGTAATCATTGTTACTTTTCACTTCATCCCTGGCACTGTATTAAATCTTTATATAACTAAAAAAATCAATTTCAGAAACTACCTTTGATTTGGCATTACAGAAGTTGGTTTGTTATTACTATCCAGTTTCACAAAATCGACAATTAATTTGAGCAAAATGTAATAGACATTTTTCTCTCATATTTCACACTCAAATTAATTCTGTCATCAAAATTATTCACATTCCAAAAAAAATGAAAGCAGGTCATGAGGGAAGAAAGTGCCTTAATTTGAGGCCACCCAGAAAGATCGATGGCAACAAAGCATGGAAAAAGGTGGGAATAGGGTTACATCCTGAAGTAACAGACAGCTAGCACTGTGCAAAGTATATGACTATTAAATCGTTTTAAATTCACACAATAAATATCATGTGAAAAAATGTTGCTAATGCACATAGTCACAAACAGCAGTCAGCAGTAGATAAATTGTGTTAAGTATAAATGATTTGAATGAATACCTACAGATATTTAGCTTAGAATATTTATAATACACACATGGCAATCTATTTATATTTCATAATATATAACACAAGGAGAAGGAAAATATGAGAAATGTGGTATTTTTTTGAGTATCACAAATCTGTGTTGTCAAATATGAATCAGAATTTACTCTTCAGAATTCCTGTTTCCTGAATGAAGAATCAAAAATTTAGAAGGTGTAGTATTATGTATGATCAAAATGTTACAAAGCATAGTAACTGAAATTAGCAAACATATCAGCAGAACCACCTTCTTTGAAAGAATATAATAGATCACCCATTAAAAAAAAACAGAAATTAAAAACTTTAGGTGTCAAAGGATAGGTAATGAGGAAAGTATAATCAAAGAGTGGATTCCACAAAAAGGTTAGTGCTGTACTTTATGTTGCTGAAATAAGCCTTTTGGCAATTGATGTATAAGTAATCAAATTAAAAGTTTTCCATCTTACACTGATTCTTTTATAGGTAAAAGTATGCATTAGGTAAATAATAAATTAAGAAAAAGAAGGTCAATGTTCAACTGCAGTGTTTTAAAAGCGTCTTCCTTAAGATTATATGCACCCAAGAGACAATTAGCTTAAAACTATAACACTATAGTAGGAGAAAGAGATCTAGATACACAGACACATGCATACACACATAGATACACAAATAGATAAGCATATGTGAGGGTATCTCCAAATACAGTATACAAATCTATACTGAGTTGGCTACTATTGTTCTTAATGTAAAGTTTCTAACGTAGTCGTAAAATTGCAAGGAAGTTAAAACGTCAGAATAGTTTACCACTCCAAATTAGATTGCGATATTTTATCTAAATCTAGGCAAAGCCAACTCTTTTTAAAAATACACTTCAGAGAGAGGGTAGTCTCAGATATCATAACTACAAAAATAATGTGCAATTTAATTTAAATCTAGATTTTTATATTTAGAGACAATTTAGTTATAGAGTTAAAGAAATTATGACATTTCTAAATAAACGTTTTACTGAATTAAAATACTATACTGCAAAGTAATTTTTCTAGGTAAATGTGGCAAAAATTCCATTAGTGGGATTCTCACCAAAATCTGATATCTAAAAAGAAAACTCATAGCAGATCAATACTAGTAAGATAAATGGATCAAACTTACATCCATACAAATCACATTTCTTTTTAGCGCTGATTAATACTTAGTAATACATTATTAACAGTCACGAAAACCATTGTACTATGTGTTAAAATGACAGTGCAATAAATTAAGGCTTCACATCAAACCCCATGTAGGCCACTTTCGGAGGTATCTACTTCACTGGTTGGAGACATTTCCCTCAGTCAGTGTGCATATTTTCATTACCAAGTAAAAGAAGTAGTTGTTGAATGAGCTGGAATGGCTCAACATAACATATTACCACAAAAAGAAAAAAAAAATTATAAATCCTGTAGGCTTTCTTTTTTTCATCTTTGGATCTGGACAGTTGGTATTAGATAAAATGTTTAAGACAAAGCTGAAAGATTGTAGCATCATTTCACACAAATTACATTATATTTATTTTGAATTTTTCCTACATAAGCTGAACTAGAAGAAAATAATTGGTTAGATAAATGAGACGTATTAATAAACTCTAACTCTGTAAAGTTTAAACATTCTGTCTCATTTGATTCTCTTAATATCTTAAGAGAAGCTGATAGAGGACTATTACTTCTTGTGTGGCAGATTTAACCCCAGGATGAAATGAAATTCTTATTTGATAACAGTTCAGTTTGTTGGTGATAATGGCGACCCTTGGTATTTCAAGTGCGTTTTTGGCCAGGTCATCTGCATAAGTGAATCTAAACTAATTATTTCAATAGACCTCTCTTATATAAACTATGTTAACGTAAACACTGTATAAACTCTAAATGTAGTGGGGGAAGTTGGGATGTGCAGAACGAAGAGACTGCTTTCTACAATTTAACCCTGAACATATGGCATGTCCATACATGTAAAATTAATGTGCCCAGTACAATCAATCATTTAATAGTTTATCAGTCATTGCAGATCACGGCAAAATATGTTTGGCCACACTACTATGCATCTGTTAGAAGATATATCTAAATGGATAAAATGGCTTCAGGTCATAGTTCATTTTTCTTTCTGTTTATGATTATGAATTTGTTATTTTACTAAATCTTTTGTTAAAGAAAAAAACCTCACCCATGATTAGCATTGATTTATTTTATGTTCATTTTAGATTTGATATTAGCGTTTTTATCATGAATATATCATATCCATAAAAAGGCAAAGATACTGGGTTTACTTTCTGCTCTGGTTTCAGTTATTTATATTAAATTCTGCCTTTAAGAAGAGTTATGGGTAACCATTTTAGGGTTAATCTGTCACTGCCTGATTAAGTATGAAAGGAAACCATTCAAAAGTCACAAGAATGAAATGTAACAGAATGCACAAGGGGTCAATAAGGATGTGTATTTTTCCTTCCACTGTGATCTATTGCTATTCAGAACAATTGATTAGACAGGTTCATTATTGTTTTGCAACCACACACAAACCATTTTTTTTTTTTTTTTTTTTTTTTTTTGAGATGGAGTCTCGCTCTGCAGCCCAGGCTGGAGTGCAGTGGCGCGATCTCGGCTCACTGCAAGCTCCGCCTCCTGGGTTTATGCCATTCTCCTGCCTCAGCCTCCCGAGTAGCTGGGACTACAGGCGCCCGCCATCTCGCCCGGCTAGTTTTTTGTATTTTTTAGTAGAGACGGGGTTTCACCGTGTAGACCAGGATGGTCTCGATCTCCTGACCTCGTGATCCACCCGTCTCGGCCTCCCAACGTGCTGGGATTACAGGCTTGAGCCACCGCGCCCGGCCTACCATTATTATCTGCCATTCACTCCCTAAGGTGTTCTAGTGGACAGTTTTTCAATGATTTGTGATTTCAAATAGCAACAAACTTACAGTTCACCTTGTTTAACTTCCCTGATCATTCAAAGAGGGGTACCAGCTTCTACAAGCTAAACATTGGAGCAGCTACAGCCTTCCTGGAAATTTTTTATCAGACAAATGTTTATCACACCCAAACTGTGCTCAGTCCTTAATACAGTGATTTTACTTTATCCTGAATAGATTAATAATGGAGGAGGGAACTATCTTTCTGGAGCTGAAATCTTCTGTAAGTCTAGCCTTCAACCATCATTCAAAAATATGTGCTGAGGGTTGCATATAATGTTATTTAGAGAAATTGATAAAGAAATTATAAAATGCATTATAGGCCAGCCGCGGTGGCTCACGCCTGTAATACCAGCACTTTGAGAGGATGAGGCGGGTGGATCACAAGGTCAAGAGTTCAAGACCAGCCTAGCCAACATGGTGAAACCACGTCTCTACTGAAAAAAAAAAAAAAATTAGCCAGATCTGGCGGTGAGTGCCTGTAATCCCAGCCACTCGGGAGGCTGAGGCATAGAATTGCTTGAACCTGGGAGGTGGAGGTTGCAGTGAGCTGAGATCACACCACTGCACTCCAGCCTGGGTGACAGAGCGAGAATCTGTCTCAAAAAAAAAAAAAAAAAAATGTGTTATATTAGGAACAATTTTATTGTAAATCTGTACAGCATATAAAACAAAGGAAGATGAGCAAAATTGCTGTGGAACAGGACCTAAAGTTTTGTCAGGTTCAATTTTTTCATATTATAAAATGACTTTTCTCAAAAGCAGACTCAAGCAATAAAGTATTTTCTTTGAGGAATTCACATTGGGGTGTATATGTGTTCTTAAGAGGCATTGCCCTTTCATTAAACTCTAGTTCATAGTTCTGTGTGTGTGTATGATTTTATATGTGTGTAACTAACATGATCAGAGCAGGTTCTATTCCTCCTAGAAACATGTGTCATTCTTAGTGTTTGGGTTCTGGAAAAAGATTAATTAATCCTCGCTTTTCTACTTACATTGGACAAATTACTCACTTTTCAATGTATGATCTTTAAAATGAGGAAAATAATAGTAACGACTTTTGACGTTGTTATGAGGACTCCATGAGACAATGTGTGTTATGTGGTGGGCACGTTGTCTGCAAGAAAACATGCATGTAGGCCAGGCGGGTCAGGAGGAGGAGGGAAAATAGGATGCAGACCAGGTAATTGCAGTAGTCAAGACAACATAAAAAGAAAGACTTGTTTTTATGCTTTTCCCACTACTTATAATAAGGACTTTAAATCTGCAATATAAGAGAAAATAGGGTCGCATCCTTAAGTGTAATCATAGTACTTTGTTAAAAGTCACATCCTTCAGAGACAAGTAATGGCAAAAGAAGGAAGTGAAGATGGCAGGGTAGTGATAATGCTTTATGTTAAAAATGTAAGGGCTTTCAGCATGAGCAATGCTTATGAAAACCATCCTAGAAATAGCATGGGATGCTGACCTGTAAATGCCTGGCTTCCAGATAAAGCTCTTAATTTTTTTTGATATATTTATTTGGGATTTCTATTAAAGGTTACACAAGTTGAGTTAGTTTCTATTCCACTTCACAAACAGCATTCTTTAATTTCTGATAATAAATAGAACTAATACATATTTAAAGGTTCATCCCAAAATTTATATAATTTTAGAATCATATATAAAATATTAAACAAGATAGCCAGCAAAAATTTGTATACAGTGTTCCAAGTATTAATATACATAGAAAATGCCATCTCAGTTTATGACTCTTAGAAAATATAATCCAAAATTGAATTTTGAAGTGTCACTGAATCTTCAGCTGGAATTTCTCCTGGCAGATACTCTCACCCTTTTCATTTTGTGAATTTTGATTTCTTTCTTAAGTGGGAATGTGTCACTCCTGAAAATAATTCCACTATAGTTATTTGCAACAACTTCTTTTTAATAGGGAAATGTTAAAACTGAAATATATATTTACATTATGAAAAATATTTAACCCAGGGCAATATTTCTCAAACTTCCCTTTGAGTAAGAATGTTCTGGAAGAGTTGTTTAAAATGCTAATTTACTGGTTCTATCCTTGGGGATTCTGATTCCCTACAGCTGAAACAGGGCCCAGGAATGCATCTTTTCTCAAGAACCCTCAGGTGATTCTGATTACAGGGGGGTCTAAAGGCAACAATTAGAAAATTATTGGTCCAGGGCTACCATAGATAGTTACAGCCTATTTGTCATCAAGATAATCTTCAAATTTCAATAAAGAACCTCTTTATTAGCAACATTATTCCAAAATGTAGTAAAGGTTGATTTCTAATAAGTTTAAAAATAAAAATTGCCTGTACCATGGCCTGATTTAAATCTAGTTTCTAAGTAACACTGTAAACTCTTGAGGCAAGATTCTAGTACTCACTGATCAGTGTAAATAGAGACTAAAGATAAATGCAGAGCTCCATTAAGCCAGGACTCTAAGCTAGGAATCTCACATGTACCCTCTCTTCCTTGCAGTATCCTCTTAGTTTATCTTCAGTTTAAGCTTGTTCTCCCTTCTCTTTCCCCTAACTCAGATTCTCTCACTGCCAATTTCCTCCCTCTTTATAGACTCTTAGCTTATAATCTTCTCATGGCCTACTTTTTTTTTCCTCCTAGATATCTTATCCAAGGATAAAAGAGGGGAAGGTGAATCCTGGTCTTTCATAGATTTTGTGGATTAAAAGTGCTGGACTTGGAGTATATGGCTAAGAAAGAAGTGTTAGGTAAACACAGAAAGAAATGTGGATGCTTCTCTGCCCAGGCTAGATTCTTCTTTCTCCCAGTCTGCTCTAGAAATGCCTGGCTTCTTACGTTTTTCACCGAAGCAAACAAAGCCAGAGCTACATCTTCATCAGGTAAACTAAAAATCAGATCATATGGCCCGTAGGAGCTTGCTGTATTTCAATATGACTCCTTTAATATTTCATGGCTTTATTCCACAACTCTCTTTTCTTAGAAATGCATCACACCACAGAGCAAACCAAACTTTGCTGTCTTAAGCACCAAAAATGAACCAAAGTTTGACCAGGAGTGGTGGCTCACACCTGTAATCCCAGCACTTTGGGAGGCCGAGGAGGGTGGATCACAAGGTCAGGAGATTGAGACCATCCTGGCCAACATGGTGAAACCCCATCTCTACTAAAAATACAAAAATTAGCTGGGTGTGGTGATGCACACCTGTAGTCCCAGCTACTCGGGAGACTGTGGTAGGAGAATCGCTTGAACCCGGGAGGCGGACGCTGCAGTGAGCTGAGATCACACCACTGCACTCCAGCCTAGTGACAGGGCGAGAGTCCGTCTCAAAAAAAAAAAAAAAAAAAAAAAAAAAAAAAAAAAAAAAAAAAAAAAAAAAATCCAAAAATGATCCACAGTTTTAGGCAAGAGGATAGCGGATAGCTTTACCTAGAATGTTGTTAGAAATATCTTTCTTTGCCTCACTTGGGACGTTTGTACCATAAGAGTAGTGGTGTTTCTGCTGTCATCTTTAAGCAAAGAATTCCATGACACATGAAGATGACTGTTTAGGCTTCCAGACTGAGGTAATTAATGCAACTGTGGCCTCGTGTACTTCTGACATCAGGATTTATGGATGACCCAGGTTTAGTCTCTTAGAAAAATCAGCTATGAGTTGAATACAGACTTGAAATGAAAGTAAAGAGGCAATAAAATATCAAAATCTTATGTTGTATTTTAAATTTCTAAAGTCTTAAGGAAGTTGTTTGTCTATGTCCATTTCAAATGGGTATAATGGTCCATGATAGGCTTTGAGAAAATAGGCTATGAGCATGAACTTCATCGTAAGTATGTTGTTAAGAGTGGCAGTGGTATTGATGATGTAAACATCTTTCCTCTCCTGGCATTAACAGACAGAAATGTGACTTGTAGATTCAGTCTCTCCCCACCAACACATATGCAAGCAAAATGTGAAACTCACCTCTCTGCTTACATATCTTTAGTTGATAGTTCACAGACAAGAAGTTTTGTGAGACTGAACCCTAAATGATCTGTTAATGATTTGGGATTTTAAACAGTTTGCTCTGAAAGCTGGTTCTTGTAATCAAGTTTGACATGAAAATAGCACTGTCATTAAATTCAAGGAAATACCACAGTTTAATGCTTAATCACATTAAATTTCAGATAATTTGTATGTCGTGAAGCTGTATTTTGGAAACATCGGTTGGAGCTTTAGTACTGAGCAGACCATATATCTACATAGACTCTTAGTCTCAGGGCACTTCAGTATCAAGTTGTAGTTTTGGAAAGCTGGTATGGAAAAAAACAAACAAACACCTGTTTATTAATTGCATTGAAATGTTTTAGGGCATACCTACATGTAATTAAAGTGGCAATGATAGCAAATAATAGGGCTACAATTACTTTCTTCTAGAACCAGTTTCTTTCTTTCAAGGGAAAAATTCTTGCCCCGTCACTTGCCCCATGAATTTCCAGGAGTGTTCCTTGCCTCTGATTTGAAGCATGTTAATGTTGTTCTTTTTCAAGCAGTTCTGATTCTTTGTCCTATACATTTTTGTGGATAGATGTTGTCTGGGTGATGGAAGGGTAGAGATTAAATTGAATTTCTTGCAGGGTCAGTTTACATAGTGAGTTCTGAAAGCACTGAGTGGAAGATTTACATTTTCACGCAAAATCATTGAAATTATGGTGAGTAAAACATATGATAAGGATGTTAACATATACCTAATAGGTCACCCATACTCACGTGGGAGTTTTAGTACTTCTTAGTAATTCCATTTACTTGACACAAATGGTTGTAGCTGATTGCTCTAACCTATCACCATACCTTGAGCAAAACAACGGATGGCATGCAATAAGGAGCTAGGATCCATTAAAGAGAAGTCCATTATAACAGCTTATACAATCTACAATGCAAATGAGAACACTGTTTCAACATAAGATGAAAAAGGCATTCTGAAAGAGGCTCAAGTATTTTCTAAATTTTAACAAAGCGCTAGTCTTGACTCCTAAGATTTCTTAAATATTTTTCAAAGTGTCAACTCAGAATTGTGGAATATGTCTTTTGTCTTCCCACTGTAAGGATTCAAACTTCTCATAATGTACAGAAAGATCTCCAGTCAGGATCCCCCCTGCCCAATACAACGTTGTGTTAAACTTCATCCAGTTGTCCAGCTAATTCTTATGCTTCTCCAATTTTACTGGATATGATGTTTTTATTGGGGTTCATGGAAGCATGGCTAATGATATCAGCAAGCTTTGTAATTTCTCACTGCCAGTTTTCTACACAACTTACACTTTTGTCACTCAAACTGCACCAAATTGCTCCAACAATTAATCTTAAAGCGCAGGAGTAGGGGGACTTTTAAATGGACCCCTTCTTGGGATTTTGTGTTAAAAACAGAAAAGTTCCCATGAGTGAAGGGGGGAAGTTAGCTTTTCCAGCCTCTGCCTCTCCCCAAGTCTCACTCTTCTCTACCACCCCCCAAAAGGAATGAATTACATTTCTCTTCTTGTCCTTTAAATGAATAGCATAGTTTGGGTGAAATTATTGGGCAATTGCATGCCTTTTATGCAGATAATGCTATTTGATGAAAGCGGTGTTTTGATCTGCTAAGGATAATACAGATCCAGGGTTGGATTCATTGGTGAGAGTAAAGCTGTCTTCTGTGATAACTTCATCTCAGCATGAGGTCAGACGGGGAAAACTGGGATGGGGGATTAAAAAATGACACAGTCGGAGCAGTATTCAGTTCCCTGCTGTGCTCCTGGCTGCACACTATAGCTTATGTTTCTGATCTGTTATGGTATTGTCTGCCTTTCTCTCTCGGAGCAGAAAGAGATTGCTTAAAACTTTTCTTTTTTCAGCTAGAGGGATTAGTTCTGTGCAGTTTTTTTAATTAAAGAAACTGTATCTTTTTCAAGGCAATTTAAAGCTGCAAGAGAAGAACCATCAACATCCATAACTTAGTACTATTATCTGTAACAAAGTGTAAGCTCTAAATTTGATATTCAGAAATAGGGGAAAGGAGCTATAGAATTCTGTTGTATTTTTAACCTTCAGTGGTTGCTCCAATCCCTAAATGAAGAATAGTAAATAAATTATTTTGTATAAGTCCTGAATATGTTTCTATAAGTAGTAACTTTCAGGCTTTTTGCTTTTTTAGCTTAGCTGAGCTTGCTTAATTAAATCTTCATGATGATAGCAAAGTGCACTTGAAAATGGTGTAAGAGGAAATAGATTTGACTATATATCCTCTTTTTTACCCAGAGATCATTTTTAAACATTTCCATTCTACTGAAAGTGATAACAGTAGAAAATGTCTGCTTAATATGGGCAATTTGCATTTAAACAGTGCGAAGTACAACATTACGGTACTTTATCACGACGAATCTTTGCATTTGTGATAAGCGGTCATCATCTTTATTAATCTGAGGGGAGCATGGATTGAATCTATCCAAAGTGATGATGAATTTGTCAGGACATATACATTTGAGTTGAATTTATAGCTCAATTTAACCCAGGTTAATGTCGAAAATCCTCAAATGTTTCCAATAAGGCCCATATGGTTATCACTTTACAAAGCACACAGGCTCTGCGCTTCAGTTGCAACATACACATCTCCAACTAAATTCCATGCCAGATCAATTAGAAACAGTCCTCCTGAGCAGACAGGAACAAACAGAGATTGTTTCCCCAATACCAGCTGAACCCTTGTCTTGAAGAAATGAAAAGCAGTCATCTTAGGCTCTACACTTCTTACCACTAAAAATCCAAAGGAAAGGTGGAAGACAATAGGGTTTTATAAATAATGTCATATTTAATATAAAAACGTGAGTATCTACACGTTATAGGTGCTTGCTACAATTTGTTTCCAAATTTCAATAAATATCATATCCTACTGAAAAAGAGAAAACCAAAATTTGATCTCTTTGCCTTTTCTCATTGTTTTTGTCTTTACTTTAAATTATGTTTCTGAGGAAAGTCAACCAAGGTCAAAGGTGGTTCGTTGTAATGACCAGAATTTTAAAATGATGTCCCATTAAAAACTTGGTAGAGAAGAAAAAAGTGTACTTAAATACGTTTTCGAGGTAAATTTTATTTATGACATACCCCTATTTAAAAAAGAAAGTCAGCCGGGCTAAAGACAATGAAAATATTTTATTCGTGTATCCACTCATTCAACAAACATTTATTGAGCAGCTCCTATACGCCAGCACATGGGCTAGGCTTGTGTGTCCAAAGAGGCATAAGGTTGAGCCCCTACACTCCAAGAGTGCTCAGCTATGAGGAAAGACCTATCCAAAACACAGTGCCATCCTTTATTACATGCAGAAAACACAGTGGAAGCACTGCCAAGGAAGGAGAGTATCACTAATAGGTGCTTTAAAAGCTCTGTGTTCTAGGGCTCCAGATGCAGGGCATTCCAGACTAAGAGGTCACCGAAGGGAGGAGAAAGAGTAGGGCACTTCCGGGAAATAAAAAGATGTTCAATTTGTCTGATACTGAATTACAGTCACTTGATGCCTTTATTTTTAACCTATATTTACAAGTTAACATATAAGCTGGAACCTAAAATATCTAAAGGGTGTTGTTTTACTAAAACATTGCCCTGTAATGTCACTATTTTATCATAAACCGTGCCAGCAGCTAATGCCTACCTTGAGTACACTATATACGCTTCTCACTGAAAAGTTGTTTATAGAAAATATGACAGATTTTAAAAGGCACTCCATGATAACTCTTAATTATAAAGGTTCCAACTTTCAGTGTGGAATAATGTAGCAAGTTTTAAACACATTCACGGAGCTAAACCAAAACCGAAAGTTCCACATGTTCAAAGATGCTGGTGTTCAAAATGCTTTGCAAAATCTGGGGTCTTTTATGAGGCTCCAGCCAAAGCAAGGGAGCCCTTGGGTGGTGCTATGCAAATGCTTTTTCACCGAAGGCTGGAGCCACGCGTAGGCCAGGTTTACGCCATGGAATACAAGCAAATGTACTGGAGAAGCATGGTCCCAATTAAAGGTTGCTTCGTCTCATCACCAGTCCATTCGGTGGCTCCAAAATGCATGCACATTGAGAGAGGCTTACTTTGCTTTAATTAAGATAATGACAACATATTTTCCTCTACAAAGTCATTTAATTTTATGACTTTGTCAGTGATCGAATTAAAATACTTGTTTGATAGTTCCCTCAATCTAACAGCCAAGGGATAAGTTATTTTTTGTCAGTGGGGGGAAACCCCCCCCCCAATAATATCTTCAAGGCTACTTGAGAGACTTCTATGTAAAATTTAAGTTTCACTGTTGCAGATTAATTGCTTACTACCTGTGAAGCCATTTGTGTAAGGCAAACACCTTGGGTACATAGAATTTGGGTCTTGCTCAGTGGCTACCAGCCTTTAGCCTGTGTTCTAAAGTGGCCCATCACCTATTTGCTGTTCTCAGTTGAGACATAACCTTCTTTTGGGTGTATGTGGGTTACTGGCTTTCCTCGTCCTGAGGGGTGAGCTGGAAGGTCTAGGTACCTGAGATTTGGCTCCCCTGCTCATTTCTACCCCCTTCTTCAACGTTCCTAGGGTCTCCTGAGTGGGAGAGGTTGCAGCCGGCGCAGCCACTGGGTTTGAACCCAGCAGGCAGGCCGCTCAGGCCTCAGGTTTGCTAGAGCAGATGTAATAAAGTCCAAAGAATAGGTAACCTCGAGTGATGTCCACAAGTCTCCTTGGAGAACCTAATACCTGCCTCACCCGGCGGTCCCCGTCTGCACGCCTGAAAGCCTCGCGTGTCAAAGGAAGAAGTGGCTGCGGAGACCGTCGAGTCTGCACGGGAGAGAGGCACAAACAGCTGCTACCCGGCCCCTTCAGGTCCAAGCTGGCTCTTGAGGACAGGAGGAGAAAACGGACAGCCCCCAAAGGGGAGAAAGGGAAGGCGCATGTGATGCTGACTAAAATGGACAGGTGTCACCTTCAGGTGGGCAGCGCCACTTGGCTGAGACTTGGCCCACGGGGAGGCGGCGGAGCGGCAGGGCAGGGTGCTGGTGGCCTTGCCTCAGTAGTGGGGAAAGAGCCTGGTTCCCCTTCCCCAAAATGAATCCGGAGGTTCCGCCCATTATTTTCTCCCTAAGGACTTTTTTTTTTTTTTTTTTTTTTTTTTTTTTTTTTTTTTTTTTTTTTTTTTTTTTGAGGCGGAGTCTCGCTCTGTCGCCCGGACTGGAGTGCAGTGGCCAGATCTCAGCTCACTGCAAGCTCCGCCTCCCGAGTTTACGCCATTCTCCTGCCTCAGCCTCCCGAGTAGCTGGGACTACAGGCGCCCGCCACTTCGCCCGGCTAGTTTTTGTATTTTTAGTAGAGACGGGGTTTCACCGTGTTAGCCAGGATGGTCTCGATCTCCTGACCTCGTGATCCGCCCGTCTCGGCCTCCCAAAGTGCTGGGATTACAGGCTTGAGCCACCGCGCCCGGCCCCTAAGGACTTTTTAGAGGCTTGCAAAGGCCCCAGGCATGCGTTCCTAAGAGTAGGGCTAGGCGAGGGGAGCTGGGCCACATTTTCCTTTCGGAGAGCTGCGCATCTGTGTGACAAGAGGGGCCCACGGGAGGGCGATGCCGCCAGCTCCGTCCCATTATCCCGAGCACTACCGGCTGCGTTCACACCGCAAAGTCACCAGCTGCGTCGGGCAGAGTTTGCTGAGAGGGGCCAGAGGCTTGCAAAACAGACAGCGATGTCTTGCATTTCTTCTCTTGCTCCAGTTTTTATTGCTGCGGGAGGGCACGGCGCGAGCTGCCCGCCATCCCCGCCCTCTCTTGACAACAGCTCAGTGAGGCAAAAAGCATGATGGTCACGTAGCGAGCTGCCTCTCTGCTTTCCAGGGATTCATTTGAAGGAGGAAGCGTGTGGTAGTTTGGCACTGCACAACATCAGCTTTTCCTAACGGCCTCAAATGATGGAACTTCTTTGTATGAGAGACAGAGAGAGAGAGACCCAAATTTAACACACGTAAGCTGCCTGGATTACGGGCGCAGGCAGACGTAGAGGAGGACCCCTGCGCGCTTTGTCCACCAGCGACGCCTGGCATAGAGTGCGCAGGGCCGTATTAATGAGTCCTAGAGCATTTTTTTTTTTACATTGCAAGCATAGTGTAAATGTTCAGCATTGCATACTGAAAAACTTTTAATCTCATGTAAGAAGGAACTGGGCTAGAGGACAGGAGCCAAGATTTATTGCCATTTCTAAGTTTTATGAGTTCTATTGTTTCCTACCTTTATTACCAGCGTTAGCTGTAATTAGGATTCTAGGAAAAAAGAAGCATCCCCCAACTCCCACAATGTAGCACTTCAGTTCTGGCCTCTTTAGGATTGGGGCAGTGTCTCATCTCTATTGTGTATTCCTAGATAGTAGGAGGGAGTCTCACTTACATATTTATAAAAGTTTTAAAGACCTAATACTTTTGTGTGTGGGGGGGGGAACTGGGCCACAAAAGTGCTTTATGAGTTTCCTTACGATCATGTCTGGATTCAAATTTCAAGTAGTCTGCATGCTCTTCATGTAATATCTGGGACATATCTTCATAATTGACAAGCTTTTTTTTTTTTTTAAATAATGAGAATGCTTAGAATGAGTGGGGGATATCATTAATTCGCCCCCATGACCTTATCTTTTTCAAGTGTGAAATTCAGTGGCAGAAGGAGATGGATCTATCCCAGGGTGACTCTAGATTCTTCCCGCAAAGATGTGCGTGTACTGCTTTCCCGGTCGGGTTCGCTTACTACCAAGACTTCTCTACTTAACGCGCTGCGCTCGGGCACTTAGCAACTTCGGGAACACGGGCTGTGGGTCTGGGCACACTAGTTCGAGTTCGAGTTTAGAGATTCTCCTCCCTTCTAGCCCAAACTTTGGAGAAACTATCATAAAGGTTCAGGCTTTCCTAGGAGGCGTCGTCCGTGTTCTCCCAGTGCTCGATCTGTTTCTGGTTCTGCACGGCAGTTAAAAATGCAAGTGGACTTCCTAACGGCCGAGTACAGGTACAGGTCGGCGGAATCCTCCGCTCTGAAGCTGAAAGTGGACGGTGGCGCGAGGAGGCTGGGAGGGCACCAGTCTCCGCCACGCTTCCAAGGACAGGTCGGCGGCGGCTGGAGCAGGCCTGGTCGCCGGGTCTCAGCCCTCCATGGGCGGACTGCGGGTCCCAGGGGAAGGCGGGGAGATGCTCGGGCGCCCACGGGAGAGCCGCACGCACTCGGCAGTCCCAAGCGCGCATGCCCCACCTCTGCCACCGCCCCGTCCCGGACCCGAAAGGAGCCTGAAGGATCCCACGGACCGTCGAGCCAGAGAGCGGTTCTGCTCAGGTCGCCCATTCGGAGCTACAGAGCAGCCCATTCGGAGCCACAAAACTCTGGAACTTCTAGCAGTTTTGGAGGCTCCGGGGGAGGACTTTCCTGCAGATAGGGGGCGGGGGCTGAGGAGCGGGGAGCCGGGAGCCAGCGCTGCGGTGGGTAGAAAG
This sequence comes from Rhinopithecus roxellana, assembly GCF_007565055.1. Taxonomy (NCBI): domain Eukaryota; kingdom Metazoa; phylum Chordata; class Mammalia; order Primates; family Cercopithecidae; genus Rhinopithecus; species Rhinopithecus roxellana. Next base: position 111,710,160 of record NC_044550.1, on the reverse strand, counting down.
TGGCAGTGTCTTGGGAGGAGCAGCAAACTTTTTTTCCCTCCCACAGCAAACAAAATCGAGGCAGGGACAGTGTTCGGCTGCTAATCTGAGGGGAGAATGGAGAGGAAGGAAGAGTAGTAAAAGCGGGGAGTGGAGCCTTCGGAGGACTCCCGGGTCCGCTCCTGGCAAGGTGATGCTGGGCGGAGGCCTAGGTGCTTGAAGCCAGGGGCCAGACAATTGTTCTGCTACAGTGCCGAATGGGGCTGGTAAGGAAGTCTGAGTGTTTACTGCCTCCCTTCCCTGTCCAAAGATCATTTGCGCTTTTCGGTGTCGGACGAAAGGACACTGTGGAAAGGAAGGCGCGGGTCATTTTCAGAGGCTCCGCAAAGGACGGGCCGCCTACCGGGGGTGGAAATCCTTAATTACACCCTTCTGCCTCGGAATCCGTCTTCCTGGCAGTGTCTTGCACTCCCACCTCCTCGGGTGACTCAGCTGACCTGAAATGCTCACCCTACGGAAGATCAAGAAAAGTAGTTTTCTAAGAAGGTTAGAGGTTTGATTACACAGAGAAGTGTTTCCACTTAAGTCCAAAGCAATTACCCGCCCCCTCCCCCAGGGCCGCCTCGCCGCCACCCGTAGCAGAAAAGGACAGACTCCCACGCACGTACCCCCGCACTTTGTTGGTGCGTGTGAATTTCAAATGGCGCAGTAAGTTCATTAGTGTTTGCAATCAGCGGCGGGCAGACCCCTCATCAGAGCCGAAAGCAGGCAAGAGCCATTCATCAGCGTGAAGTGTTATTCACGGATGACCCCTAAATCACGGCGAGAGTAGTAGAGGCACTGATTGGTCACAGCATGGGAGCCACGGTGCTTTCCCGAACCCGACGCGGCCAGGAGGAGGGAAAGAGGGAGGGGCGGCGAACGTGGTTCAGTCCGGCAAATCCCATTTGACAGAAAAAGGCAGTAAACGGGGAATCTCTTTTTTGGAATAAAGAAGAAATAAAGTACCTGTCATCTTGACAAGTGGCGGAGCAGAGGAGTCAAGGATTATAAATGATCACAGCCAGGTCCAGCTCGCCCCGTGATTGGGCTCTCCCGCGATCTGCACCGGGGGAAGCGCATGGTAGGCTCCTCTCCTTTCCTCCTCTCCCTCGCACACTCTCGCGCACACACACACACACACACACACACACACGGACACGTGTACGCGCCCGGGCTCGGGCACACTCGGCCCGGCGCGTCCCCCGCCGCACAATTATGGTCCTGGATGCCGCTCCCCGGCCGGGCGTCCTGGGGGCCTCCTCACCTGGCCCTTCTCGCCTTCCTCCTCCCTCGCCTCCCCGGTCCTCCCGCTCGCGGGCCGAGCCCTGAAAACTCCGACCCGGCCTGGTCCGCCGCCTTGGAGGAGGCTGGAAGGGCCGGCGGGCGGGGAGAGGGGGAACGCGGGGGAGAGAAAGAAAGTGAACTCATTGGCGCGCCAGCGCCCTCCCCTCCCGCGTCCCGGGGCCGCGCGGCCGGGGGCGGGCAGGGAAGGAAGTTGTAACACTCGCGCCCCCTCCCCGCCCCCGCCCCGCCGGCGCCCGCTCCCCGCTCCCTCGGCGGGGCCCCCCTCCCCCGCGCCCGGCTCCTTTGAATTTGGCCCGGCGCGGTGTGCGCGCGGCTCGGGCGGACGCGGCGGCTGCTGCCGGGGAGCGAGCCGGCGGCGCGGGCGAGCCGAGCGCGGTAAGTGCGGCGCCGCCGCCGGCGCGCCCTCCTTCCTTTCTGGGGTCCTAGTGCCGGGCCGCGGCGCCGGGAGCGGGTGAGCGCGAACCGGGACGGCGCGTGGCTGCGACTGGCCCCGGGAGGCGGCGGGCGCGGGGGCATCTCCCCGGCGCGCGGGCTCTGTCCGCCGTCCGGCCTCCCAGTCCCCGCCCCGCCCTCGCGCCCGCCACCTCCGGCTGCCGGCTCAGGTGGGAACTTCGGCGGCGCCTGTAGCCCGAGGAGCCAGGCGCCGTGCCCCGGTTCTGGGGAGCGCCCGAGGAGGGCAGCCCGGAGGCTGGGCGCCCGGTGGGGGCGGGGAGGGGAGCCCGCCTGGTCCTCTTCGGCCCCCACTGTGTGGCGGGGCCCCGCGTCCTCTGCGGGGGCGTCTTGACAGGATCCTGTGGGGCTTCCAGCGAGCGGAAAGCCCTGGGATGTCACCGCTTTCCGGGGCAGGCAGGGGAGAGTAGGCTTCTGCAGCGACCAGGGAGCCAAGTTGGAAAGGAGTGAAGGAGGGAGAGTAAGGGGCGAGGGGTAACGTGGGGAGTGGTGGATCACGGCTGAAACTTGATCGGGAAACTCTGGATGGGGCTGGAAACACACACAAAATATCCTGAGCTGGGCGTTTCAAAAATTACGAATTTATGAGCCTGCAACTGAGATTCTAAGTCCCGCTTGTGTTTTACAACCGATTACAAAGAGCTTCACATATTTTAGGTTGAGGCGGGTTGTGTCTGATTGATCTTTGCTGAGCATCTTACTATGCAGCTTGGATTCCATTCTTACTGCCTCACCTTTAAGGTAGCTGGAGTGGTAACTTGTTAATTTTTATTGTGGAAGGAGGATAACAAGTACTTGTACCGTGTAATACATCAGATACGTGTGTTTTCCGAAGTCATTATAATTTGGAGGTAGAGAAAAGTTTCCAAGTACGTGTGAGGAGGTGCAATGGAAATGAAAGGCTGAGAGCTGTCCTAGACTTTTTACAGGGTCCCAGACGGCTGGGATGCCCGAGAACAGGACTGTCTCTTCATCATGCTCTATTTCTTATCTTCTGACAATGTATTTTGTCAAACATTGGTAGACTCTGGCAGAATTCACTGGGTGGTCTTTTCACTGGAAATAGAAATATGTTGAGGCATTACCTTTCCCTTCTCTTGTCAAAAGAAAAAAGGTGGATATGGCATCTCTGGAAAGCTTGGAAGAGTATCCCAAAAGATGATATTGCAACTGAACAGAACTTGGTGATCTGATTCCCTTAGTGACTTTGTTTAAAATAATGATGCATATCCCTTTTTCCCCGTTGCCTACTTGGAGAAGTATTTGTAGTCTTTAGGGTATTAATATATTGAGAACAGACTGACTTTAGAATTAAGAGCAACTGTGTGATAATAATTCATTATCTATTTTAATATTTCAATTAAAACACAAGATTTTATAAATTCAACAATCTTGCTTTGTGCATTCCTTAATACACTTTTAATTATCTAGAACTTCGAGCATGTATATCTTAATACATAAAATTCTTGTATGAGCCCTGAAAGTTTTGATTTTTAATTTCTAAATGCAGAGCAAATATTTAATTCTTGATCTAAGAGTGAGAGATTAGTTCAGTAATAAGACTTGCTAATCCCACTTTAAAATGTCATGGCATTCACAAATTATTCCTAAATTCTTCAAAGATAGGCGTTTATAATGAGTTTAGTTATTCTATTGTGTATTTCAGGATTTTCTTATCTTTTCCTGTTGCATTTCCCTTAATAATCTCGCTCTTTTTTCTTACATGACTTTTTTATTCCTCTTAAAGATTTTTTCTAATAGTAAACAAATATGTCTTATGTTAAATAACTTAGAAAAGAATATATAGTTAGAAAAAGTAGTTCAAATCAAGCACACATTTTACATGCACTGCACAGTTTTTATGAAAAATGTAGTTATACTAATCACCATGCTAATGTTTATATATGTCTGGAAAACTATATGAACCCCCTGTGCCAATAGCTTTAAGTTAGCAACGTATGCACTCTAATGAGGATTACTTGATTATTGGAAAAAAAGCACATATATTTATAGAATTGTGACTAGTTATTCCTCCAAATGGGATTATTTTGCATGTCTGTGTTTATTTTCTAAGAAGATGTTTTAGGTAAATTATTGAGGTTTTTCTTACTATGATTCTGTAGGCGTGTCATCAGTCTTTTGGTTAGAAAAGGGAACCTGCCTTATTAGGGTGAAGACAAAGAAAGATAAGGATGATTATCTTTGAATAGAAGAAAGCTCCTAAAGAGAGTGAAAACTTTTAAACTTTTTCAGAAAGGAAACCTAACTAAACAATAATGATCCGGTTAGCAAGTTCAAGCTACTCTTTCTTAGCTTTGCTTCTGGGAGCCAAGAGTAATTATTCTCTTTGTAAAGAGTCAAGCAAATAAGAAAGCAGGAAGGAGTGCGTGGATATCATTGTGAGTAGAGTGACCTGTCAGAAATACTGAATCACTGTTAGGCTGGGTGTACAAAAAATGATGTTTTTGCAATAGTTGCAAATGTATGTTTGGAAATGCTGAAGTTTATCCTACCTATAGGAATACTAGAGAATAAGTTCAGAGCATGGTCATAGTCTGATAGAAAAATCCAACAAAGCCAAGTTTATTAGTTTATTATTATTGATTATTTAAATAAATGCATGTGCCTCCTTTTTATTAAACTTTATTTTACCCCGTAAAAATTTGATTTCTGGATGGTGGCTGAATATCATCCAAGTGTTATATTTATTCGAATCAGTGTATTCAGCAGCTGTGATGAGCTGTCTGCCCTTTTCTTGAAGCTGTGCTGTAGAAACCTGTTAAGCATGTTGAATTACACATTGCTCGTCTACCCAGTGTTTTGTTTGATAGTCAACTGTCCATTTTGACTTTGAGGACATACTTTCTTTACTTAGGGTGAGAATATGAGCAAAGAATATAATAGTTTGCCACCAAACGTTTACTGTGGTCCATAACCAATTACATATTCCTTTGAATTTCCAGTTGAAGTTAGTGTTGTGTTCATAATTGCCTTATAAAGTGGAATGATAGCCCGTAGAAAAATTGAATACATGCATTCGGAGTAAAGTCTATTGAAAAGGTACCATCATAATACGTTATTTAAAAGTTTCAACAACTAAGTTTTATTTAAAAATTATTTTATGTAAGCTTATTTTAGAATGCATTTACAACTTGTTTTTGGAAATATCGGCTGTTTTAACAGACCTGATGGAAATTTTGTGCTTAAAAAAAAAAAAAAAAATCTTCTTAGTCTGAAAACTGATTAATTGTTGTGTCTTATAAAACCTGATTTATTTAAGATTTTTTTTTCCCCAAGCATTACCATTATGAAGCTCTCCTTCTAATTGAGATTAATGTTTCTGAGCAAAGAAGTGGTTTGGAAATGCATTCATTTTGAGTGCTGTTGTAATCAATTTTAGATACAGCATTCCACAATGGGTCAGTTTGCATCCAAACCTGCCTTATTATGTAGAATTAACTTGTTGGTGATTGATAGTAATACTTCTCCATCTTGAAAAGTCGTCTGTTTCCAAACAAGTGTGATGGCTTGTATGAGTTTCGAAAGATTGCTTCTCATAATTAAAACATCCTATTGGGGACCTAATTTGAATTTTTTCTAAGAATTATATAAAACATGAGGAAGCAATTCATTAACATATATTCAACTAAAATAGCCTGTTTTCCTAAAATGCAATATGCCTCAAGGCATATTTTCTTGCCCATCAAAGGATTTTATAGCCTTTTGAGTCATTAATAGTAATTGTAATACATCTAGGTTATTTCCTTTTTTGTTTGTATTAACATTCTAGTTCAGTTTTTCAGAGATTTCTTAGAATTATGGATGGACCTCTTGTGCATGTTATAACTTTATTTCATAAGATAGTAGGTATAATCCTGACAATGAAAGATAGTGCATGTGGAGGTAATTCCTTAATGGAAATGTGGAGAGATGGTGGATGTTATCGCCCCACTGTGATATTTGCATTTGTTTCTTATTTGTACCTGGTCAGCTTTGGTTTTATCAGCTTTTAAGTCTCTTCTGAAAGACCGCATTAAGATTTTCTAGGGCTTTGGTCCATATTGCATTGTGATACATGTTATCCCAATCAAATAAAATATTAGCACAGAATATAAGATAAATATAGATTAGCATTCTAATGTATCTATAGTATATATGATTTCTAAAGACAGATGTAACTGCTTTCTAGTGCGTGTAAAGTTCCCACAATGGCATTACTCTTTACTTTCAGGAAGGAAAAAAGCTTGATAAGAACTATGTATCTTTATTTTATTCTCTGTAATGATAGATTCTTGGCATTGGATTGGTGTTTTTCCAGCTTAAGACATCCATTTAAAATAGTTTTAAATGCTAACATAATGCAGTTAAACTCCCATTTTCAAAATGTTATTTTACACAAGCATTAGAGTATAAACTATCAAAATACAGAAACATGCCCTGAGATACATACATGTTTCATATACTGAAACTACAATAGGATTCATTATTTTGACGGAATTGCGATAAAATTTTCTGTAGTTTTGGTTAAATAACTCAGGTGATTACCTAGTTAGAACAGCTACATGGAATTCGCTAAAGATAGTGATCAACTCAAACCCATGTCTTTCTATTTCAAATTAGTCACTGTGCAAATTAATGTCAGTATCATAGAATGAACTCATAAGTCATATGAGTAGATGATTGAAACCATATCATGTAATAATAATAATAATGAGATTTTACTTCCCTGTTGATAAACTTTCTTGGAATCTTAGAAGAGCTAGGATCGGGTAGCACTGACTTTTCAAACAAGTTTGTGATAGGTGGCAGTCTTAACCGAGTTCCTTGACTTCCTTCAGAAAATAGGTAATTCTTAAATGTTTAGGAGCATGTGTGGAGTGAAATGTAGCATAACACTAAACTATGCTTATATTCTTTTTTGTAAGTTTAGGAGTTAATCATTACTTGTGGAGGTGTGGCATTTATTACTATTATTTACTATTTCGCCGATGTTTATAGTTCTGTAGTTTATACTAGAGCATGCAAAAACACAGTGCTACCTTCTGAAAATATTGTTTTGGGGAAAACATGGTGCCTGTATTCACACTTGCATTTAATGATATAAAATCGTATCATTTATATAATTATATGAAAGTCAGTGTGGGATACAACAGTCACTGCATTTGCTGATAGTATATTCTCAAATATTGTGGAGTAGTTTTTACTTCTGTTAGAGTAGTTGGGGAGCGGTGGGGATAATGTGATTTGTTTGCCCTGGAATGGGATCATATTATTTAATAATAACCAGCTACTTTATAACTGGGTCTACTTGGTCTCTGCCTCAAAACCAAAAAGAGATAAGGGAAGAAGGAAGAGAGGAAGAAAGGAAAAGAGGAAGGGAGGGGAGTAAGAGAAAGAAAGAGGAGAAAATAGGAAAACGAATATATTTTATAATGAGTGGTGGTCCTTTGAACATTTTCTGTGTGTAGCAGGGTGTGTGACAGGAAAAGCAGACTAAAGGGAAAATTTTGTCATTTCATTTAATTGGGTAAGTACAGAAGAAAATTAACTTGTAAATTTTTTCACTTTTAAATATATGTATTTTCAATTCCTACAGGAGAATCAGAATATCAGTTCTTAAAATTAGTGCAAGACATTCCAAATATTGTATACAGTTTCTTATATTGATGGAAAAAAGAAAATGTACTAACAGCTCTATTTTATTGGCATGCTTTCTTTGTTTACGAGGCTGAAAATCAAGTTATAGTTTTCTATATAAAGACTTAAAAAAAACCACGCAACTCTGATTATTTAAAAAGACCATTTAGGAGGTAACTTATAAAGGCCACTTACCTTTAAAGATACAACTCTTAATATGTTGTAGTCATTCTTTCCTTTATTTAATTACTAGTAATATTTGCTAGAATTCTTATGCGAATCCCTCTTCAGGTTGCCATTACTTAGAAAGAATTAACAGCTTGTTAATGACTGTCTTCCTTCAGTCCGATTCCGTAGCACCTCTGAATGTAGTGGCTGTTTATGAGGATAGCAGCACACCTCTGAATAGGAGGGTGACGTGGATTTGTGGTCCTCTGTTCCCTCCCCCAAACAGAAAAGCTACTTTTTTATTAGAATGGATTATTTCCTTGTTTGTTAAATTATGCTCAGCTAATATTTTGTGCCTAGAATTGTTGACCCTCCTCTCTGCATGAGGAGGTGTCTTTTTGATAACAGGGGCGTTTTCAAAGAAGAGGTCCTCACTCAAGAGCGTCTCCAGCATCCTATCGAGTCCAGCATGTGGCTTCTAAACTGGGATGGTATCTTAGGAGAGTTTATGTTCTTGGACTGCATACTAGAAGGTACGTTATGCAGACAGTGAAAAGACAGGATTGAGTTATTATAATGTACAGGGAGAAATGTGTGAGGCTTGTTAAATATTTTGCATGAAGCATGTGCAAATATATGAATATGAGATTATGTTTATTTTGGTAAAAAAAGTGCGCTATTGAAAAGTAAACTTAATTGTTTATTTTCAGTCTACCTAATGTTCTTTTTAAAGAGTAACATCTATTCTAATACTTTTTATCAGAGAATTTGGAATTTGTCAACATGTAGGTAGAAAAAAATTGGCAAGGCACTGGTTCTTTTAAATAGCTCTTAAGAAAATTGGCACAGAGCTTGCCATTTGAAATAATTATGAAAACCAGGGGAAGACAGCTGTGAATTTTATTTCTTTCAGAATTTATAATAACTTTCATCTAAAGAAAGCTATCACTCCTATAGTTCTTTAAGAACAAATCTGTGACTTGTTGTCTCTTAGGAGAAAAAAAAAAAAATTCCCAAAAAACAAAAGCATCTTAAACAGCGTTATTACATTTTTCTATATTTATAAACAAAAATGAAATGAATATTTAAAACTTTAAAATTTTTTCACTTAAATTTTGTGTAATGATGAGAATAGTTAAGTGTAGGTTAAAATACTGCAAATAATAAAAACTAATCTAGTAATCTAAATACGTATTATAGATAAGTGATGAACTATAATATTCCAAAGAAATAAAAATGGTAGTATACACAGCCATATTTTATCTCTTGATTGTCACAAAAATAAGGCATTCTTACAAGGATATGGCTGAATTTTATGATGGTATCAGTAATAGTGAGAATAACTTGACACAATGAAAATAACTGAAATGTTATTCCTCATCTTTTAGCTAATACTTTCCGAAAATTCCCAAATAATTAGAAGAGCTTTTGAAAATAATGAGACATGCTAGGAGAAAGAAAGTACATTTGTTGCCTTACAAAACTATTAATGAATTTAATAGTTCAGAAAGGGTTCAGAAAGGGGTGAAAGCTGAAGAGAACTTCTGCCAGGATGTTATCCTTCAAATTTAAGTAGAACAGACATTTTCTGTCTATAATACATTTATAAGTTGATATTTCTACTTTAAATTTCAACTTGTTTTTCTTCTAAGGAGCTACTAACATATTTAACATTTAAAATAAATTTTAATTTAAACAAAAATTAAAGTTGTTACTTGTATGTAATGTATACCTATCAAGCCAGAAATGAATCCTTACTTGTAGAATAATTTTTATGCTTCCTTATATCTTTTTTTCCAAATATGAGTAGAATACCCTATCATGTTTTTTGTGATTACAAAATTAAGTAAAGCAAATTACTCTTCAATTTCAATTGTTACTTTGTCCTAGAATATACAATCTCTGAATGAAAAGACTCTGGCACTACAGTTTTTTTAATAAACAATATTGGTATGTTAAGTTGATTTGCCAGTAAGATTTTCTTCAATTTTTACTAATTTAAAAAATTACACATGTAACAGGGACTTTGAGTCAACAGTTTACTAAAGATAAAATACTTTAAAAATGTTTTTTATCCTGTGTTTTGGTTGTGATATAATTTTCTGTATTATTTTAACTAGTATGATAGTAGATGCTACAGAATTTGCCTAGTGTTGTAACTTAAACCAAAGAAAAAGATGTAATTTTAAATATTTAATTTATTTTTAAAATTCTTACTGTAAGAATTTGAAGTGTAGTACCTTTTGGTTAAAAGTGCAGTCTCAGAAAAGACCTAATTTTATATATTTTGAGATTCAAATATTGATTTACTAAAGATGTGTATAAAGAAACCCTAATAATTTAAGTTATCTACACCTGGGCTTTTATCTTCTATATGTTTCCACTACTCAGGGGGCTTCAGATCTTTCTTTATACTGGTAATATGATTTAGAACCCATAAATAAAGAATTAAAAAATATTAGTAATCAAAACATACACTAACTGAAGTCTGTTTTAAGGGAGCCTAAAAAAGAAATAAGGTGATCCAATAAATCTGGTGTTCTAAAAGTTATAAAAATACCTCAATTTAATGAAGATTACAGTTTATATAATTTAGATACTGGGAGAATATCATGAATATACATATTTGTAAAATCCGTACAGATAACAAAAAAGTTATTACAAATGTGAAAGATGAATGATATATCTTTAGTCACACAGCATGAATGCATTTGCAAGACAAGTGTCAAATTTTAAGATACATCAATTCTTGGTATTCTGGTTTAAGGTAATTTCAATAAAACTAATATAATCTTGCATTTCATTCAAGCATGATGTTAGTAACCTGGGTCAACTCTCAGTATAGCCATGACAGAAGTCCAGTTTCTTATTCTGAAAGTTTTCTATAAAATCTGAGCCTTCAAATCTAGTTCTAGTTCAGCTCCACGTTGCAGTTGTTTGATATCTTGTGACAAATGAGAGATCTGAAGGAGAGGACCGAGTGCTTGTTCTGTGAGATGCCATCAGTTAATTCTCCTCACATCATCTGATAAAAGTAGCTTTTAGAAACTGTGTTGTACTTCAGATGGGAATCTTAACATATCAAGTTTGGTAAATTTTATATTGAGCTATCAGCAAAGGATAATGTGAGTTACTTAAATCATGAATGTATCACGTATTTCATGTAAATGTGATGTAAGATGTGTGGATTGGTTGTTTAATTACCACTTGAACTTTCAAAAGGCTGTATAATTCACTTTTAAAATTTAAATGTTGAGGAAAGCAAAGTATAAATAGTTCATAGTCTTGGAAAAATGTTACTAATGTAAGCCTCGTAGGCATTATTTTTTAGTATTTTATTTTTATCTTTTTAAAAACAATGATACCTTCTAATGTAATTTTTATCACTTAATTTTAAGTCTGGAACATAACCACTTGATTTTAGGAATAGATATAAATTATTAATGCACATTATGCTTTTAATTTTCCTTAAAAGATTAGAGGCTTTTAGGATGAGGTTCTGGTTCTTTTACTATTGAGAATCTTTGGTATAAATGGCTGATTTTGGTGGGAGAGTGTTACATAGTTTTTAGGCCCTCGTTATTACTTTTAAAAGAATAGCCTGTCGGGGATAGGAAGCTTGGTGGATAAGCTGCCACTCTTTGATGAAGGATTATACATTCTCCCATAAATCTGTGATCCCAGAATCTGTTACACAATAGTTTTATCAAGTAGCAGTAGACTAGCTATCATTTCATTTTCCTTTAAAAAATTAATTGGTTTCTTTCCTAAATCTAATATTTATATGGAATTTTAGTCTGAATATATGTTAGGTATGAATGGATTCAGTGAAATCCAGTGGTTACTATTTTGATGCGAGATAATGAAGCCAGATTATCTATTGAATAATGCTTTTCCATTTATGCCAGATGACCAGTGCATTGATTATTGCAGGGTACTCAGTCATTTAAGTGGGGTACCTCCTCAGTACAGTCTGCAAAGTCCATGGCCTGATGCAAGTTCTCTGTAAGCTTTTCCCCTTGTTAATATTGAAAGCAACTTGAGAAGAAAATAGTGACATGTAAAAATGAAGCCATCATATATATGAGGGTTAGTTAATTTTCTCTGAATGTGTATGTAATACACGTGTATGTAGTAGTGAGCATATTGTAGCTTGCTTTGGTCATGGATTTAAAAAAAGAAAATGAAAGGACATTATATTATGTTGAGTGTATTTCCAACTTGTAATGAACAATTGTTTGCACAGCATAACAGTTTGATAAAAATGTGTCATTCTAAGGAGACCTCCTTTTTTGGTCCAATAAATATATTGAAAATTGAAAATTAAGTGGTCAGATTACATAATTGTGTTTATATCAGTTGTCATTTAGTCATTGTCAATCAAATGCAAGACAATTGGTCCTATTCAAAATTAGGAAATACCAAGTATTGGCTAACTGAGTCGTTTTACTTATAAAACACAAGTAATGCCACATAAAAAAGCATAATTTATTATGGGGAATTAATTTTCCTTAATAAATGGGCTCTTATTTCTGAGGCTACAAGCTTCTAAAAGTTTTAAAAGAGTAGTAAAGTTCACTATAAAAATTGCAAAGTGAGGCAATACAGGAGGTTTTTCTACAATATAAATAATTTTGGTGTCTGTGTACTTACTCATTGAAGTATCCGATCAACTTCAAAAGATGGCTCTTTATAATTGTCATATTTCTGTTCTGCATCATCTTCTTAAAGATTTTATATCTGTAGTAAAGATATATGATACTAAAAATTATTTTCTGGTATTCACTATTTATAATAAGGAAACTATTTAAAAGATTATTTTATGATCAATTCACTATGACTGGTTAGTCAAGCCTTCATCAAGGACTCTAGACTTTCATAATTGGTGAAAATGTAATGTTAAGAAATAAATAATACTGCCTAGAAATGAGCTAGATGTAACCAAATTTCAATTATTTTATGAGATTTTTGGAAGGATAATAATTTAAGTAAGACCTTCAAACATTTTAGGTAATAATATACAAATTTTGAATTTATTGCTAGTAAAACGCAAGGTTTAATACATATCTTAAATCATTGGTTGAGAAACATTACTCATCATTTATTATTTCAGATTCTTGGAATGTATGTGTTTCAATTTAGAGTTTAGAAGTAATACAGATTAAGGATTTTGAAGAGCAGGTTTTCCTTCCATCTTTCATCAGCTCTGTAGCTGAACCCTTGCAATCCCTTTCTTCATTATTCTAAGCCACTATCAGATTCTAATCTTTGCTGTCTCCACAGCTGTTTGAGGATTTTTTTTTTTGCAAATGTAATTACAAGTACATGTGTTTTGTGCAACTCACTTCCTATGAAAGTTGGTGATAGAGGAACGTTAAAGGAGAACCGGACTATGTTGTGTATAGACCCATGATGAATCTGTTAATTTTCGAGTCATTATGATAGTGGTTATCAGGAAGAATTGCAAATGTTAAAACACAACAGTTTTGGTTTAACTAATATGCAGAAAAAAATCACTGAAAATTTAACAATTTCTCCAGAACAAGTGCATTTTTATGGAGGTATGCGCCGCTGAAGCAAGTGATTGCTACACTTCTGTGAAGCATTGTTTTTCTTTTCTTTTTTAAAATAATTTCAGCTTTCCTTTTAGATTCAGGGGTGCACAGGCAGATTAGTTACATGGGTATGTTGCCTGATGCTGAGGTTTGGGGTACAGATGATCTCGTCACCCGGGCAGTGAGCATAGTACCCAGCAGTTAAGTTTGCAACCCTCCCCCCTCCCCACTCTAGTAGTTCCAAGTGTCTGTTATATGCATTGTTTTTCTAAAGTGATGCCATAATTAGAAATGTAGACAAAATATGATAGTGTTTTTTTACTTTTAAAAAACCCCATTAAAATATATTTTAGAGAGAAATGTATTAAACCCTTACATTTAATTTGATGTTCCAAGTTGGAGAATAACTGATGTCACATAGGCACTTAAATGTACAGTGATTTAATGCCGTAGAAAAATTCAGCATATTTAGTTACAGTCATAGTATTTATACAAGAAAATGATAAACTGTGGCCATATATAAACTTTAATAAATGTTAAATTTGTAAACTTTTTAGAACAGCCTATCTTCTTTAAAATATTTTTTTTTTTTTCATTTTTAAACTTTTTATAGACAGGGTCTATGTTGCCCAGGCTGGACTTGGACTCCTGGGCTCAGGCGATCCTCCTGCTTCAGCCTCCCAAAGTATTGGCATTACACATGTGAGCCACCATGCCCAGCCGTATCTCTCTTTTATAACATCATAATTTTTTCTGTCTTCATGTACAGTAAGACTGGGTATCTCTAGAAATACTTAACGATATTTTCTGAGATTAGAAAATTGTATACAATTATTAACTTTAATATTTAGTTGTAAAAGATGTTGTTTATAATGCAGTTATTTTTGTTTTCTCCTTACTTGAGGTTCTAGAGAATATGTGTTGTCTGACGACTGCTCCTTGGAGAACGAGAGGGCAGGGTGAGGCATCAGATGTAAAGCCAAAATGTGAAAAATGATGATTTCAGGGAAACTTTTGAGAATTTTTCAGGGAGTAATACAGTATTTACCAGTCAAAACTTAAGATTTTTCCCCTATCTTATTTAAATTATTAGAAATTAATATTAATCACTGCCACTGAATCTATAAAAATTATGAGGCAATATAAATACGATACATTTCTGCTCTGATCTGAATGTATATCTTCATTGATAGTGTGTGCTTTATTGATACAGCCATTTTTTCTCCCTCAATTCATTTAAATCCAGCCCCACGTGTTTTGTCTGTGCTCTTGTGTCCAAGTGACTATGTCCTGGAAAAGATGAGAAGAAATAAGGCCTGATCTCAGACTCACAGGGAGCTTTCGTTTCTAGTTGAGGCATGACATAAAGAGGCAACTGGCAGTAATTAAAGTTCCTAAGAAAGCCAGGAGAGGTAATAGAAGAATTACTACTTTGGTCAGATCGTATGTGAATAGCCCATGGATCTTTGAAATGTCAGAGAACTGAAGGGGGTACGCAAACTAATGGTTCTAGCTTGCACCCTTCCTGCAGCATGCAGACATTAGCAGTGCCTTGAAACTCTGAGACATTGCAAAGGTCCTGCAGCCTTAACTGCTAACAAATAACAAAGGGGCCCTGGGGCTCACAAATGTTTCGAAACATAGTGAACTGAGACAGTAGGAACACGTGGCTTATCCTTTTCCCCCAACCCACTCGAGGCCGGAAACACCCAACAAATTGGGGCATTGGAAGCCAGTGCCCTGAGAAGAACAAAAGCTGACCATTTGCCTCCTTCCCCATGGAATAACTTGGCAAAATGTTTGTTGCACGCTTGCCCACAAAAACCCCCTGTGAAGGCAAAGACCCTTCTTCCCTGTTCTCAGTAGAGCCTCAGCTGCTGACACAGTGCCTGGCCCTGAAGAGTCCAACAGTAAATAATTGATGCAGGAATGAAATTTTCCCTCACTCTACATCAGTGTCAAGTGTCCTTACTAGAGAATAGCTCCTCTCCACAAAAGGTTTGTGGCCTCTGGACTTAGGTCATCACCCACGACTGCTCAGGTTCTAAAAGTCTATGGTTCTATTGTTTTAAGCTCTCCTGTGATTCATGTTAAATAGATGGTACCAACACAGCCTTGCCAGCATTTAGATGAGGACAAAAGATGTGGCTGGAGACTGTAGGTCTCTGGAAAGAGACAAGAATTTGACCGGGAGAGGTAAGGGCATTCCAGGAGAGGGAAACAATAGACAGCCGAGAAATCAACAATAGCAAGCCTGACTTCCTGAACAGGTAGCACAGATCAATGAATTTAGCCAGTTTATTTGCATATTACATTTTCACGTCTACCAAGATATGTGTCCTCCCATATTTCTTAAAATATGTAGTTCTCTTTGTCTTTTATTTTTTTCCACTTTTGAAAGAAACATTGGTACAGAGAAATACTTCTTGACTGTTAGAAAAACAATGGAGCAAGTTTGATGGTAAACAATGTTGACATAGCCTCAGAGTCAGAGAGACATGGGGAGTGGTGAGGACTGTGAACTAAAGGGCACACGCTTTCTCCAAAAGGAGATGCCACGTCGCGCCTCTAGACTAGTCATTGCCATGTGAGGGTGAAACCTAGTGTTGCCAGATTGTGAGATTTCTCAAGAAATGCCAGAAGATGGATTGTGTGAAATCTCTAGATTTTCAAATGTGAGCTCATTGGGGGAATAAAAAACACACAACATACAAAGCACACAAATCAAACAAAACAAGTCTGCAGCCTGGGTTTGGCAGTTGGGCTACCAGTTTGCAACCTGTGATGTAGACGCGGAGATCTGCGTGACAGATTTGGGAGACTGTGAATGAGCAGTAGGTCTCCAGCAGAGGCTCCCTCATGGAGAAATCCAGGAAGGGTTGGAGAGAGAGCTTGGGTCCAGATTGTGAGTAATCTTGAATGCCATCCTTTTCTACCCATTTTGGAGGAGAAAATGTTTTCAGTTTGCAGTACACTTCTTCCTCCTTTAAAGCAGAAACCCAGGCTGCCAGCAGGCCTTCTGTAAGAATTACCCATGGCAGGGAGGGAACGGGTTAAGTGGCAGTAGCACTTAGGTCTATCCTTTGTCCTTGCCCATCCCTGTCTGCTTATCTCTCCATCTCTGCCTCCCAGAGTCAATACTCAGCTCTTGACACTCTTAATACACCTATTGTTTGGAGCAGAGCTCCAGTGGCCAGCTAGAACTAAATTATATTGAGATGTTTTTGCTAGCCTTTGAATGTTGCCTGAATACTGATACTAAATTCTCTAAGAAAGGAAAATCTAATGTTAAACATGATATATTGGAATAAGTCTTAACCGTTATGTTAAAATAATAAAAAGATCAATAAAATTCCCCTACCACACTGGTTTTCATTACTTTGTGGTGACCAAGTTGGACTCTGAAATTAGAGAAGTCCTCAAATCCCATGTCTATCATTTATGTGCTGTGTGACCTAGGGCAAAGCTGCCTCGTCTCTGAGCCTTATTTCTTCATCTGAACATGGGGTTTGTAACGATGGCTGATGGTGTTGCTGTTGGCAGGTGCCTGGCCTGGGGCCCCCACGCAGCAGACACTGTAGAGATGGTGATGGCAGTAGTGTCTTCAGTTGTTGGAGTCATTGTCATCGGCACCTCATAGTGAGCGTCGTGCTTACCATTATGGTTTTGTGGAGGGTGTTGGAATTGAACTTGGAGACTAAAATTTAAGTCCATCTGTACCAGGAAGTTGCTTTGGAAACCATGAAATTGAGATGTTAAACATACCCTCTTGTGGGGTGGCTGTGAAGATGAAGGGAGGCCCTAGTGAGGCCAGGTGTGCAGTGAGCAATGGATAGTTGTGTATGACTCTGTGTGTGTGTGTGTGTTTGTGTGTGTGTATCGGGATGGTGGCACATGCTTCCCAGCCATCAGAATGCTGGGAACAGGAGCTCTCATTTAGGGAAGAATGACCACAATGCAGTCACAGAGCTCGTGCGCTGTATTTGGGCTGTCACCTAGAATCTTACTTTCAATTAATGAATAATTCTTAGCAGCATTGATCCCTGGCTTGCCGAATTACCCATTAGAAGCGCTAAACTCAAGGGGAAGAGGAGCTGAGAGGCTGTTCCAGTACGGCCCGTGGATGGCTGGAGAACTGACAGTGTGTGATGTCTTATCCAGGGAGCAGCGACACAATAGCAATAACATAGTGAACAGTCATACTGATGGCCCACAGCCACTTAAGAGGGTAATGTGTGTGATGCATTTTCCAAAATTTATATGAAAAAGATGGAAAGATTTTGACATTTCAAGAGATAAAAAATTTACTTAGACACGTCCCCTAGTGATGCCAGATAACAGGGATGCTTTGTGAGGAAAAAAAATCTACCTTGACAGGGTCAGCATTCTAAGTATTTCTGGTTCTTTTTTTTAAAAAAAAGAAAATAAATGGTTACCTTTTTCCATGTTACTGTTAGAATGACCTAACGAGAATATTCTCTTTAAAGATTTAGAGATTCCAGAAAAATGTCTATGGAAATGTTGTGTCCAAATTTTATAATGTAAATTTTCAATATATTGATTTGTTGAGTAGAAAAAATTACAAGACAATCTTGAATGTAGTAAAAATTATTTGTTTCATTAACAGAATTAGCATTTGGATCTGTCTTATTTGTTTCTTTTAAAAATGTGTCATGCAGAGAGACCAGTACCATATGCTCTCACTTACATGTGGAGTCTAAAAAAGTTGAAGTCATGGAAGAGTAGAATGACGGTTACCAGAGGCTGGGGTGGGGTGTGGGGAAGGGGAGACGTTGGTCAAAGGGTACAATTTCATTTGGGTGTGGGAATGAGCTCTAGTGACCTGTTACAAAGCAAGGTGACTATAATAATAACCTATTGTATATTTCTTTTTTTTTTTTTTTTTTTTTGAGACGGAGTCTCGCTCTGCCACCCAGGCTGGAGTGCTGTGGCCAGATCTCAGCTCACTGCAAGCTCCGCCTCCCGGGTTCACGCCATTCTCCTGCCTCAGCCTCCCGAGTAGCTGGGACTACAGGCGCCCGCCACCTCGCCCAGCTAGTTTTTTTGTATTTTTTTTTTTTAGTAGAGACGGGGTTTCAGCGTGTTAGCCAGGATGGTCTCGATCTCCTGACCTCGTGATCCGCCCATCTCAGCCTCCCAAAGTGCTGGGATTACAGGCTTGAGCCACCGCACCCGGCCCCTATTGTATATTTCAAAAGAGCTAAAATAGAGGATTGTAAATGTTCTCACCACAAAGAAATGATAAATATTTGAAGTGAGGGAAATGCTAACTAGCATGGTATATCCTTCCGTAATGTATACATGTGGATTGTGAAATTACATTGTACCCCATAGATACATACACTTGTCAATTAGAAATATAATTTAAAATATTAAAAATGTATGATGCAGGCCAGGCATGGTGGCTCATGTCTGTAATCCCAGCATTTTGGGAGGCCAAGGCAGGGGGATCACTTGAGGTCAGGAGTTGGAGACCAGCCTGGCCAACATGGTGAAACCCTGTCTCTAGTGAAAATACAAAAATTAGCTGGGTGTGGTGGCGGACATCTGTAATCCCAGCTACTTGGGACGGGATGCTGAGGCATGAGAATTGCTTGAACTCCAGAGGTAGAGGTTGCGGTGAGCTGAGATTGTGCCACTGCATTCCAGCCTGGGCAACAGAGTGAGGCTCAGTCCAAAAAAAAAGAAAAAAAAAGAAAGATGCAAACATACATCCACTAACATATTAGATAGTTCAATGGATTTCTTTCTTTTTTAAAGAAACAAACAACAACAACAGAAAACAATGTCTTGCTATGTTGTGCAGGCTGTCCTCAAACTCATGGGCTCAAGCAGTCCTGCTGGCTCAGTCTTTTGAGTTGCTGGGATTACAGGCAAGCTACCACACCTGGCGAATTTCTTAATGTTTTGCTGAAAAGCAAATTGTAAACATTTGTCTTTGAAATGTTAGTTGGCTCCAGTGAAAAT
This sequence comes from Rhinopithecus roxellana, assembly GCF_007565055.1. Taxonomy (NCBI): domain Eukaryota; kingdom Metazoa; phylum Chordata; class Mammalia; order Primates; family Cercopithecidae; genus Rhinopithecus; species Rhinopithecus roxellana. The sequence continues at coordinate 111,691,036 of NC_044550.1, read as the reverse complement.
AAGTCCTTTTTGTTTTTCAGCTCTAAAGTGTTCAGAGTTATCATTTATTAAGAACCTATTGGCCGGGCGCGGTGGCTCAAGTCTGTAATCCCAGCACTTTGGGAGGCCGAGACGGGCGGATCACGAGGTCAGGAGATCGAGACCATCCTGGCTAACACGGTGAAACCCCGTCTCTACTAAAAAATACAAAAAAAAAAAAAAAAAAAAAAAAAAAAAAAAAAAAAAAAAAAGAACCTATTATGAGCCCAACATGGGCTTAGGCTCTGTGAAGAAAGGGGTACAAACATGGAAGAAGACATCTATTTTAGAAGCGCCAAAGAAGTGTGTACTAATTAGACAGCAGAACTAACACTGTGAGCTGGGATTAAGTCTGAAGATGTGGAATGCAAACTGTACTTGAGCTCCAGGCAGAGAGGAATGTATCGGGTGGGCTTTGCTCCAATGCCATCTCAACCTCATCATTTCCAAGTTGATATTCTGGACACTCTCTTAACCTGTTCTTGCTGCTATAAGAAGACACCTGAGACTAGAGAGTTTATGGACAGTAGAAATTTATTTTTCAGTTTGGAGGCTGGGAAGTCCAAGATCGAGGTGCCGGCAGACTCAGTGTTCCAGCACCTTGCCTCTGCTTCTGAGATGCTGCCTCAAATACTGCATCCTCTGGAGGAGACAAGCTCTGTGTCCTCATGTTGCAGAAGAGGAGACAAGCACTGTGTCCTCACATTGCGGAAAGGATGGAAGGGCAAAAAAGGCCTAGCTAGTTCCCTCCTGCCCTTTTGTGACACTGATTCCATCCATGAGAGCAGAGCCTTCACGGCCTGATTGCCGTCACAAGGCCACTCTTCATTCTGTTGCACTGGACGTGAACTTTCAACATGGACTTTGGAGGGACACAAATATTCAAACCATAGCAGTCACTCCTGTCTCAGGCCTGAGGAGCAAAGCTGCCCCTTCTCCTGTATTTGCACATTATCCCATTATGCCATTTGTTCACACATGCTGGAAGCTTAAGAGCCATCTTCAAGACAGCTCCATCCCTCACTACCTGTGCATATCAGTCATCACGTCCTGCTCATTCTCACTTCACAGAGTTTCTGGTCCCCGCCCCTCCTTTCCATCCTCACTGGCAGTTTCCTTTCGAGGGCTCTCATCCCTCATCTTAATTGCGCAGAATGTCTTCTGACTGGGCTTCCTGCCACCCGTCTTTCGTCTCTCCAATCCATTTTTCTAGATTGCCCCTGGAGAGTATGCCTCCTAAAATCCTGAACCGATCATGTCACAAAGAAGCCCAAACTCAGCGTAGAAGCCGAGGTCTACACCTCCTGGTCTGGCCAGGCCCCTTCCAGCCCCACCTCGCATCTCTTAGACACAGTGTGCCTCACACAAGGGGATTTAGTTAGCATTTCCAAGCACGGGACGAGTCTTCCCACTTTCTGTGTCAGGTTAAACATTCTCTGTGAAATTGTCCTTGATTGGCTCAGTAGAATGAGGTACTCATCTCCTCTCTCTTTCTGCCCCCATGCTGCTCTAGTGTTTATACATCTATTTAGCATTTACCTCATGCTGTACTTTTAGTTTATTAGAAGTCAAGGGTTCTAGGAGTAGGAAGGAATTTAGAGATCCTACAGGCAGAGCCTCTTATTGCAGTGTGGCACAACTGAGGATGAATGTGTAACTGTACCCGGAGTCTACTTTTCAATTGTCCTTGAGTTTGATCTCAACATATTGCCCAAGAAGAGTTTGATTTCCTTTGCTCTGTGACATCTCAGCAACTGCCTCTCTACTTTCTTGGTATCTGTCCTCTTCTAGTTGGTCTGCAAATACTGGGGTTCCTCAGAAACAAGCCCTTACACCGTCTGCCTTCACACTGTATCCACTGTCCCAGCTGTTGCAGTGTCGTGGATTCCCATGGCTTCAGTGTTCACTCATAAACAGGCAGTTCACAAATATTCCACTTGAAACTTCTAGCTCCAGATATGAACATCCAGGGGGACCTTCTAACTTAGCATCCAAGCAGGGACCCTGTGAGAGTGACAGTGAGCTCCAAGTCACCAAATGACAGGATGCCAGGACAACTAGCATTAACTGGAGCATCCGGAGCCGGCGGGCACCTGCGGTCATCCTGGGTACACTGAACCATTTCACATATGCTCTTGCATATGTCTCAGGTTCCCCAAACTAACATGGATCTGGATCCGTAATCTTTTCCTACAAACCTCATCTTTCCTGGATGGCCCAAATTCAGTACAGGACAGGAACTGTCCATCAAATTACCAAGCCAGCAACCTTGAACAGGTCCTTGGCCCTTTCTCCACCTCAATCCCACTCATCACAATGTCTAGTTAATATTACTTTCTAAGTGTCTCAGAATTATCATGCTTCCATTTGTCTTCCACCCCTGCCATTCTAGTCCAAGCTCCTGTGGCATCTGGACTGGATTTGCATGCTGGCTTCCATGTTGACTTAATTGACACTCTGTGGAGCTCCTCCTCCAACTCATTCTCCACACCTCAAAGTGATATTTTGAGAACGCAAAGAGGATCCTGTCATCCCTTGCTTAAAACAGTACATAAAACATAGAAGACATGATATATGTCTTTCTTTTCAACTTGATTGTCGTGCCCCTGAAACCAGGGACCTTGTTTGTTTTGCTCCCCTTTGTTTAACTGGTTGCAGGACATAGCACCTCATACATAGTCCTGGATGAATAGTCATTGATTGAATGAGCAAATGACTAAAAGTCTCCCAGGGTTCTAAAAACCTACTTCAGACCGCTAGTTCCAGAGTCACTGTGTGCTTTTTTCCCTCAAGGATTTTAACCTCTTTGAAGGTAGAAGTTCTGCTGTTCTGTCACTGAATATTTTATTCTTTCCCATTTTGGAAATGAGATCGTCCTCTCCACTCTTTGTGTCTTCAGTACTTTTAACCATAGCTCCATCTTAGAATCACCAGGGACCTTGCAGCGAACACTAATGTCAGGATTTTGCCCCAAACTAATTAATTCAGAATCTCTAGACATAGGAAGTAAGTTTTAAAAGCCTCCCTGTAAGGCACAGTCAGGGTTAGAAGCCACTGGTTGAAATCTGATCATCCTTCAAGTTCCTTCTCAAGCATCATCTACTCCATGGAAACTCGGATCCCTCATTTTTCCTGAGGACTTAGTAGTGGGTAGTGAGTTGATTATATGGTCAATACTTACTTCATTATTTTAGGAGTTCCATTCCAGCTATGTTGTAAGGATGCATTAGGGCTGAGATTATGCATTATATTTAGGAATTTGCTGAGAACCCAAAAGTTACTTTATCATTTTCTTTTATTCGACCTACGTTCACTTCTCACTTTGGAAAGACTTCAGGTTGATAAGCAAGCTGACTTCTGATTTGTGGCTGCCTCTGTGGTTTCACATCCTAGCAAATTTTTCTTACATGTCCCGTCGTATTCCTGACCTGCTAGAGAGCTATCTGAGTCAGTGATTAGCTGAGGCTTAGGCACACGTAGTCAGTCATCAGCTGGGAGGAACAGGCTAAGCAGATAATCTCCTTACACTATTTAGAAAACCAACTTTCCATCAGGAACTCTGGGACTTTTGGAAAATATGTATCTACCTTCTATGGGTCCCTTAGGTTATTCTGTTATTGTAGCATGCAGCAAATTGGGTAGAAACCAAAAATGCACACTGAGTAACTCCCCTTTCACTCTTTTTTTGGGGGTGAAGCAGGGCAGGTGTAAAAGCAGTTTTTTGTTTTTTGGTTTTTTGAGATGGAGTCTCGCTCTGTCGCCCAGGCTGGAGTGCAGTGGCGCAATCTCGGCTCACTACAACCTCCGTCTCCTGGGTTCAAGCGATTTTCCTGCCTCAGCCTCTCGAGTAGCTGGGACTACAGGCGCCCGCCACCACGCCAGGCTAATTTTTTGTATTTTTAGTAGAGACGGGGTTTCACCGCATTAGCCAGGATGGTCTCAACCTCTTGACCTCCTGATCTACCCCACTCGGCCTCCCAAAGTGCTGGGATTACAGGCATGAGCCACCGCGCCTGGCCAGTAAAAGTAGTTTTAAAAATGTGTGTTTATGACCGTGCGCCGTGGCTCAAGCCTGTAATCCCAGCACTTTGGGAGGCTGAGACGGGCTGATCACGAGGTCAGGAGATGGAGACCATCCTGGCTAGCACGGTGAAACCCCGTCTCTACTAAAAAAAAAGATAAAAAAAAAAACTAGCCGGGCGAGGTGGTGGGCGCCTGTGGTCCCAGCTACTCGGGAGGCTGAGGCAGGAGAATGGCGTGAACCCGGGAGGCGGAGCTTGCAGTGAGCTGAGATCCGGCCACTGCACTCCAGTCTGGGCGGCAGAGCAAGACTCTTGTCTCAAAAAAAAAAGGGGGGGTATGTTTATGTGTGTTGACCCAGGTTACTCCGTTGTCCCATTGGTAAAGACTGCCAAATTTAATGTGATTGTTTTGTAAAGATACCTCCTCAGAGACATCGTCAAAGAGCATGCTTTAAAACTCTGTTCAGGCACATTTGCAACTTTCCATGGGAAACTATAAAGGCAGATAATGTCATAGCACCTTTTTCTAAAGTCACTCTTAGGGACTTCAGCACTGACGATATGATTGAGGGAACAGCAGCGAGGAAAACAGTGTGTCTGGAGGCCCCTGGGCCTCTGTCATGAGGTTGAAGCTTGGCACCTCAGAGTCATGGCCATTTTGCACAGGTAAATCTTGAAATTTCATCTTGAATTTTTAATAGCGTCATCAACTGGTGTAGATTTGGGTATCATTTTGCAGCTGCCAAGGGGATCTTTGGGTCAATTCACCCCAAACTACATCACATTTAGCAAACGTGCGCATAGTATGGAGGTAATATTTTGAGTAGTTTTATGATAGATTTTGACATTTTTTATTTTATTTTTATTTTATTTTATTTTATTTTATTTTATTTTATTTTATTTTATTTTATTTTATTTTTTGAGATGGAGTCTCGCCCTGTTGCCCAGGCTAGAGTACAGTGGTGCGATCTCAGCTCACTGCAACCTCTGCCTGCCGGGTTAAAGCAATGCTCCTGCCTCAGCCTCCCAAGTAGCTGGGATTACAAGCGAGCTTTTGACGGTATTTCTAATCAAATTCCTGCTGCCTTTTAAAAAAAATCCAGATGTTTACTCTTGTGAAATTATTTATTGTAATTGTTAAACTGGGTTTCTTTTAAAGACTTAGAATATCATAAAGGTAAAGAGAAGAAGCAAGCTATGTTTAGAATTTTAGCTAAGTTGTTTTGTGGATGACATTCTGTGTTGGGTTTAAAATGAGGTTATTGAAGTGGGCTACCTATAAGATAGAGTTAATCTAATGTGGGTGTTAGTGTGCTCCATGGTTAGCTGTGGGTCTCAAAAAGTTCCGTGTACTTCAAATGCAGTGTTTATGTAAAACCACTAAGATAACATCTTGCTGTGTAATCTTTGCTGGGGCTCAAGCTAACTGATTACAATGGCTGGCATTTTCACTGTTCTCACACTTACAAAAATAAAATCAGAAAGCATGAGAGGATAGGAAGAGACATCTGGTGTACAAAATGAAGACATTTATCAAAACGGATGCCTTTTTTCCTTTTAAAAACTGCAAAAGGTTTGTTTCATCTCATTAGGCTTAGAAGTATAAATTTTACATAATTAGTAGAAAGTTGAATGAATAACAAAATTGGAATATTTTCTCTTGTATTAAATACATACGAAATGCCTCGTTTCAGTCTATTGATTATGCTAATTTATAGTGTAACTGTACAATGAGATTCAGGAGGCATAACAGTATATAGAATTTGATAAAGAATGGGAGTGGTACATTAAGAAAAAAGAATTCTCGCGTAGACCTGAGTCTTTACAAAAATAAAAAAATTACATATAAATTTTCTTGTAGGCCTGGTGTGGTGGCTCACACCCGTAATCTCAGCACTTTGGGAGACCTAGGCTGGTGGATTGCTAGAGCCCAGAAATTTGAGACCAGCCCGGGTAACATGGTGAAACCCCGTCTCTATGAAATATTAAAAAAAGTGTTAACCGGGTATAGTGGTGCATGTCTGTAGTCCCAGCTACTTGGGAGGCTGAGGAGTCTGATGTGGGAGGATCGCTTGAGCCCAGGAGGTAGAGGCTGCAGTGAGTTGAGATCATGTCACTGTGCTCCAGCCTGGGTGACGGAGCCAGACCTTGTCTTAATAAATAAATAAATAAATAAATAAATAAATAAAATTCCCTTGTAGAACTGTAATTGTTTTATGATGCAGAATATTAGTCACTGCACTGAATTCGGATATTATTATAATGATATTTAGTAAAAAGGAGAAACTTGAATTTCTGTTCATCCTGTCACACCTCTCGATTAGAGCTGGGTGAGTTACATGTCGTTACAAACTAAGGGGACTAGACCCCAAAGCTATGTTCACTCTACTCTTCACTTTTAATCACATATATATTTTCTTTTCTTTTTTTTCCAAGGCAGGCTCTCACGGCAACACCCAGGCTGGAGTGCAGTGGCGCAATCCCAGCTCACTGCAGCTTCCACCTCTGGGGCTCAAACAATCCTCCCACCTCAGCCTCCCGAGTAGCGGGGACTACACGCATGCGCTACCATGCCTGGATAACTTTTCTATTTTTTTTATAGGGACTGGATCTCACTATGTTGCCCGGGCTGATCTCAAACTCCTGGGCTTAAGCAATCCTCTTGCCTTGGCCTCCAAAAGTGTTGGGATTACAGGCATAAGCCACCGCGCCCGGTCTACATACGTATTTTCTTCTCTCTGGAAAACTAGCCTTCGTTTTCTCCAATTATTGATTTATTTCTTTTTCACCCAGGCTTTGTGTTAAGCTCCTGGATCTCTATGAAACCTCTGCTGATACTTCTATTAGCTTCTGTTAAAAGAAATTAAACACTTCACCTTACAGGTCTCTCTCAGCATCTCTAAAAGTCTCCTGTTGTTGATGTGCTATTGAGACTTATCCCCACCATAGTCATTTTCATGAAGTTATTATGCTGTACATACAAGTTTAAGATGTAACTTTAAATGAACGTGAATTATAAGTGTGGATAATTACACTAATTTTGGAAATTTGTGTTGAATTTTCTTCTCTAAATGGGTATCTCTTAGTGCTGCTCAACACTCAGCCCATTTTATCTCTTCATTTATGTTGGCCATTTTTCATTTATATGTTCTGAAAAAATTTCATTTTATATATTCTGAAAAAATAACACACTGTGTGTAATTAATTGTATTTGCCCAATTTTTTTAGAACATTTGTTTATATTTATACTTACAGGCTTAAAAACATCATTCACATGGTCCAAAGTGACTGTTTAAAAGTGACAGTTATATGGGGGAAAATGTGTATGAACAGATATATGTCATATTATATAATCATGTCATACACACATGTGTGTGTGTGAATGAATGTCATCTTCTAAGATCTGTACATTTGACAACTATTAATCTGTGGTTCTTGAAAATTAATGAGATTAATTCATAAACCAAATGATTTTTGAAGCCTACAGTCTGGCAAGTCAGGTTGGTTCTATTCCCTTAGATAGTTTAACTGAGTACAAAATTTGGGGTGTAGCATTTCAGAAGATCCTGCTGTTTCTACCATCAGTTTTGAACATTTATTGTAAAGATACTTTTAAACACTAATGGGAGAGACAGCAGGATTCTCCCAAAAATTCAAGTAAAAATCTGCACAAGGAAAAGAAGTCTCCTGAGATGGACTGAATTCTTCTGAAGAGAAAAATATATAATTTACTACCACCTAAAATATTAATGAAGATATATGTGAGAAGCTTTTTAGAAGTGAATTTATCTTCTATTTATTATCAGAAAGTGCTGTGAATTTAAAATCTTTCTTTTGCCCAAGTCAAACAGAATTTCCGGTAATAATGAAAAACATATATTTCTTGACCATTTTGTTTACCAAATAATCTAGTGTGAAATATCTCTACTAGAGTAATAACTTCCGGTATAATTTACATTGGTGTTTGTTAACAGTAAAAGACCTCTCCGGTGGGGGTTAAGAATATTTAATCCTTTAAAGCTGACATATATAGCATGTAGCTATGTCATCTACAGCTGTTTCTAAACATCAGTAACAAAATTATAGACAGGTTTCGAAGCTTCTGTGGTGGGAATGAATACATCTGAGGATTCAACTTGCTGACAGTGTTTATGTAATTTAATCTTACCATCTGGTAGAAAGTAAACATTTTTTATAAAATTAAAATTTATAAAGTGAATCGCTTATAGTTTCCGATTGTTGTGAATGACAAATTTAAATGTACCTTCACTGAAGAATAAATGGAGATTCTGCCACTATTTTGAGATGCATACTAAATTGCAATTGATTTTGCCATTTAATCTGCATTGGTTCCTTAAACAGTAAACAAATTGGCACTTTCATTTCAGCTAAGGATTCTGTGTTTCATGCGTCTTTCATTCCTTTAAGATAACATACATGTTGTTACTTGTTTTGTGCAGAAGAAACTAAGACTTGGCAATTTGTGTGTAGGTAATCTCAGAATAAGTGATGTCACAAATAGAATGTACCTCTGAACTGAAAATAAATGTTTTCATTGCATTTCATACTTTCTTCTATAACATAGTTATATTTATATAATATGCATTTAGCTACCGTCTAAATTATTATTAGGGTGGAATCCAGTGTGTCTGCTTTGCAAGTAGCACCTTTCTTTCCCCTTAGAAGTTGGCAAATTAGCAGATTGGTGAAATTGACAAATGGGTTTACAAACCCTGCCAAGTTCAAACTTTATAAATCTGATCTACACATTTTACTTGAAATAAATATACAGGCCGATAGACTCTTGTGTTTATAGTTGTATTCTGTGTTAAATTGAAAGCCTACACTCTATGATGATGTAATAAAATGTAATTAGTTGTAATTCAGGTTTTGGTTTAGTGGTAATTAGTTTAGTGTATAATTATTACATCTAATAGCAATCTGAAATCTACAAGCATTTTGATCTTTTTCCAAGTAAAAAGAAAAAAACCTACAAAGCTCCTGTAAGATTTATAGCTGAAATTGCAATAATAAAATCACATTAGCTAATTTCATTAGATAAATCATAGAAAATGTTAAGTGGCAAAGTAAAATTTCAGTGATGATGTACATGTGTTATGTTGAGCTGGTACATAAAATATTTTTAAGTGAGCTTTTTTTCTATTCAATTAAAACTATCTAATCAGACTTTTGATGCTTCTTACTATTTAAAAGACATCATCGGCTGGGCGCGGTGGCTCACGCCTGTAATCCCAGCACTTTGGGAGGCCAAGACGGGCGGATCACGAGGTCAGGAGATCGAGACCATCCTGGCTGACATGGTGAAACCCCGTCTCTACTGAAAAATACAAAAAACTAACCGGGCGAGGTGGCGGGCGCCTGTAGTCCCAGCTACTTGGGAGGCTGAGGCAGGAGAATGGCGGGAACCCGGGAGGCGGAGCTTGCAGTGAGCTGAGATCCGGCCACTGCACTCCAGCCTGGGCGACAGAGCGAGACTCCACCTCAAAAAAAAAAAAAAGACATCATCGGTAGTTTTGCGTGGCAAAATTAAATGTTACACCCATAACAGCTATTGTAGAATGATCATCAGGGTCAGTACATGCTTTAAAAATCAAAGAAATTTTATTAATAAATTTGAAAAGTACCTTTAATTCACCGAGTTCTGACCCATAAAATTTTTACGGTAAGTATTGCCTGCTTCCAACAGAATAAAAAGTAGCTTTCAGCTAACAAGGCAGGAACACAAAAATATATTAATACCACATAAGTAAATGTACGTGAACTTTTAAATTAGTATGTTTAATAAATTAAAAAGCATAATGTCTCCCTGAGTTATTAGATACTGTTACATTTAATTAGTCTATGATTAGCCCGAGATTAAATTGGGGAGCTAGTCATATTATACGGTCAGCATTTTCCTACTTCTCCTTTCAGTCCCTTTCCCTAATAGAAACCTCTTTCTTTTTTCTTGTTTGAGCCAAGTGTTGTCTCATTTCTGTTTTTAAAAACGTGTTTAGCAGCCTTTCTGTTTTCCACAAATTTATTGTTTTCGTTTTTAGACAGGGTCTCACTCTGTTGCCCAGGCTGGAATGCAGTGGCACAATCATAGCTCTCTGTAACCTTGAACTCCTGGGCTCAAGCAGTCCTCCTACCGCAGTCTGCCAGGGAGTTATTTTTAACTTAAAATTTATAACCCAGATAGATTGGTTGTAATGCACAACATAGTTCAGTGCCAGGTGTGTTTTCCACACCAAAGACTATGGTTCTCATCATTTGAGTGTTTGACTTTAGAACATTTAGATAAAAAACAGAAGTTTAATAAATAGTATATTGCAGAAGTCTTACTAAAAGTGGCTAAGTTGATATCACAAGACTATTAAATGGTTTGAAATGAATTTTCATAGCTTAATAACTGATTTTTATAAACTGTGCTTAGGTTTACTGCAAATATATAGAAAATATTTAAATTTTCTCTATCTTTGATTTTTTTTTTCTTCTTTATCATACCTTATTAGGAAAGGGTCTGTTTTGACTTCAAAAGAGGTCTTATGTTATGATCGTTTTCATTTGGCAAGGAGAAAGAAGTGATTTGATATAAAATATTCATGAGCTGACATAATTAAAAATATTAACAGAGACATCTAAATTGGCTTTTATACTACACCATTATAAATATTTATTTAGCTCTTTGTGAAATGTCTGTCGTGGTGTACATGGGTTCTCCATAGGATATCATTTCCGTTTGTATAAATTTGAATTTGTATTTACTAACACATGTTAATCTGGCATTAACACTGAATGTGTATTCAGGAAGGGTGAACTACAGACCTAGTAAGTACACAGTCAGGACTGTGCGGGGAGGGAAAGACTGCAAGCAGTTGTCAGTCTTCTAAGTGAGATAAGACATGTCCAGTAAAGTCTGCAATACAAAACAATATCTAATTCGGTACCAAAGGAGATATTTCATGAAAGATGAAGTTGGTTTGCTGCTTTAGGATGTTTCTGAGTAGCTACCATGTATCCTTTGTTTAGTACTCAACCTTACAGAAATTTGAGTTCATTACTTCCCTGGTTGTGATAAGACTTTTGAACCAAATGTACAAGATACTATTTAAGAAATCAGTTTTCTAAATTATGTTGGAGAACAACCCTATACTCAAAATGTTTTTATTGATTACTTTGGCACTGGTAATCAAGGCATCTAAGAAACTGAGAAAGTGTAAAGTTCCTGACTGAATTTAAAATTATTTATTCATACTTTCACAGAGTTACTAATTGAGGCCTACTGTGTGCAAAGACCATGTTAAAAACAGTGAGAAACAGAATATCTTGATGGATATGTTTCTGCTACCCAGAAACATTTACCAGAGTGGTAAAGATCTTGTATTAAAATATACATGCAGAGTTCAGTTTCAAAGTAATAGCACTGAATATCTTTGTGAATCCTTACTGCAAGATTAGGAAATGGATATGCCCAATGCAGAGTACATTTAATCATTCTTTCTTACATACCAACATGAATAAACATGAACAGTTGACTTGACTTTGTGACCACATGAGTATGACTGCATGAATGGGCAGGAAGAATCCCATGAAGATTACTAGATTTTATCTTGGATGTTGGGAATAAATGTTAAAAACAAAAAGCTATTTATTCCCAATCTCACTGTCTTAGTGAACTTTCATGTTTCTCTCAAATGGGAGTGGAGAATGACAAGTAATCTTGAAATATTTACGGAGTCAGCAAATGTCTATGATGTGCCACATACATAAGGAGGCAGCACCTAAGAAGCAGCACGTGGGCACCTACAGCTCGAAAGTGATCAGGACAGACCTGGGCTCCCACCTTCATGCATCTAAGATGACAACGCAGTGTCAGAGTGAATATCCAGTAGGACTTGAAGATTTGTGACAAGAGTTCAGGGAAAACACATCAGAAGTTTTGGTGATGTGCATTTAGTAGGAAGTTGTGGTTAAACCTTGAGAATAAATGTGTCCCTGGAAAGAGACAAAAGAGCAAGGACTCAAAGGACTAAAATTTGAGTAAAGCTTTCAATTAGGAAGCAATAAAAAGATGAGGAATGGGAATGGAAGCCATGGTATGGAGTTTGGAAAAGCATCAAGGTCGTGTGCACGGATATTGGCCTGCGTGGCCAGGAAGTTTCAAAATAGGAAGACTTGACAGGTAATACCGAAGGCTGTGGAGAATGAAGTTTGGAGGAGAGCCTTTATACTTGATTAGGAGGAGATGGGTATCATCTGCCCGTGAACTTGACACCACCGGGGGTGAAAATGAGACCTGAGATACGGGAAATAGAGAAAAATCACATATACAGCTTGTTACGTAAATCCAGCAGCGAAAGGAAGGTGACAGCTTCACAAGTGGACTCTCTCCAGGAGGTTTAAAGATAACGTGGATAAATGTTGAGACCATTTCTTCTTGTATGTAAGTTCTCTATAACTATGTCTGGAGTATGGATGACTTTCATGTAATATATTATAAATCTTGACTTTTGGATTGCTTCTTTGATGGTACAAAATAGAAAAAAATGCTATTTTTTTATTAATATGCTTTAGTCACTTTCTTGTAAACCATAAAGCTTATTTAAAAAGACTTTATGCAAATTGATAACTAAAAAATAGTTTTACGCAGAAATTAAGATTAATTTACTTAAACACAGTGCTCTACATTTATCTTTATCTTGATGTTCATCTTGATGACCAAGTTATGTTGTCTCGGGAAATTTCTCTTTATCCATTAACTAAATACATTTGGATACTAAGGGTAGTATCTCTAAGAGTAAGAATTATTTCTTAAATTAACATATTCATGAAAATAAAAACAAACATAGATCATCTATTAGAAATGTAATTTATATACAGCATTAACTCGGAAATGATTCTTTGTTTTTCCTTATTCTTTGGGGATTCTTGAAACACAAATCTAAATGTATATGGCTGCAAAAAAAAAAAAAAAAAAAAAACCTCTGGGTAGCTGCCTACTTTTGTAGGCACTCTTTCTGTATTTTTTTTCTTTCTTTCTGATTTCATCTAAGGAAAGCTTCCTTAGCTACTAATTCACACACACACACACACACACTTTAACATGTAGGTTATGCCCCTTAAGCTCACCTGAATGACCCACAATATTGGAAACAGTCAGTTAAATACTTGGGGTCAGATAGAACCCCACCAGGGAGGTGGAGGCAGTTGAATGCATATTAGAAAGTCAAGAAAATAATTGAAACTGGAGAACTCTAGTCCATTAATCTGGAGATTCCTTGTATAACCAATGAGTTTTAATATCCAATTTAATGAAAGATGCTTATTTCACTTTCCAGAGCAGAAAAATTAATTGGTAGCTATAATTTAAGTTTGGTCTCCTTTCTAATTGAAAGAATGTCTAAAGGGAGGGGAAAAACATTTTTATTTCACTCATTTTCATTTTTTAATTCCTTTTCTAAAGAAAAGTTTTATTACAAGTATTGACATTTTCATTATTTCAACTGAAATATTTAATTTGTTACACATTATCTCTAGAAAAAAAATCCTTTAAAGACTGCAAATAGTTTAATGAACTTGCAGTCTGTTCTCTGGGTTTGCAGGTGTGAGGATTACATTCGTCCAGGCACAAAACAACGTTTCAGAAAATGCATTTTGAGGCAGATAACATGATCATAATATATTTTATCTTTTCACTATGTTAGAAATTAATTTTCTTAGTGGCTTCTTGCAATCTACTCTGATTTTTTTAAAGAGATTTTTATTGGCAGCTGGCCAAACCTTGATGTTCTGTTGAATGAGTGATACTTAACACTTGAGGTGAGTCTCCTTTTTACCTTTGTTACCTCAGGCCTCTGCTCTGCTTCATTAGAAAAATAAAATATATATATATGTATTTGCGAACCATAAAAAGTCTATATGCTAGTGAATGCACAGAGATGTTTTGCAAGCTGTTTTTTTAGTGCTATTATTTTCATTTATCCACTGCATAATTCTAAAATCAAGGTAAGATTCCTCAGAGTGCTTGCACAGAAGTGTTACCAGAATGAAGAGACAGACCCATAGGAGTGTGGCCTACTTAAAACATCTGAAAGTAACTAAGAGGCGACCCTCCTGCTTTTTCCTCTGCCAAGGAGATACTGACAGCACAGGACAGGTTTTCACTGTCTTATTGTCAGCTTTTCCCCTGGTATAAGACCAGATGATGCGGGAATGATGTGTCTATTGAAGTTGATTGCTACTGTAAGGCTTAGCCAAGTTTGTCTTCATGAGGGCAGTGTAGGAAGAGCCAGTGTAATTGGTTTGCTGAACCCCGAAATTTGAAAAGTAGCTTGGTTAACCATCTCCATAGAAAGCCAACACGCCTTTGCACATCTTGTGCACGTGGGTGCGTGTGGAATACTGGGATGATGGCTCAGTGGCTCTGAGAGTAGAGTCGACACAATTGGAATGACCCCCCCGCCCCCCGCTACTGCACATGGCAGTTCGGTAGCTCTGGCCGTTTAGTGTAGCAGGGTGGGTGACTCATTTGATCAACATTAACTATGCCTTGAACAATATTTTAGTAAAGTTTTTAGTTATCATTTATAGTTTAGTTATAGTTAATGATTTAGTTAGTGAGTTAGGTCTTGTGGACAGGATAAATATCATTCTTTAAGGTCACATACTGTTAGACTTGTATTGTACAGAAAAGACACGACACTGAGTATAGGGCCTCGTTTATAGAAGGTGTGTAATAAATGATGTTCAGAGAATGAATGGATATATAAATGGCACATTTGAGGGGCAGAGTAGCATACTGGTTGAGAGCGTGGGCTTCAAAACAAACTACCAGTGTTTGAATTACAGCTCTACCACTGTGTGGCTTTTGGCAAACTACCACCTCTCTGTGATTCAGTGTCACTGTCTTTGAAAAGGAGATGATAATAGTGCTTACCTCACAGATTTGTAATGAGGCTTACAGAGTTTACATATGTAAACGTGTTAGAATCGTACCTGGTACATAATCAACTCTCAAGTTGTGTTAATTATTATTACTGTTACTATAGAAATTGAAACAGAATTTTTTTGGTTTGAAAATGAGTATTCTTTCAGAATGACAAATTTTAAAATAAACTTGTAATTATTTGTTAAAATAATCACCTACATATACATAATGTTTTAGTTAGCAAAACTCTTTTTACATATAAATTTTTTAAATTGTTTATACTTTTTCTTTTTTTTTCTTAGATGGAGTCTCACTCTGTCACCCAGGCTAGAGTGCAGTGGTGTGATCTCGGCTCACTGCAACCTCCGCCTCCCAGGTTCAAGCAATTCTCCAGCTTCAACCTCCCGAGTAGCTAGGACTACTAAATTAGTGTCTGGCTAATTTTTTTCTTTTTTTTTTTTTTTGTATTTTTAGTAGAGATGGGGTCTCACCATGTTGGCCAGGCTGGTCTCCAACTCCTGACCTCACGTGATCTGCCTGCCTCAGCCTCCCAAAGTGCTGGGATTACGGGCGTGAGCCACTGCACCCAGCCGGTATACTGTTTGATTCATGACCTAGGAGATGGACAGGAGAGACATTCGAATTTTAGAGATGATAGTGGAAGCTACTTTGAAGAAAAGGTGACCTATGCAAATCGATTATGAATGAGATGAGCCTGCAAGCACCCACATGGGGACCCGCAAGGAGCAGAGGCCTCTGTGCTGTGGTGCTCAGGTGGTGCTTAATAAAGGCCCCTTGTTCCCCTTTGCCTTCCACGAGGTGTTACCATCCGCATTGCCAGATTCAGACACCAAGACCCAATGATACATTTCATTCTTTTTAATTTGTGATTTTGAGCCAGATGAAGTAGCCCCAAACACTTTCACTTTCTCAATCTAAAAAATATCGTACACATTCTTCTGCCTGGCTGCGTTGGAGTTCCTGCTTAGCGTCAGTACACAGAGCCACTCAGAGAAGCGTGTCCCCGGGCCATGGCTCTGCCCGCTGCCTTTGGTCTTCGGCCAGCCTGATGCTCCTGACTCACTGTTTTGGGCATTTCTGCCACAGAACCACCCTGAAAATTCTCAAATTAGGTGATTACAAATGATCCTTGATTCATTATTGAAATGAAAAATTTTATTTAAAATTGGACATATTTAGCATAGATTTTTTTTTTTGCTCTACCCTCAAAACTACTTAAGTGATACTGCTTATTGAAAGGTTTTTTGTTTTGCTTTTTAAAATTTTTTATTTTTAATAGAGATGGGGTTTCACCATGTTGTCCAGGCTGCTCTTGAACTCCTGAACTCAAGTGATCTGCCCACCTTATCCTCTCAAAGTGCTGGGATTACAACCATGAGCCACTGTGCCCTGCCCTTATTGAAAGTTTTAAAATTCAGATGAGACAACATTTAAATGATTCCTGGGAAGTCAAGGGATTTAATCTATGAGCAAAAGACCAAAGGACATAAACTTTTGTCCAATATTTTATATGTTTTGGTATGTTTCTTTTGCTTTAAGAGTTAACTCCTGTTAAAGCACTCTTCCGAAGTGTTTTATGTATGTAGGATGTATGCATCTTCCTAATAGATTATCAGCAACCCCTAGCCCCTGCAGGACTGGCATTTTGTAATTATGTTTCATCTTACAAAATAGAGCACCCTATTTAATACATATCACCTATTAAATACATGATCGAATTGCCCATCCATAACTCAAACTTCTATGCCTTTAATAACACCAAATGTCTTCAGGATTTGTGGCGGCTGAGAACATTCAGATAACTAAATTGCCCACTTTATTCTTTTAGATAGATGGCATCAATTTCTACTGCCTCACCAAAAAATTATGTAGGCCAGGGATAGAACTTTCCTAATAAATTTTACAACCAGTTCCTGAGAGGCCAGTGAAAGATCATTACCTTCAGCACACTGTTGATCTTCACTGTGGCTTTTGTAGTGATTCAAACAATGTGACAGTAGCTAACCCCCATGGACCAGTTTAATAGAATTAAAGAAATACGAACCTACAAACACACATACTAACACTGCGTAAAATCCGTGTCTTGCATGTTCAGGGATTCTCTTGTTTTAGGTGGTATAACTTCTGATAATATGTGTTGTTTCCCTTTTAAATTTAATAACAGTAATTTTGTTAGCTATGGAATATTTAAGCTAAATGGTTTGAAAAATTAAGTCAAACTACTTACATAATTGTTTCTTAAAAAAATAAAACAACTTCGTAATCATTTTCCTACAGTGTCTTTGAGGCTTCTTTCTCTAAACATTTAAAATGACTGTATTTTACCCTGGGACAATTTAAACATTCTAAAATATTTTCTAGTTAATGTTTGTATATCAGCTTCTTAAACAGGTGATGCAATTATGAAACTTCACCTGTATACATCTGTAAATTTTCTATTCCAGATATTTAAAAGCAGAAGTCAATGTTGGAATGAAGGAAATGTACCAGAGTGTATATTTTAGAGTAATAAGTGAAATCTGCTGTTTTCAACTAAGGTCTTTTTTAAAATTTTAATTCCTAAGTATTTGCTGACTGAAGAACAGTGTAGTACCTTTAAGGTGAGAATTTTTGTATTAAATAACTAAAATAAACTATAAAAATTGCTGAGCAAAACATATCTAAATCTTGTATTTAAATTAGATTTCATTTCAGAATGCTTTTAAGGACCCCTTTTACTTATTCCCCTGGTGGTCTTTCAAAAGCCAGGTGTCTGGGATTGTCTCCAGCCTGCTCTAAAAGCACCCCAGGCTTTGGATTAGTACAAGAGAGCTGCCTTTTATTCAGCAGTGCCCATTTACATAATGCCTGTTCATTTAAACTCACTTGGAACCTATGGCCAGGATGAACCCATACCAGAGTGAGTCAGCAGTGCATGGTCTTGTTTTTGCATTGAATTAATTTTCAAACATCCCTGTCTTCCACAGCTGGAATGAAAGATAGTACTGCAGAGGCATTTCTTGATTCAACTGCTATATCCTTAAAGGCAATTTAAGAATCACTGTTGTATACTTTATCACAATATATAATAGAACTAAAATTGTTAAAAATCAGTGTGTCTATTATGAAACATTACATTCTTACAAAATAGACTATGGTAGTTTATCTAACAGAACAACAAAATGTATTGAAAACCTCAAAAGTAATCTCTGCTCTGAACCTGTCATTTCCCTGTCACGGAACACATTTACTTAATCCTTTGATTCAACTTTCAAGTGCAAAAAGCATTTTTGTGTGTGTATTTGTGAAATATGAAGTTTTTCAGTGTTGTTTTTGTCTTCTAAATATTGTTTATGTCTGAAATATAAGTCAGATTTAATATTATGGTGTAAGATGCTTTTTTAGTTTTAAACTTCTGTATTAGTTTAGAATATGTTTGCGGCTTAGTCAAAAAACCCTCACCTTTGTCTTTTGTTCAGACCTCATACTCAGATCCACTTTTGTGTTCTTCTCCCAGAAGGTTAGGTGGTATGTATGGGCTTTGTATTAAGGGCAGGAGTCCACTTCCCTAAATTCCAGCCTGCTTTGTGTATTTACTTAAGTATTTGTGGGACGGAAGTCTTTAATAGTTGCAATTGCACATGCACTAGAAATTTAAATAAAACCTACTTTCAGGGTAAAAAAAAAAATTGAAGGTCTTTTAAAAAAAAAATCTGAATTTTGAATTAGTTTTCTTAATGTGAACTTTCCAAAATGCTGCTTTAGAAAGTTTATTTTTATTCATAACATTTTAATGCTTGTTTTTCTTTGCTTTTTACCAAATGACTTGAACTGGAAAATGTTGATGTTTAGTTACATATTTATGGAGGACGATAATCTCACCCATGTGTCTGCATTACTTGCCTCTGTGTTTTACCCCTAGTTAATGTGATGTTTATCTTCTGTTATACTTTAGTTATCTTTTTGAAATCCTGCTTTGACATCTTTCTTTAGCATAAATTTATGCAGTGATTAAATCTTCCCATCTACCTTCATAGTATCTGGTGATGTTATGTAGTAAAGAGCGCAGTTTTTTTTAATACTTCTTTAGTTTAGATAACTTTCGTAAAGTCATTCTATATGAGTAAATGGCCAGGCTTTTTTAACTTTAATATATTCAGTTCACTATGCATGTGTAAATATAAATGAATTTTATTGTTTCTCTCTCTTCTTTTTTTTTTTTTTTTTTTGTAGAGATAGGGTCTCAACTGTGTTGCCCAGGCTGGTCTTGAACTCCTGGGCTCAAGTGATCCTGTCACCTGGACCTCCCAAAGTACTGGGATTACAGGCATAAGCCATCGCTCCTGGCCTATTGTCCTTCTTGATAATGGTCATTTTTTTTTTCAGAAGTACCTTTAGGAGAAACTACATTATAACTTTAATTTCCTTCATTAAAACAATTTTATTGCTCCTCTTCTTCACAAATCACATCAATTTATTAATTTTTATTTTATTTTATTACGTAAATATATATATACATATTTCTGGCTGTCACCTGACTTAAGAAGACTTCTTCACTTGATCACAGCCAAAAGGCTGAGAAATGATAAGAAATGAATTTTTTTTTTTTTTTTACTGGAGAGAACCTTATCTGCATGGACATATGAGCCTGCTTTGTGGTGTTAAAACAAATCCAAACCCAGCAACCATCTCATAAAACACTAAGAATGAAGCACTTTGCTTAGGAATTGCCATCAGGCATTCTGTCTACATAACACATCAGGACTGTTTCGTTTCTCCCTTTCCTGTTCCCCTTGAACCTTGAACCTAACAATAAGAAATAATAGAAAACCAAAGCTCTGCTATGGCTCACTAAACTAACGCCCTTAAAAGGCATTTGACTGTGACTGAGGATGAATGAGAACGGTCCCCAAGTCTGCTGCTGAAAGATGGGGCCCTCCTGTGGGAGGCTTTAGTTGTTTTCCTCTTTTTTCTCTGCGGGAGCCGTGGAGCTCAGCTTCTTAACAAAACCAGTATTAGTGAGGAGATCAAAACCAAACACCTAATATGCTCAGTATTTGACCACCTTTTTATAAAGTTAATCAAACCTGTTAAGAAAAATGTAAAGTAGCAGAATGTAATATTCTGGAAGGAAATTACATCGTATAATATAAAATTCCAGCAGTTTGACCCTGTGGTAGATGTTTACTTTAAAATAGTTAACTGATTTTTTAGCAGAGCCAAGTGGTCAGTCTCACTGACTTACCCATTATGTGTAGAACATCTTTGCAAAGTCAAGATGACTGTTTACAATATAGGTATTATATTTTGTTACATTGTTTATCTTCAGCATTGCTTTACTTTCTCATATTGCATTTGGTAAGTGTCAAATTATAGTATACTGCACAATCAATCACTGATATTTCATAAAAAATAAATCAATTGTAAATGTTCCACTGTGCTTCTGGCTAATGTTCTGGTTTCTTTTTTTTTAATTGTTATTTTTGAAAAAATTTGATAGGTAGTATGTCCTTTGACTTTAAAACCGGAATCAGTGAGCACAAACCCATATGCTCAGGATAGAAGCCGTTTTCTGACTGATACAAGGAAGTTGTAGCATGCGTTTTTAAAATTCTGTTTCTTCTGTTGGAGAATTGTTGCTGATGGAAAACACTGCACTGTCCAACTGGATGGTTGTATCCGCCTAGATCAGCAATGAGAAAGGATAAGAAGATTTCAGATGTGATTTTAACAAAGGGCAGAGTGTTTTCTTGGATATATCATTTGAAGGGCCGCCCCTTTTTTCAAGAATCTCTTCTGTTATTCTGTGATGCCAATGGAATTTTATTCTGATTATTTTGGGTGAATGAACTACCTCCTATTAAAGTGTTAATATCTACTGGTCAGTTATTTCTAAGCTTGAACTTACGTTAAATACCAAATTTTGTCATGTACGAAGGGAAGAATGGATTCAGGGTGATGAGGCACAGAAAATATGAAGGCAAGGATTTCTTGGTATCAGCAGAGGGTCCAGGAGGTAAGATAAGGGCACTAAATGGAAAAATGGAGGGTCACGTTGGAATGGTTCAGATACAGGCATAGTGTATTTCTGCACCGGGAGAATGACTTACCAGATTATGTGCATCTCTCGATGATCTAATTATTCCAGATGACAAAAGTATGAGCCTGCCTGCTAAAGCAGTGATGTTTGAGGCCATGACTTTGAACCTAGACGCCCTGAATTATCAGCTTAGTTCCACTGTTTAACTGTTGTGTGTTCTTAAGCAGGTAACTTCTATGAACCTCTGTCTTTACCCCTCCAAAATGCCTGCCTCATCAGGTTGCTGGAAGGATGAAGTTAGAGTACATGTGTAAAAAGAGCCTACAAGGCACATTGTTAGTTATTTTAAATATCACTGATTTTTATAATTATCCAAATGTTGCAAACAAACATGTAATACAATTTAAACTCAGTGTACCAACAGTCTGTTATGATTAGCTAAGGAAGACCCTGGACAAACCCTATTTGGAACATGGAATTTGAGTTAAATACTTGGTTCACTTTTATGGTATACGAAAAATAAGACAACATGGGTAAGAAGAATATGTTTACAGGACAAAATCTTGGTTCTGATTAGGAAAAATAGACATCAATTTGATGAGACTATTAGATGAAATTGGAGGAGCAGTTAACTTATATTAGCAAACGAAAATATAGGGAGTTGCAGAAAATTAAGGGCGAAATTCGCTTTTCAAAGATTAGAACAGCATTTTATTTTATATATTTATTCTTCTTCTTATTATTATTTATACTCTTTCCATAGCTCAGGGAAAGCAATAGAACTGCATTTTAGAAGAAACCAGACTTTCTTGAGAAATACTGAAGGCCACTTTAATCAACCCAAAACCCACCTAGAAGGTGTTGCACTGTTTTGACCAGTTATTTAAAGGAATACCTGCTTTCATGCTCAAAAGAGCTGGAGCTGAGGGCCTCGTTCGTTTTTCTTGCTTGAGGAAGGGACCTTGATTATGATTCATTCATATGCAGTGGCGGAACCAAGGGCTGCTTTGGGAGAAATAATTTCTACTCCCATGAACTCAAGGGAAGTCTCCAGGGATGATAAGGAATGAATTGGGGAAGGATAATTTCCTTTCCTTCTTTTCTAGTTATTCCAGCTGAAGTTTAACATACTGAGAGACCAGATAACATTTGTCTATTTTTTATCAGCATTTTCATTTTTCCTGTGTTCTCAACCATGTGCACATTTACAGAACTGTCCCAAGTAGCAGGATGCTAAGATTGTGGAAGTTATTTCTGAAAAAGCAGCTAACCTTATCTAGATCATATTATATTAATACCACATACTTATTTTACAGATTTGTTTTTTATGCAAGTGTTCTAGTTTACTTGGTCTTGTACATTCTAGTCTTCAGTGGGGAATAAACAG
The DNA here is from genome assembly GCF_007565055.1 of Rhinopithecus roxellana. Taxonomy (NCBI): domain Eukaryota; kingdom Metazoa; phylum Chordata; class Mammalia; order Primates; family Cercopithecidae; genus Rhinopithecus; species Rhinopithecus roxellana. Next base: position 111,668,639 of record NC_044550.1, on the reverse strand, counting down.
CAAACATATGAGTATTCTCAAATGTCTTGAGTTTAGTAAAGTTAAAAATATATTCTATATTAAAACTACAAATGTCCTTTTCTACATTTATATAAAAAACCCAATAGTTGTATGTTTTCATCTTGATATAGAAAGGGGTAGGTCTGTTTTATGATTCCTAAAGGAGGGTTTGATAAGTTTTGTAAAATGCTGACCAGCAGTTTGATTCCTCAACTTCAGAAAGTTTAATAATGTTATAGCAGCCGGTTAGAAATTACAGCAAGAGTACTATAGGTTAGACAAGCAGAAAATTTTTGTGCAACAAAGATTTTTAAGCAGGCTGTACTAGATTATTACAAATTCATTCCCAGTAGATCTCTAGGTTTCTAAGACTGCAATTTCTGGAATAGAAGTTAATCAAATTCTTTTATTGAGTATGCAAATCACTCCACTGGGCCTCTGGGGCGTTACATAGGATATTTCTTTCTTTAAAGAGTTTATAATTTGTTATAGAAGCAAGATAAAATTGTATGAAAGCACCAAAAATTTCCAAAAATTGCCATTGCATCACAGATGTAATTACTTAATAACATATATTTGATGATGCCGAAAATAAATTACAACTGTGAAGAGATGCATGGTTGAGTTCTTTTTTTTTTTTTTTTTCGAGATAAGGAGTGGATTTCTTATTGCTTTAATGTGAATTTTTAGTGTCTGAAAAAATTTAAATGTTTTAAAATTTAGCCAAACCTTTTCAAGATAAACATAGCCAGCCTATTTCTATGATTTGTCATATAGAACCCAGTATTTTCTGTCTTGTTGTGAAAGAGGTATAGTTGGAACTACCTAGCTAATCCTCACAGAGAAGAAATGAGATAGTCTTGATGAGTAGAAAGATTAGACTTTTTTCTTTCTTGAGCTAAAATCATTTTGTTATAATCATGTGAAAACCATCTATTTTGGCCCGGTGTGGTGGCTCAAGCCTGTAATCCCTACACTTTGGGAGGCCGAGGCGGGTGGATCACTTGAGATCAGGAGTTCGAGATCAGCCTGACCAACATGATGACACTCCATCTCTACTAAAAATACAAAAAATAGCCGGGCATGGTGGTGGGCACCTGTAGTCCCAGCTATTCAGGAGCCTGAGGCAGGAGAATTGCTTGAACCTGGGAGGTAGAGGTTGCAGTGAGCTGAGACTGCACCACTGCACTCCAGCCTGGTCTACAAGAGCAAAACTCTAGTCTCAAAAAAAAAAAAAAAAAAAAAAATCTATTTTATTCAGATTTTTGGAAGGAGGACAGAAGCTGTCAAAAAACAGATTGCAAATATGGCTTGGGGTGTCTTCCATAAGTCTTAAAATCATCTCATTTACTTCCTTTTATCTACATAGTCATCCAAGCAAGCAATTGGATGACCAAGCATAGTCATCCAAGCAATAGAACCTATTTTCTCAGTTCCGTTATAGTGCCATCTTCGGCTTCTGATCAGCCACTGAGCAAAGTTTTGAGTTGATGGCACCATAGCGTAAACAGAGCGTTCTTTTCAAGCACTGATCACTGTTTGAACAGAAACTGTTTTACATATTCTTTACAATGATCTGTTATTTAGACTATATTGGGAATTGATCAAAGGCAGTGAGTCACTCTGAATCTCTGGCTTTTATGAATTTAAGGTCAGCATTTGAGTGAAGAAGTAAAAAGGAAAAAAAAAAACAGCAACAACAACAAAAAAAAACTTTCATTCTTTCCTAGACAACAAAGGCCTTTTAGTCATTGCAATCTTGTTAGTCTTTTCTGAGTAGTCTCACCAGACAGAAAGCTCGTCAGCTACAATTCCATCATTACTCTTTCTAACAGCCCTTCAAGCCTCCTGCTCTTCAAAGTAGCACAGAGCACTGTATGTGCTTGGTCCCACCATTCAGAGCCAGAAGCTGAAACCAAACGATGCCAGCTGACTTTTAAGGCAATTTCCTTTCCTCTGTGGAAATTTCTCCTTCTTCTATTGAATCGATTCACTGAGTAAAACTTGACCTCTTGTAATAGTGCATACACTTTGCAATGTGCTCAAGTAATTCAAAATGAAATACCGTTTGTACATAGAAAACATGGAATGTCCAGCTTAGTCTGAAAACGAAAATGCCTTTAAAATCTGCTTTTCTATTAAGAGAACTACATTTACCAATACATTAGATTTTTCTGCTCATTCTAAGATAATTAAAGTAATGGATTCTAGCCTGAATGATAATTATAAGCACATAGTTAGGCTTCTTTTATATATATATGGAAACTGAAATGGGAAAATTACATAATTAATTAAAAGAAAAGAAAAACTCTCTTTGTTAAATGGTGTTTTTGACCTCAAATATTACAATGATTGTTTTATGTCTTCAGTTTCCTGTGTGTGTGCACACTCATGCGAATGTATGTGCATGTGTGTGTATACAAGTCCACAGGAGATGAAACATACTCATATTAATCTTTTGTCAATAATTGTTAAAACATAGAGGAAGTAGGTTAGTAGGTTGATGGGTCCAAGAGATAAAAATACTTGGATGAAACTGATACGTCATCATGTTTAAAATATATAAAATATATGCATTGTTTTAACTATTCCTTTTTCAAAATTCACCTGTTTCAACCATAACTTCTAATATGTATATATTGATGTCTTTGAATTCAGAAGGAAGGAAAATGTGTTTATGTTTTTAATAATAGAAGATTATCTGCTTGTTTTTAATAGGAGAAGATCACTTACTTTGCTGGAACTTCTTACATTTATTACATGTCATTTACTGGGAAGTAATGTTAAACCATGTCTATATGCACGGAATGAATAGATTTCAGCACAGCCAATGTATTGACTTCTGGATCAATACTGATCACTATATTTGTCTTAATTGAGTGCTAATTCACGTCAATGAGATAGATGCATTTTTAAAAACTTCTGTTTATCTGAGCTTAGATACTTTGGGTAAGAAATACACTAATGCATCTCATATATATTTATATTGAATCCTACCCTGTTGAATAATTTGTGTTAGACACCTCATTTCTCCAGATTTTCTAAAATTCAGGCAGTTGGTGTGAGGGTGGAGGTAGGAGGTACTGGCAGAGATAGCACTGCTTCTTCAGATCTTTAATAAATGTAATTAGTTCGGTTTTATGCTTTGCCTTTTTTTAATAGTGAAGTGATTGTAGTGTAAAAAGAGCAGTTGTTTGACTATATTATTTAATTAAACAGACTTTTCTTTCCTATTCTTTAAAAAGAAAAGCAGTTATTCACAGCATAAAAAGAAAAAAGAGATTAAAAATAATGGCCTGTAAACTTTGCAAAGTACATAAGAAAACCTCATTAATTCTGGATATTTAAAGTATAAACAAAATCTAAAATAAATATGAGAAAATACAAGAACAGAAATCTTTTGAAGAAAAACAACATTCTAAATTCACTCTAGTTCTTTTCTTAAATGTATTTGGCAAACAATTATAAACAAAAGCAAGACTATTATCAGAACGCATGTAGTAAATTTATTAATACCAGATGCTTTCCTATATGACCATGTTTGTGAAGCTGTTAATAGCTTTAAAAGATTATATTCCTCTGGGTACCAGCACTGTCCTTCCTTGAGTCAAAGGAGATTTAAATTTTTGTAGGGGATAGTAAATTCGCCAACTCTCCCCAGGTGAGGACAGACATCCAAACGGGAAAGCCTCCTTCTTAGAAACCTTTGTGCCCCCTCCCACCCCCTTTTTTTAAAAGGACAGAGCTCAGAAATGAGCATGCTCATTTGATGAAGGCCGTGCCATGATGGCAGAAGCCATAAAAGGAAAGAATACTTTGGTTGAACAGAAATTAATTAGTAAAAAATAAGGAAGAAAAGAAAAGCTCTTAAGTCAGTAGCTTAAAAAAACGTTCTAGCAGCTGTAATATGAGAGAACATACTAACACATTTTTTAATATAATTATATGAAAAAGACATTTTTATATTTCCCTCTTCTAGCATAAAAAGAGTTTTTTGTCAAGCAGTAACAATTTATTCCTTATGGAAACTGCTGTATTATTGTCAGATGGCCACTTTAGAGCCATAAAACGAAATGGATTAAAGAAAATTAAACAGTATTTTTAAGTGTCTACAGCTTGTGGCATGTTAACAACAATCTATGTGAAACGGTACCAAAAATTAAGCTTAGGTTTCCAAGACCTTTTTTGTACAGTGATACAGTGTTTAAATGTTAAACGGAAAGTTTGTCTTGAAATACAATTTTGAAGGTCTCAATAATTTGGAGGAGGTAAGATGAGATACAACCAAATGCAAATACATATATGTTATATGTTAGCATTATATATATTTCATGCTGCCTCACTTTGTTATAGTATTTTAAAACTTTGATAAATAAAATGAGTGCTTTTGAGAGTCAGAAAAATTACATTCTAACCCAGAATTTATCACTAATTGTGACCTTAGTAAGTCACTTAAACTCAATAGGCCTCAGTTTCCATATCTGTGGATGAGAGGATTTGGATGCCTCTTCTCAAAAATCATGATTTCTCAAGAAATCTTGAGCATCCAAGTCATCTTCTGACATTAAATTAAACACCAAGAAATGGCTCCATATGTCTGAGGACATTGATCCCCTAATCTTGTGCATGTCTGTCACAGGTGTCTAACCTACGGTAGATGGACCTCACACATTGCAAAGACTAGGTTGAAGTTGATATTTTTTGGTTTTGTTTTCATTTTAAAACTCCAGCTTCTGCAGGATTGAAGTCGGTATTTTGAAGTGGGTCCAGTATGACTCTGTGAGCTCTTCTTTTCTTTTGTATATTATTAAATGAGTGAGTAACAGTGGCAATAAATGAAGGATCATGATTTGACAATATCACATGGTCCGGGTATCAAAATGCTAATGGCAGAAGGGAAGCGTGATGTGGTGCAATTTGAGTCCTCTACTAATTAGAGCTCCTTGGGGTAAGGCCGGTAGTCTTCTCCAGAGCATCTGGCCCTGCCGAGTCCTGGAGATATGCCGTGAACGTATACTGATGGACTCATGTCCACTTTGCTTGTCACGTGTCTCTCTATGCCTTGTTAATTGTAACCTAATTGCTTATAATTTGGTAATTTTTAAAAAGCTGTATACTATAATTGAGAGGATTATGTTAAATATTTTAATATTTTGATTTTAATCAAAATATTGCAGCCTTTAAAAGCTGTAAGAGTTTGGGTGAATGAAAGTAAATAAGTAAATGGAAACTTTTACAGTACTAAAAAATCAAAATATTAAAATTAATACCATTTTATTAGGTATTTTTGTATTCTCTAAAATTTATTGTGAGATATCAGTGCTATTCATCTAGTTTTTCACGTGATAAAGTGTAACGGGTGACTTTGATGTGTGATGCTTGGTAGCCCTTCTTCTCCGGGCGCTGGAAGACTGTGTAACTCTAGCTCAGTGAGATTTTTCTGGATTAAGTGGGTATGATTGCTCAAATGTCACCAGTACATCAATCCTTCACACTTCTGCCTCACACAAAAAATATTCAGTGAAGCACAGACTCCATAATGAGTGGACGATTTTCTCTCTACGTACTACATCCATAGTATTGCAGCAAACCAGAAACACCAAAGCTTATACTTATTTAGATGTATGCACATAAGAAAGTCACAAGTTAGGGGGAAAGACCCACTGGGAAACTAGATATGGAGACTGTGTAGCATGTGACCTTGAGACGGGGAGACTGATGCGGGGCGCGGCCCAAACTCCTGGGCTCGTTTCTCAGGCTTCTCCAGGCATATGTCTGGGTGAGCATGGTTTCAGTTCGCCCCCACACGTCTCAGAAGTTGGTGGTCTGGAAAGCTTCCAAAAGGGTGTGGACTGCAGTTTTTGAAGAAGCATAATTAGTCATGCCCATAAATCAGTAGGCGTGTACGTGTGTGCGTGTGTGTGTGTGTGTGTGTCTGTGGCCAGGCTGCATGAGTGTGCTCAGATAGCTGCATGAGTGTGGCCAGGCTGCATGAGTGTGCTCAGATAGCTGCCTGAGTGTGGCCAGGCTGCATGAGTGTGCTCAGATAGCTGCATGAGTGTGGCCAGGCTGCATGAGTGTGCTCAGATAGCTGCATGAGTGTGGCCAGGCTGCATGAGTGTGCTCAGATAGCTGCATGAGTGTGGCCAGGCTGCATGAGTGTGCTCAGATAGCTGCCTGAGTGTGGCCAGGCTGCATGAGTGTGCTCAGATAGCTGCATGAGTGTGGCCAGGCTGCATGAGTGTGCTCAGATAGCTGCATGAGTGTGGCCAGGCTGCATGAGTGTGCTCAGATAGCCCTGGCTGGCCCACAATGGTGGCTTTCCTGAGAATTGAGTGGTGCCAAAGTCCTTTCTATCCAGAATTATCTCACCTATTTAGAGCCGAATTTATGCATGAGTAAGGCAGACATCTGCGTCTTTGAAAATACAGTTTTGTGGATTTTGCCTTTAGGATAGTTTTTGTTTGCTTGTTTTGTTTTGGGAATTTTAATTTGCTTAGAAACTGTTTTCTTGTTTCCTTTAGAAAATCACTGAAATGACTAATGAGATGGGAAGATGAACAAGGATTGTATTTTGAGTTCTTTCCTACATTGTCTCATTTTCTATAAATACACTAATGCATGCTTTTAAATTGTTAATAAATTGGAGTTTTGTTGCAAATTTAAAGAAAAAGAAACATTTCCTCATTTTGATCTTTAATTTTTTGCCTCTACTCATGAAATTCTAGATCTCTGGAAGGGACTCAACAAAGCCTTCCTAAATTAATTGGCTCTGACGGTACCTTCTTAAGGATTTCTGGTGTGGCTCTGACATATAAGCAACTTGGATAACTCCAGAAAATTATGTTTAAAAATCAGCCCAAAAGTATTTGAAACAAGTGTGCACTGTTCTTTCTGTGTACCTCTCCCTGAAACCTTGCTCTAACACCCGGATACAAGTAAAAATTCTGGCTCCTCATTCAGTGAGGTTAGAATTGGACATCCTCTAAGTACCTCATTTCATGTGGTTCATAATGGCAGAGTGCTGCAACAAGGTTTACAGGACGACCGAAGCCAGTAATCCGTTTATAACTGTACTCCGATGACAATGAACAGACCAGTGGAAATTTGAGAACCAAATTTACCTAAAGGGGTCAAATGTAAATGTCCAGATTGTTTCCAAGCTCTGACTTTTCTTTTTTTTTTTTTTCTCTTTATACTATGTCTTACTGAATAACATATTTTATTGAAAAAAATTAAGGGTGATTTATGATCAATGAAATAATCCTAGTATAGTTCACATTTTGCCCACACAAAGAAACACATTGAAAATGGGGGCAAGGGGTATTTGAAGATCCTAAATGTTCATGTTATATTGAAGAAAAACATTATTTTCATGTCTTTTACATTTTAAATTATACTCTGCTTTATATCCCTGATATTGGTATAGGTCCAAAAGGAAATATACAATTACTTGTCTATTTATTGAGTGCCTACTGTGTGCTAGGCCCTATCCTCTAAAATCCACTGATATCCCAGTTAACCATTCTTAGCCCTGTGTTACAAAAGTCCAGTTGATTTCTATTCAGAGTAGTGACAGGATTTTAAAAATGTATGGTTTGAAATTATTTTATAAAAGTTGTCATTTTGTGATTAGAGTATTATTAAACGGGTGATAAAGATTTCAGCTTTACTGAAATTTCATTTGTATAAGAATAGCTTGCATTTTGGGGCATTCATTTGTATAAAGATTGAGTCCAAATTTTTCAGGTTAGCATTCAAAGCTCTCTTTAATAGGAATCCATCTTTATTTCTTGTCTACTGCCAACTCATCCTTTGAGCTATTCAGAGGTTCTCCTTGACCCCTGGAATCTGTGTGCCTCCCACTCTTTGCCTTTTCTCCGGCTCTCTCCTCTGTTTAGAATGTCCTTTTTTGCCATTTCCAGTCAATCACACACCCGTGATTACCAGACAGTCTCAGATGCCGACTCCCTTAGAGTGTCAAGGAGATCATCCGTCCCACTGCTAATTCTTCTCCCTTCTCCTTACAAAGTACGTGTTATATCTCCCTTGCTAAGCTTAGTGTGGTTAGTTTTATCTAGAATTTTTTTTATTATTGTTTTAGGATGATTAGAGCCTAGATATTAGGAGCACTGCCTACTGGTTTACCATTCCATCATATGTACTAATAAATACTCAACAATGTTTGTTGAAATTGCCATGGACTCCCAGCCTTCTGTGCTCAGTTTCACCCTGAATACTCTGAGCGTGTATCAGGGACTCTTCAGCCAGAGATCCAAAGCCCTTTTTATTGGGATTTCATTTCAGTGTTGTACCTGAAATAACTGTGTCGTCTTCAACTAAATTGTAACTGCATTTTAGATCACAGATTATCGCTACTCTACTTTTGCACCCCCAGTTGGTTACTGTTTTAATTTTATAATTGTGTGAGCCAATACATCATTCTGTTATTATGACATCATTATCATTTTAGAGCAAGATTCAGGAAAGTATGGCCCGCAGGTCAAATCAGCCCTGCCACCTGTTTTTTTGTATGGCCTGCGTGCTAAGAATGATTGTTACACTTTTAAATAGAGGGGAAGAAATTCCCAGAATAATATTTCATGATACGGGAAAATTATATGAAATTCAGATTGGCATCCACAAATAGTTTGATTGGAACACTGTTGCACCCATTTTTTTTTACATCTCGTCTGTGGCTCCTTTCATGCCACAGACACGAAAACGTACCTACATGGCAGAGTTTAATCGTTTCTGCTGAGTGTCCACAAAGCATAATTACTATCTGGCTCTTTACATAAAGTCTTTCGACCCTGTTTTAGAGTACTTGGAAAACTTTTCTTAGATTGTAAACTCTTTGAAGACAAGGAAGGACTGTCTTTGTATCTCCCACTGCCCTTTCAAATGTATGACTCTCTGACACCCACCTTTTAGTATTTGTTTATTGACTGGTTTTTTATGTATTTGCTGGAAGTCAGGTTTGAGCACTGTGGAAGATCAGGCAGGGCTACTGAAATTTATGCCTTTCATTAACTGGCATACAGTGAACGTCAACAGAGAATCAAATACTTTTTGGCTTGCAACATGTTGATGATTCCTGGGATACTTTGGCTAGCTTTGTGATATGTCATTCTTTCATGTTTTACAGAAAACACTAATTCTCACTTTGCAGTGTGGTTTCCATTTATTCCCTAATGTGTTTATGCATTAGTTTTGATTAATGGAATGTTTTCTCCTTTTCCAAGATAAGTGTAGGGGATGCAGCCTATCTAAATTGCATCTGGTGTGTATATAGGGACTGAACAACTAACTGCTTTGTGAGTTAAGCACAGTTAACTTCACGGATTTGGTAAAAAAAATAAGTAAATAAATAAAATGGCACTGGATCTTTCTTCTGCATGCCAGCCACAAAGCTTTCCTACACTTCTGTCTGTGGCTAGAAAAATAAAGACTGGATGAGAATTCCTGTGAAATCTTGTTCTATGTAGGCATGTGTGCTAAACCAGCAATTACTCACCTAATCTTGCTATCACGATGGTGTTTTGTGTGCTTGCTGAACTTACCAATAAGCTTTCCAGTATTTCTTTCATCATGAAGTTAAGGTAAGCATTGTGTATTCCCATGAGTGTATTATTTGGCATTAAGTATACACCATCACAGGTTTGGAATTTAAGGAACCTAGGAGGGTACTGTTGTAGAAAAGTATGTTTCATTGATAAACAAGGTTCTGAAAAATGAATGGGGAGAATATGTCAGGAGTATAAAAATGTGTGTAACATTCATTAAAGTGTTTGTTAAATAATGTATTCAGACTGACTGTGTTTCCCAGCCTCTCCTTTGCCCATTATATGTTCTAGTAAATTAAAGCTCGGAAACCTTTGTCAGAGTTATAATACTCAAACTGACATCTAATTCCCCCAGACAATAGGTACAAGACTGCGAGCCTCTCTAATTCTTTTCAGTCTTTACATTTATTGGTTCTTTTGTAGACCTGTTTCATTCAATCTATTACAAACAGCACTGGTTGAAAGTGTGAAGTTTACCACATTTGACCGGAGGCACATTAAAAAACAATGGCGTCCTGGCGTACATTCCATGCGTCCCAGGGGTGTAGCTCTTCATCTGAGCGACATTTTCATCTATAATTACTACATTAGATTTGAAGTGCTGGCTTGATTAAAGAGATTGACATGTTTATTTTTTGGCTGACCTATTTGAGTAGATGTGGATTTGATTCATCTATTTTGTGTGACCCTGTGTTACAAAGATGTTATCAGTTGAGCAAGAATCGTGTTTTATTTTGGAGTCACCATTTTAGCATAGATTTGAAATGCTTTTCTTATAGTTACATAAGAAATGGTAAAAGTTGAAATTTTTTTAAAAAGAAATTGTGAGTGCACTCACCCAGGTATTGTAAATAGAAATGTATTTCAGAATGGTTTTCAAAGTTCAGTGTTATTGAAATTGTTACTGAAACATTTATACATAGTGTATCAAATGACCTCCACAACTGGATGGCCTGTGTTAAAAAGCTTTCACCAGAATTAACGGAATCTATTTTTTATTGTACACCATTCCTCAGGATTAGGCCTTTTCTACACATCTGATGTTGTAACACATACTGTGTAAATAATTGATAATAAACAAACAAATTCTACTTTTGCCCTGGTGTACTTCACCAGTTTCAAGACTTTGAAGTTCCTTAAATAATTTATGGCACTTATTAGTGCAGGCAAATCAAATGGTATCCTTGATCCGAGCTGCTTTTTGTCCTCGTTGTTTCTGAGTAGAATTGTTAAGTGATCTTTCTGTTTGGGAGCGAAACTGAGTACCGCTGAAAACCACTGTGGCATTCATGCTGATGTGTACTGATGCACGCGCGTTGCCAAACCATCGGTATTGTACACTAATGGAATTTGTAGAGTTACGGGAATATATTCTGAAACTAGGAACTGGGACATCTTTTGAGAAAGAGAAAAACATGTTTTCACCAGCACACTTTTAGTTTACCTAAAGCTTCTTCCATGACGCTTCTTAAGATGAGGATTTCGACTCAGTATGCACTCCTTGGCTAAGATACAAGCATGCTGAAAAACATGAACCAAAATATCAAAAGACAGATTATATGATCTTTTTTTAACTCATAAAAGCTTAGGCCGCATGCCAGCCAGCCAGACTAAATACTCTGCAGTGGTACAATAGTCTTTCTTGGGTGTGGAAAATGTAACCATGTGATGGTGACAAGTGAGGTTTCAGAAGTTAGAAAAGATTTATGACAAACATTTTTTTCTCTGCGTGGTCTTCTGTGTTACTTATAATTACAGGAATCGTAACCAAAGGTTTTATTGATTTTGTAATGAATTCAAATAAAGATTTCAGCTCCTGGGTGACCTTTAAAGGTTAGACTGGCTGTGCATGATTTTTGTAAAAGTTTTTGTCGTGATAGAATTTATTTTTTACCATGGAAGTATTCAGACATAATAGTTAGGGTCACTTCAGACTGTAATTATCACTACAAGGCTTATGAAATAAGTGACAAACACAGTCTCTAACACACACACACACTCATACACACATACTTATATATTCAGAGGACTTGTTTATAATAGTTTTATTCAAGCAAGCCATGTAGGAGAAATTTTGTCCCTTGTGTGGGGGCGGTATAAGATGAGCAACCTATAATGGATCCCTTTTTTTGGTGTTTCCCATCTCTTAGAGAGATTTGATTTGCAAAGGAAGCCCCCAAAAACGTGCCTGTTATCCACACGACCTTGTATGTCTAGGGCAGGCCTCGATTGCTGATCAACTTGTCTTTGAAGTGAATGAGGGAGAATATTTTAAAGTGGAATGCCACCTTAAAGCATGGCTTTAAAAAATGTCTTGAGGCTGGGCCTCAAGTACTTTGGGAGGCCAAAGTGGGAGGATCTCTTGAGCTCAGGAGTTCAAGCCCAGCCTAGGCAGCATAGCACGACCTCGCCTCTACAAAAAATAGAAACAATTTGCTGAGCGTGGTGGTGCACACCTGTGGTCCCAGCTACTCTGGAGCCTGAGGTGGGAGGATCCTTGGAGCTGGGGAGGTCAAGGCTGCAGTGGGCTGTGGTCACACCACTGCACTCCAGTGTGAGCGACAGAGCAAGACCCTTTCTCTTAAAAAACATTAAAAAAAAAAACTTGAAATAACAGTATAAATACAGCTTCGCTGCACTCTCAGTATTAATTACTAGTCATAACCCTAAATTAATTTGTCAATATGCCATGTAAAGACATTTAAAAAGAAATTCAAATGCCAAAAATAAAAGATTTGCCCTCATTATAAACATTAACTCACTTAACTTCAAACACTAATTATTACTATTTATGAAGGAAATCGTGGCCCTCCATTATATTCTCAGAAAAAAAAAAACAAAAAACTCTAACCTTGAAAATCTACCCGAGGCTCTGGCTAGACCTCAACTCCTGCAAGCAGCTTGTAGATTTGAAATCAATAACCCTTCTGGCAACTTCTTTTCAGGGCCAAGATTAACTGCCCTAGAAAGAGAACTTATCTTGGATTGAGCTTCGAAAAGGAGCGAACGAACAGTCCTGTTTGGGCTCTTTTTCCCTAGTGTCTCACTGCTTGGAGTCTCCTAAGCATTCTCCCTGCAAAACACCACGAGAAAAGAGTTTTTGCATCCCTGTGCCATCCGCTATGTGGCGTGAATGTACTTGGGCCGTGGTAGACAGCACACCTACCTACCGTTTCCCCGAAGTCTCTTACACTTGAAGATCCGAGCCAGTGGACATGCTTTTTGGACCGAGTTGCTAAAGATCATCTTTCCTAGATGTAACATTCAGATGGTTCCAGAAGATCTGCAGCATGTCCGGGTTCCAGACAAATTGGAAGTGTAGCATCCCGAAAGTCAGGGTGGGATTACCGATTCAGAAGGGTGGTAATTCACCATCGCCAGGCCTCATCTGAGAGGCAGGAAGTGACCCAAGTAGGAAGGATAAGCCTCTTCTCAAGGGTCAAGGCAAACAAGTTCTGGGCGGCAGGAGGTAAGCCTGGCCCTGGACACCGGGTGCCTCACCTTCCCCATCTCTGTTTTCATGTCATCACTGTCTCTGACCGGAAAGCCTCATTTGGACTTAAGCCCTCAGGTGTAGTAATGTGACTAGGGCTGATTGTGGAGAGGACCTGTGCCCTGGTTCTGCTGAAGATTCTAGAAGCTCCTTTAACCTATACTGTGACTTTAAGAAAAGTTGTGATCATGAAAGTTTTTCTTCTTCGTAACATTTTCTACATATTTGAAAGGAACATACCCTAATGTTTTTAAAACAGTCATATCTTGTCAAAGTTTCACATCTCCATACCAAAACCCAAAACCTAGAGAGCATAGCTCCTTTTGACTAGAATTCCTGTACTGATCCTTCTTGTTTCCTTTCTCTCCTCCTCAAATGTGATGCGGAGAGATCTGGCCGTCTTCTCGGATGCCAAGGAGCTCAGGACCTGACTCCTTGAAGTTGTCTTTCTCCTTCTCTACTGCTGTTCAGCTGTTCACTTTTCCCATCCTCGGAGTTGCTGTTGCATTTCATGTCAGCATGTTACAGTTTCACAATTTAAACTCCTTCTAAAAGTTCTCTGGTTCGACTGATGACGTTATTTATTAACCTATTTCCTATACAGATAATAAGCTCTGTTTCTGTTACTTTTGTTGTCTACACGCTTTTTACCAGTTACACTGCAGTGGGCGTTCAGTGTTTAACATTGGTTAGCCTCATTTTCCTAAGTGAATTGTTTGCATTCAAAGCTTGGGGTTAATACCCTTACTATTTAGTATCTTCTATAGCAGTAGGTTGAAAACTATGCCACGATAAGCCTCCCTAGCCCTGTAGGGATGTGGGATAGGGAATAGCCAGTTGTGTTTGGGGGCTGCACTCCCAATTTAACAAAATAAGTTCAGGATTTTTTCCCCCTCTAAGAGTTCATTTCACCATCAGAGGATAAAACAAGTTTCCAAACCACTGCTTTACTTACTTAATAAATACTCAATACATAATTATCCCACCATGATATTGCATAGGGAAATAATGAGTTGCAGCTCAATAATACAAAAAGAGAGAAATGTGTAAAGGGCCCTAAATAGGTACTGTGGTAAGAGCAAAGTGTCCTTTGCATATAAATGTTTTAAATAGTGACAATAACTTTAGTTTAATTATCTAATCTAACAGATTTAGAGCAGCTATCTAGTTGTATGTAATCTGGAGTGCCCTTTCAGTAAAGGTTCACAGCTTCTCAGAAATGCGGTGCTGGTTTGTCAACCCTGTTCTCCCACTCAGCAAGGAGATAAAAGATCTGGTGGGAAGGGCTCAGTGGCTCATGCCTGTAATCCCAGCACTTTGGGAGGCCGAGGTGGGTGGATCACCTGAGGTCAGGGGTTCGAGACCAGGCTGGCCAACATGGTGAACCCGCATCTCTACTAAAAATACAAGCATTAGCTGAATGTGGTGGCATGCACTTGTAATTCCACCTACTCAGGAGGCTGAGGCAGGAGCATCGCTTGAACCCAGGAGGCAGAGGTTGCAGTGAGCCGAGATCGCACCACGGCACTCTAGCCTAGGTGACAGAGTGAGACTCTGTCTCAAAAAATATTTTTAAAAAAATAAGTAAAGTTTAAAAATAAAAGAATTGGTGGGAAGGCCTAGAATAGGCTCCTGACTCTGGGCCGTTTACCCTGGGCAACAATACCTTCCCTACACATTCTGCAGATTAGAGGTTCCTTTGCATGAATAAACTCCCCTTCCAAAAGGAATTCCTGTAGAGATGGCTTAGTTTATCAGTCATTTACACCTTAGGTTGTATTACTTTAATCAAGTTAATCAGATTACTTTTACCGAGGGCAGGAGCCTTTTGATTGGTTGGGGATAAGGTACAGCTTTGTGAACTCCAGGCGGTGAGAAAGAGGTGTGCCTCGGTCGGGTGTCAGAGCGACACTCACAGCAGGATTCACTTGGGGATCCAGCCAGCCCTTCCAGGTATTGGGGCGAACTGTGCAGCTTGCTGAGGATAGCCCACTACTTTGGTGAGAAGAGGAAGGACAAATATCACAACACCTAAATGACAAATGGCCCTGGGATGTGGAGCAGTTGGAATGCAGCTGACAGGCAAAGTCAGCGACAGTGGAAATGGGTGCAGGCGACCATTTCCTGACAAGCAGGTGTCAGATAGTGCGGAGTGGATGTGGGCTGTTTTCAGCTGCTGGCTCAGGCCTGGGCTGCAGAGAGACTGAAGACCTGATGATGAAGGACAGAGCAAAGGGAAGCAAAGGAGTGACAAATATCATTCGAGGCAGGTGTAAACCGTGGTCTGAGATATTTTGTAAAGGCACAAGTGGAAATGAGGAAGGAGCTAGATGGAAAAGAGGATTGGGAGGCCTTCCCATAGAAGAAGCCAAAGTCAAATTATAACTGTAAAAAGTCTTAACACATGAAAGAAGAAGTAGGCCCTTACCTACTTCTGCCTCAGTTTGCAAACCGGATGAAAGTGTATGTTAGTAAACCTTCAACAACAAATTTCAGTATCGTTTATATAGTGTTGGGACACAGTTGAGAAAGCTAGCCAGTAGAAATGCTGCCATAAGCCTAGGAAGTACCCGTGTGGGGACTGAATGGTGTTGACTGATCAGTACTATACCTGAAGAAACATTGCACATTTCAGGCCAGGTGTGGTGGCTCACTCCTGTAACCCCAGAACTTTGGGAGGCCGAAGCAGGCGTTATCACTTGAGGTCAGGAGTTCAAGACCAGCCTGGCCAACATGGTGAAACTCCATCTCTACTATCCCAGCTACTCGGGAGGCTGAGGCAGGAGAATGGCTTGAACCCAGGATGCAGAATTTGCAGTGAGCCAAGATTGCACCACTGCACTCCAGCCTGGGTGCCAGAGCTAGACTCTATCGAAAAAAAGAAAAAAAGAAAGACAGAAGGTGGGGGGGGGGGGAAGGGGAGGGAAGGGGAAGGGAAAAGGAGGGGAGGGGAGAAAAGAAACATTGTCTATTGCCCATTTCAGTATTCAGTATCTTGGAAGTAGAAATCATTGGTGGTTAGCGAGGAAGATTAAACACTTGCTCAGATACAGTTTAAATGAGTTGAAAAATCGACCCATGGAAAAGTGTCTGTTTGTATCTCTGCTTGGGTTATTAGAAAAAAAAAATGATAGCTCAGCATTCAGGTTTTCTACAGGTGTGAAAATCCAGGTGTAAATTTTAAATCACTGGACATGTGGTACTGTAGATACATGTAACGATAGATGGCTTTATGGAACATCATTACTTTTTTAATTTTTTTTTTTTTTTTTTTTTTTTTTTTTTTTTGAGGCAGAGTCTCACTCTGTCGCCGGGGCTGGAGTGCAGTGGCCGGATCTCAGCTCACTGCAAGCTCCGCCTCCCGGGTTCAGGCCATTCTCCTGCCTCAGCCTCCCGAGTAGCTGGGACTACAGGCGCCCGCCACTTCGCCCGGCTAGTTTTTGTATTTTTAGTAGAGACGGGGTTTCACCGTGTTAGCCAGGATGGTCTCGATCTCCTGACCTCGTGATCCGCCCGTCTCGGCCTCCCAAAGTGCTGGGATTACAGGCTTGAGCCACCGCGCCCGGCCACTTTTTTAATTTTTTTATTTTTTGAGACAAGATCTTGCTCTGTCGCCTAGGCTGCAGTGCAGTGGCACAATCATGGCTCCCTGCAGCCTTGACCTCCCCGGGCTCATGTGATTTCTCCCTCCTCAGCCTCCCAAGGAGCTGGAACTTTAGGCGCAGGCCACCACACCTGGCTAGTTATTCTACTTTTTGTAGAATAAATAGAGACGGGGTTTCACCATGTCGCCCAGGCTGGGCTCTAACTCCTAGGTTCAATTGATCTGCCTGCCTTGGCCTCCCAGAGTGCTGGGATTATAGGCATGAGCCACTGTGCCCAGCCACATATTTTAAGGTATACATTGCTTGGGTTTTATTGGGATGTAATTAGTCATTTAGTTTATGGAAAAAATTATATTAGACAATGGTTTCAAAGGAAGGCTCTAAAAAGCCTAGAAATGATACATAGGGGGCAGAACAACATGGGAAAATATCAGTGTTTCTAGCATAATCATAGAAAAAGAATCAATCTAAATCAGCCAGTTTTTTTTAACTAGAAATAATGATGCCAAAATAAAAACTTAAGTATTAGAAATAGTATTATTGAACCCAAGTCATCTTTAAAACTTATTCCACTGACTCAGAATCAAACACTGAGAATAGAGGGTTTAAAGTAAAAGAAAATATATCCAATTCACACTTCAGGAAAATGAAAATACTACAGACCAAGAGAACATTCTTATTGAGCTTTTTTTAGTGCTCTCAATTTAACCAGCTGGAATTATTTTTAAAGTACATCCAATTCAACCTTTTAAAATGACAGATTTGCCTTTTAATGGGAAATATGTATTTCATCATAAAGACGGAGCACAGTGTCCTTGGCTAAGTTATTCTCTACAGAAGGATGCTCTCTTTTTTTGTACTCTGTGCTTAGCCTATAAGAAAGAACACAGATTATAGAAAATTAGCTCCTGGCATGAAAGATTAGAAGCATACAGGCAGACTGATAGAGAACAATTAAATATACAAACTGTTCCTTTCAGTATCCTGAATTCATAGAGTAATGTCAGTTGCTATGAAATGAGCAGTTCATACAAACAGAACCAGCCAAGAAGAAGAATAACTTTAGAAACTAGAATTCCTTTTGTTTTTTTTTTTTTTTTTGGAGTCTCACTCTATCACCCAGGCTGGAGTGCAATGGCGCAATCTCGGCTCACTGCAACCTCCACCTCCTGGGTTCCAGCGATTCTTCTGTCTCAACCTCCTGAATAGCTGGGATTACAGGCATACACCACCACGCCCAGCTCATTTTTGTATTTTTTAGTAGAGATGGGGTTTCATCATCTTGGTCAGGCTGGTCTCTAACTCCTGACCTCAGATGATCCACCTGCCTCGGCCTCAAAGTTCTAGGATTATAGGCATGAACCACCACGCCTGGCCTAGAGTTCCTTTTTTAGTTACGGAAGAGACAACCACTACTTTAAATAACCAGATAGTACATTAGAAAATGTCAATCACAAGCTCTGTTATTTGGGGACTTCTTGGTGTCTCACTCAAGGAACCTCTTAAATCTGTGTTCATTTCAATGTTTTTTTTTTTTTTTTTGTCAGGGAGAGTCAAAAACATCTCCAATGTCTAAGGAGAAACTTTCACTGATAACAGTGGTGCTGAATTAAGGTATCTCGGTGTTTATGTTAGTAAAACAGACACATTTTCAATTAAGATGGACATTTTCAAGACATAGGCCTGACTGATGCTGTGTGACAGGACAGGATCTGTGAGCTGTGAACGGAGGGTAAACATTCCAGGACTGTGCAGGTGGGAGAGGGTGAGGTCAACCAGAGATGCTCATTCAAAATAGGACCTTGGGGCAGGAGTTATGAGCAAGTACTAAGGGAAGAACGCAAGAAGATCCAGGAGTGGGGGCAGCGGCTGGCCAGTGGGAGCAGCGGGAGGGGGTCTGAGATTATTCCCATGGCAAGGCAGGGGGTCTGGAAAGGCACGCAGAGCTGCTGGAAGCCCCCCTTAGGTTAGAAGCAAATACATGTTGCATTCGTCTCATGATGGGGCTCTTGAAGTCAGATGTACTTCAGAACCCACTGCCTCTGAAGAACAAAACAAGGATTTTGGTTTGTCAATGGTAGGCATACTTGTCTTATTAATTCTAGTATTGAAATTTCCGGAAAGTGTTAAAGAGTCTTTTAGGAAATAGAAAAATATGCATTTTCAGGTATTTTGGTAGAAACGCCACCCCAGCATGTTTTATCTACACAGTCTCCAAAGCTCTTTATATAATCACAGTAAAAATTGTACAACTACTTCCAATATGTAAACAAAAACCCTTGGTATATGTGAAGCACATTCATTCATTCAACAAATGAAACAAGCATCTGTGCCTGTCCCTGTGCCAATGGGATAGGTTAAAAGCTAAATTAGACCAGCAGCCTGTTCCGGTTGACTGGAAAGCCTGAGAGTTTTATGGCTCTATTTAACCGGAACGTGGGCATGTGAGTGGGGAAAGAGAGAACTAAAATTCTAAAATGGGTTGGAAGTTCCTGGTGAACTTTGAATGCACAACTAAGATGCGTGAACTGCACTTTTTTTTTTTTTTTTTTTTTTGAGATGGAATTTTGCTCTTGCTGCCCAGGCTAGAGTGCAATGGTGCAATCTCGGCTTACCACAACCTCTGCCTCCTGGGTTCAAGTGATTCTCCTGCCTCAGCCTCCCGAGTAGTTGGGGTTACCGTCATGCTCCACCACGTCCAGCTAATTTTGTATTTTTAGTAGAGCCGGGGTTTCTCCATGTTGGTCAGGCTGGTCTTGAACTCCTGATTTCAGGTCATCCACCTGCCTCGGCCTCCCAAAGTGCTGGGATTACAGTTGTGACCCACCGCGCCCAGCCTGAACTGCAATCCCAGGGTCCAATTCCATGGTGGTGGTTCGCTTATAGTCTGGGACTCTGCCTGGGAGTGAGGCACAGGGGAGCTTGCTGCTGGGTTCCAGGGCCAGACACAGAAGGTGGCAGAGAGAGAGAGAGTGCCCATGACTAAACCTAACCCACAGTTGGGCAGGCAAAGGGAAAGTGCAGGCGGCTCATCCAGTGAGCCCGCGCCTGTAAGGCCAGGGCAACATCGTGAAAGATGAAGAGGGCTTGAGGAAGAGGGTGGATGGAAAGCCTACACGATCCCCAAGCCCTGGGAGACAACGTGTCATTATGAAAATGGGCTCAGACCGGGCGCAGTGGCTCACGCCTCTAATCCCAGCACTTTGGGAGGCCGGGGCAGGTGGATCACCTGATGTCAGGAGTGACACCTGATTCAAGGAGTCTCTTGAACCAGGGGGGCGGAGGTTGCAGTGAGCAGAGGTCATGCCATTGCACTCCAGCTTGGGCAACAAGAGTGAAACTCCATCTCAAAAAAAAAAAAAAAAAAAAAAAAAAAGAAAAGAAAAGAAAATGGGGTCAAATTGAATCTTTTGGTTCCTTCTCCTCCACCCAGCTATCATATAAAATACACTCACACCCCCAACTTCAGGGCCGCAGGTAGGTTTATCTAAGCATGGTAAAAGTTTTGGTCATGGGAGAGAAAGATTAAGTGTTAGCCTCCTTCACCACCCCCTGGCCAGTCCCCAGTCCCCAAAATGGTAGAAGTTGATTTCTCAAAGAACAGAGGGCAAAGGATGCCTCATGATTTCTGGAGCGCTGAGAGCTGTCTTAAGGTCTTCAATAAATGACAAAGGCAGTTGGGAGACCTGAATTCCTGTTTCTGGGGCCAAGAGTTTAAGCCAACAGACTTGGCTTGGAGCAGCAGTCGCTCTTCCGAACTCCCGTTCCCCCGCGTTGCTGTGCCTGTATCCTCCCTCTTTCCCAACGCCTCTCTACCTAGCCTGAGAGGGAGAGTTTTGGTGCCTGCACTGAAGGGATTTACTACAGTTCTTGCTCCAGTGGAGTGTCTTTGGCAGGTGGCCCCTCATCATGGGCACAGCCTCACAACCCTTCTGGAAGGACATCTGCTGCTGAATTTCACCATTGCCTGGGCATATGGCCTCAGGCCTCCCTCTTAAATATGGTGGAAGCACACAAGACCTCCTGGAATCATTAAAACTTTTAGAGCAGGGGAATGACAGAAAGAAGGAGAAATGTTTCAAGGAAATTAATTTCATCCAAGGTGCAACATGGATTCAAGAAGGGAGGTGTTTGAGAAGTTGTCGCCATCAAGGGCAGACACTAATGAAGCATCAGAGCACCGACAGTAATGGATAGACGGCTGGATAATGAAGGGGGAAGTCGACAGGGCTCAGTAATGAGCTGGCTGTGGGGGACAAAAGAAAGAAAAGAGTCAGAGATTCTGATGAGGTTTTGAGGCTCATTATGATTACAAAATGTAAGGAATCCAGATTTGGCTGGATGTAGTGTGTGGTGATAATGGGCTCTGATACAGATTTCAAATGGTGATGTTGCTTATAATGCTGACTGAAGCGGTGTTATCTTTAGGCTCATGTAAGAGTTGAAATGTTTTTGGAATGTGTAATACCTTTATTTTAAGAGTGTGTGGTACAACCAGTTGAAAACCTGTGAAAACGTTTACTCCAAACTAATGCATAATAGATTTTTTGGTGGGGAGAGGGAAAGAGTGAATAATTCAAAATGAGCTTATTTTGAAAATACACTTGCAATAAATACGTGATCACTTTTGAGCTTCTTTGCAGAATTTTATTAGACATTGTATACACCCCTGCGTCTTCCAGACACTATTTTTCAACTCACGTTATCTCAGTCATTGCCTCACACCGTCTGTTGTGCTCAGTGCCTCAATGTAGTCAGCACATCGTGGTCTTTTCATTCACTCATTTACTTTCCTGGCCATTATTTTTATAAGGGACACCTTGTATAGCTCTTGCAGATTCCTGATAGCCTTTTCCTATGATGCTTATACAGAATTCAAGCCTTAAATTCATTTTCATGAAAAATAATGAAATGCAAATTTAAAAAAACTCAAAAGAAACAAATCTCTGTGTTCAATGAAAATTACAGCTTTACTCTTTATATATACAAATATATATGTTTGCCTATAGAGACTGTATTTGGAGATTTCTCTAAAAAGTAACTTCACATAAGATATTCATGAAAACGGAGTCTGCATTGTTCTCCATTTCCCAGCAAGCCTTGTGACTTTTCAGTTGTAGCAGCTGTGGATCGGCTGATGCACGGTCCCAGAAGGTTTGCAGTCTTCTTTATGCTCTTTAGCTTTTCTGAATTTAAAATAACCCCATCTTACAGTAAAACACGGTTTGAGAATAATTCTCTAATACTCACTGGATAATTTAAGTCCTCCTTCAGCATCTGACTCTGAAAGCCCACATTGACCATGGCTTAAAACAAAACAAATGGAAAGTCTTCCACCCTGTGTCTACTCACACCCTCTTCCAATCCATATAAATTCACAACTGCTCCTTTGTGACTATTGCTCTCCTAACTAAAATAGTTGACGTAAGCTAAATGCTTCTTTACATTTAATTATTAAATAATAGAATCTGCGAACCTCAGCTATTCGCATGACCACTTCTAGAAGCCTGGGTCTTTGCTTGACTTAGAGCTTCTCTCTGTCTTCAGGCCCACCTCTCCCATGTGCCTCTGACATGCCCTTCTCCCAGCACGCTGGCCCCACAGCCTTGGAACCTGGCTCTTGATTCACCATGAGCATATTTCCTCAGGGCCCCCCAGGTGCAGTGGAGCGTTGCTATGACTGATTTACACCCAGCCTTTCTCCTCATGGGTGCTCCCCTGGGCCCCCCCAAATCACCGCGCTACATCTGGCAACCTAACTCATTCTCAACTTCACTTTCGCTCATTGTGCCCTTGGCACCTCGTTTTCCAGTAGACAACTCCATGAACAGTTTTATTTATTTGTGTATTTATTTATTTGCAAATTCTTCTTCTCACATTTGACTGCTATCTTCCCCTTGTGGAAATTTTTATCTTGGAAGCTTGGGGAGCATCAGTGGAGTACATGTGGATGCTCCCAACTCACATCTATGAGGAAGCTGCCTTCGTACACATGCACAAAGTGCATTCGGCAGAATATGAAAAAATTAAGCCAGCGGACAGTTAATATAGTGAGAAGTCGTGCTTTACATTCGCAACATGAACCGCCTCTTACCAAGCACTGGGTTACTTCGTTCTTCTCTGAAGCTGGCCAAAGGACACGAAAACAACTCACTAATTTGCACAATCCACTGAAAGAAGAAATCTGTAAAATTGAAAGAAAGAAAGAAAAATTGGCTAAACTAATATCTAATAGGATGATTGCTTGAGTTTTTCACGTTTAAAATGTCTGTGCAAGTGTTAAAAATGTTGCCGCGGAAAACAGAACAGAACTTCCGTGTGACCTGAGGTGATGGGGTAATTACCTCCCTCCTCAAAGCCGCTTTCCTGGCTCCTCATGCCCAGGCTATGGAGGACCAGCCCTGCTCTATTGTCAGATTTGTTTTCCTGTTTTGGGGATGATTGCTTTCCCCACAGAGCCTCAGGATTGCTCCAGCTCTTAAAAGGGTAAGTGCCATTGCCACCTGGATTGCCTCCCACTTAGAAGCATCTCAAGGACTCTATTATGGGCCAGGGGCTGCTGATGGATCCAAGAGAATGTCTCCCTCTCTGAGCCTTGGATTCCTGACACTGGAGAGGGATTCCTTGATGAATACCTTCGCCCCACCCGCTTTCCTAACCCCTATGATTTGCTGAGAATCTGCCAGCTTTCTTTATGAAGGTGTCAGTTCCTCATCCGTGTCATAGACACAGAGTTGTTCATTCAATAGAGATTTACTGAGAACCTTTTGTGTTTTGTGCTTGCTCCATGTCAAGTTACTAGTACTCAAAAACAAGGTGGTTTCTGTTCTTTTCTTCCTCCCCTAGAAGTCAGTTCCAGAGTTTTTGTCCCTTCCCAATAACTCAATTTCAGATTATTTGCTCAAGGAGTAAAAAATTAGCAGAAGTTACTGAGTATTCATCTGGGGACTTCATTCTAGAAAGAGAATTTGGCATATCTGCCTCAATTCTCTAGACTTTAAAATTCCCATTCTCTCTTTCTCTCTTTTTAATTCGTAAAATTCCTCTCTACTATTATCTCTAAGTCCCTGTATGTTTTCTAATGTCATGCACTCAACATAAGCATGAGACTCTCGGAAATTTGTTTGCTAAATCATCTGGCAAATGGTCTTGTTGATGTCTGCTGAGCTGCTCAGAGCCTACAGTTGTTAAGTACTTATTACAGGAACCCAGCAGGGCAAATTAAGAAAGCTACATGTATGCTTGTTATTTTAGGACTATTATGCTATGCTTCTGAGGGGGCTACATATTGGACCTTCTGACCTGAAAGGACTTGCTGTTCTTTAGTCAGAGGTTGCTGCGTGGAATCTGAATCTTTGACCTGGCAACAATAAAAGTGATTATCTTCAAGGGGGAGAATGTCCTCTTGTTGCTTTTCATAGTTCAGCCTGCTGGAAAATGTAGAACACTTATTTAGGCAGCTCTAGGTTCACTTGGTATGTCATATTTTATAACTAAGCTGGGAGCTTTTTCTACTTACAAATTAAGTTATTTATTTCATTTTTAAACATAAGTGCTTTGTCTAAACAGGACTCCAAAGCTTAATATCTTAGCACAGGGTGAGCACGCCTCCCAGCCCATGCAAAAAGATACGTGGCAGGACAGAGCTGTTATTAAAATTATAGGTGATGCTCCCCCTGCTTTTTTGGGGAGTACACATTACAAATTGAAGCTGCCAGCTAAGTAACTTACAGATCACTTAGGGTGTATTTTAAAATAACTATACAGCTCCTTTAATCTTTCTAAGAACTACTTATAAAACAAATTTTGGGTGTCTGAAAAAATCTTAATATGTAAAAGCATGGGGAAAATATGATCAAAAGTATTTTAAGTGCATTAACTTTAGAACTCTTAAAAATGTGTTTTCTGGAAAACAGGAATTTATTATTATCATCACTTTAGACTTTCCTCTTTTGTATTGTGTTCTACCCAAAGCTCTGCCTTTGGTACCTTCTTTTGGCATCACAGCTGTGCTTAAAATACCTTTCCAGCAGTTTAAGTTATCTCAAATGGTCATCTGGTTAAAAATGCTGCTGCCGCTGCTCCTGCTGTAATTTACAAGAGAATATCCTTGACATAGTGTGTTTCCTCAGAAGTTTTGTCAGTTTCATAAGCCTTAAAAATGTAAGTGTACAAAAGAGAGTTGGCCTTTCCCTGTCTGTTATAGATATTTTTTTAGTAATGCAAGCTGCTTAAGCACAGAGTTAATGTCCAACATGCCTTTTTCTAGCAATAGACTTTGTACTCTATAAATGCTTTATGATGTTAAATATTTGTGAGAAGTAAAAGAACTTGACTTTTCAAAATAATAAAAAGCCCTGGGTAATCACCCCATTAAGAAGTCAGATGCCAGATCTGAATGTACCTTAACACATCATCTTCTATGAATGTGCTCATGATTCACTTTCTGGGAATCTGCCTGTGTTTCTCTCATCTCAGGAGCAACAATGACTTCTCATGAAGACTCTAGGGCAAGAGTCAGCAAACAGTTTCTATAAAGGGACAGATAGTGTTTTAGGCTTTACAGGTCAGGAGTCCAAATTAAGAATAGTGTGAAAGTATTCCACACATTTCCACACATTTTATTGACAAAATTTTAATATAGTAATAATGATAGAGTATACTTTTTAAATGTAATACAGGTCTACTAATGAGAAGAATGGATTGTTTTGGGGGAGAGTTGACATTTTGCCTAATTAGAGTTCAAAGTTAGCATTTCCTATCATCAAAAACCAATCTGAGCTCAAGGGTCACATCAAAGCAGGCAGCAGGCTGGATTTGGCCCATAGGACCATAGTGTGTCCTAGAATGGGGCTTTGCTGTAAGTGTGTTCTTGGGAGCAGCTGATTTCATGTCACTAAAGTGGCCTCTTAGACCTGCAGAGCCCAGACCCCACCAGAGGTTCTCAGGCTCGTCTGATCAAACCTGTCCTTGCCTTTGTTGCAACGGTGGTTTAGTGGTCAAAGTATATTTCCTATCTTTTGGAAATCCAGCTGTCACTTTCCATGATGTCCTTCAGTTCAGCTTTCATATAAGCTCAGCTGTCCCTCTTTTTTTCTTTTTTTCTTTAAGATGGAGTTTTGCCCTTGTCGCCCAGGCTGGAGTGCAATGGTGCAGTCTCAGCTCACTGCAACTTCTGCCTCCGGGTTCAAGCCATTCTCCTGCCTCAGCCTCCCAGGTAGCTGGGATTACAGGTGTGCAGCACCATGCCCGGCCAATTTTTGTACTTTTAGTAGAGACGGGGTTTCACCATGTTGGTCAGGCTGGTCTCAAACTCCTGACCTCAAGTGATCCACCCGCCTTGGCCTCCCAAAGTGCTGGGATTACAGGCATGAGCCACTGCATCCAGCCTAGCTGTCCCTCTTTAAAAAAAAAAAAAAAATCATTGTTTTGACACTGCTGTGCTCTGCCTCCTATCCCTTCCCCCACACTCAAGGCAGGTGCTTCCCAGGCACCCTGTGCGTGTGTGGCCCCACTGTGCATGCTGATGCAGTAGAGCTCCTGTCCCCACCAGCCGATCAAAGCTACACTCAAAGGCTGCCAGGACTCCTGCTGGCAGACCCAGTCTTTGCTGTCCTAAACCTCTGCTTGTCCTTTGACACTGCTAGGAGCCCCCTTAGCCCCAGAATATCTCCTCTTTGTTGATACATCTTAAGGTACAGCCGAGTAAAGTTCTTGAAAGAAACGTTACCTGGTGGCCTGGGAGAATTCTTCAGGCACAGTTAGTAATGTTGTAAATGCGTCTGTTACCATTTGATGGGAGTATTAACTGGGCTTGAGATACAGTAGCTGAATAGGACCTTGCCTGGGGTGGGAGTCTGGGGCTTTGAGAGGTAGATGCAATCTGAAGGTGCACAAACATACCAGCCCATGCGGTACTGATGGGTGTTCAATTCTCAAAAGAATGTGAGATCTAAGACTGGCTCTCTCTCTCTAAGTTGGTAAGACCTGGGTGAGTGAAGTCACCTGGAGGGGGAGGTGGGGTAGAATTAACTCATTCATGTCTCAATCCACTCCGCTACACCCAGGCGGCGCCAGAGACACAGTGTGAGGTGTCTCAGCAGCCACAGCATCTACAACCTCCTGCCCTCCCCAGCCTCTCTGTGCCGCATCCTCCACCATGAATCCTGTTTCATCTAGGTTTCTCTTTCCCTCTCCCTCCTAACAAATGTTGAGTGCTCGCAACACTGTGTGCCACACCCCGCTTTTCTCTCCAGATCCCCTGCTCTCACACCCTCGGGTGGATGGACGGTCACACTGTCACCATCAGCTCTGACCTCTCGCCTGCAGAAAGGTCTCCTTTACACTGGTCTCAGATGCTAAAGATTTCACTTCACTTGGATTCCAAGCATTTTTCTTTAATTCAGCAGCTCAACATTGAAAACCAAAGTTTGTTCAAACTAGGCTTCTTTTCCACCCAACCCATTTTACTCAATGGCCTTCCTGTTACTCTCTCCTCTCAAAGCCTGGAAGCCTTTATTTATTCTTCTCTCACTTCATGTCCAGTATCTCAGGCCTTCAAATATTTTGTTTGATTATTTTAATCTTATTTTGATTATTTTGTATTTATTATATTTTGTATTATAATCATGTCTCTTGGGGTTCATCTGATTTCTAAGACGTCAGGAATTTGGGCCTGATGTTTTAGAACTGTCTTGCTGCCTCCATTTTCCCCCTCTCCAGTTTTATTTTTTTGTATCATTGTCATATTAATCTTTTCAAAACTCCATGTTCATCAAGCTGCAGTACCTCCTGAGACTCCCTACGCCCTGACTGGCAGTAGGGCCTAAATCACAACTTCTTTTCTACTGATCTCCAGACTGCACTCTACTCTGCCAAGCAGGTCTTCCCACTCCTGCTCCCTGCTCCGCACTGAAGCGCCAGGCTCTTCTCTCAATCTAGGTACCCGCCCTCGATAGACTGGTGCGTATCACAGAAGATGACCTTCCCAGGGAGGAAGGTCACTTGTTTAGCTCTGCATGACCATAGGAGCACCGTCACACGCTGTGTCCTTCCAGCCCCTTCCTATAGGTGACCTTCCCTCCTAAGGGAGTGATGTGTGGACAGGACAAACTGAGGCCAACACGGGCCCTACCCTTGTCGCTGTCCCTCATCATCTCTCCTGAATTTTAACCCCGTCCCCAGAGGAGATGTCACCAACATGGGGGGCAAGGCACAGCAACATTACTCCCCTTAAGGTTAGCTTCTCCCCCGAGAAAGAGGAAAACACTGGGATTGTTTTTAAGAGTAAAGGTGGTACTCATAAAGCTCCTTCAACATGGCTTTTTCTTGTTCACAAGAAGGATAAATGCATTACATGAATTGTTTTTTATACTTTTGTCTTTTTCTAGCAGAAATCAAAGATGGTGTTTTTTGGGGAACACTGATAAATTAGACTCAGATGAGCATCTGTGATTAATTATGCCATAATTAAATATTAACCACATAGTATGTCTTCTATTTATGCAGTGGCTCGCTTTTTTATTTGAAACTTGCTTAATTATATACAGAAATGTGTCTAAAAAATAGGCTATAGTCTGAGACTGAATTTGAAAAGAAATTTGATGTGTACGTGAAAATACACTCCCAGTGTTAACCACTTAAGACTTCGTAGGCTGTTCAGAAATCAGATCTATCATCACCTATAAAAATTCATTATCAATTCAGCTTATTAATTTTTCAAAAGAATACTTACATCAAGAAAGCAGACTAAAATTGATTGTTATGCTGAAAACATTGAACTTTACCATGATGAGGCAGAAGCAATATATACTATGGAACTGCTTTCTGATTTACCAAATAAAATTTTTTTTATATTAAATGCATTTGATTGTTTTTATCCTTAATTATTTGAAAATTGATCTTTTACTTACCATATGACTTTGTACAGATTCCTTAATCCTTGCAGGGCCTCAATGTATTCATCTGTAAATAGGAGATAGGACACTTAACTGAAAGGTTTTTCACTAGGAATAATGAGTTTTTACATGGAAAGCATGTAGCCCAGAGCCTGGCACATGTGAAATAGAGCAAATGGTACCTCTACTCTAATATATAGCTATTAAACCAAGTAAAATGCACAATTAGCAAAAGTCCATCTGTATTTTTTAACTAGTCTGAATAAATGGAATTAAAAAAAAATTCTCATCATGGTTTATGAAAAGGGAAGAGTAAATGCATAGGGATTCCCTTATCTCTTTCATATAATTTACAAAAGATCTGTACATTTTTCAAGTGAAACCAAGACTGATACTGAGCTGTGCCCGGCTCCCTGGGAGCGTGCTGTGTTGTACTCCTTTGCAGTTAAAGTCCAGCCTTGACCACCACATGGCTCGCATGCTGTTTCCAGAGATAGAAATCAGATACCCATAGCATCAGGCAGAGAGTGGAACAAACAACTTGAAGGAGAGTGCCGCAGCTGCAAATATTGCACCAACAGCCAAGAACGCGCTTGGAGTCTCTGCAGGCGCCCGTTGGCCACCTCTGCTGAAGTCTCTCTTGTACTCAGGGCTCCGACTAATAATAAAAGGTCAGCGACTGGAGGCTCTCTTTATCTCAGTTGCTTAAAAAAAAAAAAAAACTTATGTCAAGTGAGCACTTTACATGTTGTTCACCCACTTAGCCAGTGCTTCCTTTGAAGCTGAAATAGATTGCTTACATAAAATGCTCAGAGCTGCCTCCACAAAGTCTTCTCATGCTGCTTGCCTCCCTTAAAGCTGCGGCTTCCTAATCCTTTGATCCCGATACCACTGAACTCTTTGAGATTGGAGCAGAAAGGACAGAGTGGAGATTTTAGTGTGACAAGTGGAAGAAAATCAATTTGGACTTCCCAAAGATAGAACGAGTGGTGCAAAAGATGGCTGGTCCCCAGATGGATGTTCTGTCGTTGTCTTGGGTGACTAAAAATGCCAAGGAGGTGCAATGCAAGGCAGACAATAGGAGGCAATTTCTTTTTTCCTTACTCAAAAAATTAACTAAGTCTGATGTTGGGACCACATTATGAACATCTACGCCTTGACCATTCCACCGTCCCTTGTATTTTTGCTTTATGTTACAGATTTTAAGCACTCTAGCATTCCGCTGGAGGATTTACACATTGATTAGCAGTTAAAAGCATTTGTCTGTAAGTTTAGTTGGATGACTGTTTCTTACTTCAGGAAAACCACATCTTCCCAGTGATTTGCAGCCCTATTATAAGTGGATATTCTGTTAAGCTTCTAAAGAACTTCGTAGAACTTACTAAGTAATGAATAAGGCAGAATGCATTTAGTCTTGTAGTTGCACCATATTTCAAATATCATATAACCTATGAGTCAGTTCAAGTGTTATATGTAAGTGAAAAAGCATGGGATAAAAAGCAATATTGAAAAGAAATTATGTGAATTACCATGCCACCCACTAATACATTGTATGGTGATTTAGTCATCCTTTTTCATAATTATACTGTTGAAGATTTGGTTACAACTATTTTTAGCCTCAGAATAAAACCATCATGCCCCAAAAAGTGTAAAGAAATTAAGATAGCCTTTCCCTCGTTCATAACAAATGTGGTTGTTTCAAATGTGCTTAATTAATATCTCATTCAATTCAATGCAATGCAATGATGATTCATTGCCTTCTGAGAGCTGCTTGTGAATGTCTCATTAGGAAGAGCTACTAAACGATACATATGAAGGCATATTTAATGTCATCTCAGTCATAGAAACACTGCTTCTTAGCTCTATTTGCATGCCAGAAACTCTGAGCAACAGACAAACCCCGCCACGATAATAGAATTTAAAAATTAGCCTATATAATTTCGCTGTTGTCTAGAGATAAGAAATGCAGCTTTTTTGTTGTTTTGGTTTGTTTTTGTTTTTGAGACGGAGTCTGGCTCTGTCGCCCAGGCTGGAGTGCAGTGGCCGGATCTCAGCTCACTGCAAGCTCCGCCTTCCGGGTCCACGCCCTTCTCCTGACTCAGCCTCCCGAGTACCTGGGACTACAGGCGCCGCCACCTCGCCCGGCAATTTTTGGTATTTTTAGTACAGACGGAGTTTCACGGTGTTAGCCAGGATGGTCTCGATCTCCTGACCTCGCCATCCGCCCACCTCGGCTTCCCAAAGTGCTGGGATTACTGGCATGAGCCACTGCGCCCGGCCAGAAATGCAGCTTTTCTTAAATGAGAGAAAGAAGTACGTGCAGTTTAGGTAACTAGGGTTTAAACCTACATGAAAATTTGGATGTATTAGGGAAGCATAATATATCACTTGTTGGAAAAAACATAATTCTGGTTTTCACTACCCCTCGTGTTTCTTAAATACGTAGCTTACCTTGTGATCTTCAAGAAGGCGAAATAAATTTAACTGTAACATAACTGACAGATTTTGTTGACCTGACCTCTGGTCTGTAGTTCAGTGATATCCTTGGAAATCTTGAAAAGTTGAGTGGACATCAGAGCTTAAGACATAAAGACTTATTTTCCATTATTGATCAGAAGTATATATTTACTACTGTGTTCGTGGATTTTCATAGTTAACCTTCACCTTTAGGAGCTTACATTCTATTTTATGTATGTATGTATGTATGTATGTATGTATTTAGGGATGGGGGTCTCACTATGTTGCCCAGGTCTTCAACTCCTGGCTCAAGTGATCCTCCTCCCTCAGCCTCCCCAAATTCTGGGATTATAGGTGTGAGCCACTGCACCAGATTATTATATTTATTTTTAACAACACCCCTCATGAAGTCTGGGTAATTCTCTCCAAATTTCTCTCTATCAACAAATTTGTAAGAGTTAGGGAAAAAGTGATGTAAATAAAGCACTTAAATGTTGACAGTGATTCTATTCTTAACATCATAATGCTTATGACTAAGGAGCATTCTTTTTTATAAATTAAATGTATTCTGTAGTGTTAGGGTAGGTGAGGGTCAGAGACAGTACCTAAGAATGTATTGTGGATTTTCCTAATTTATTCACCTACAGTAATTTTCTATTCTAACACCCTTTCACAAAATCATGGCACACAAAATTCCAGTTAGAGATAAGAAGGATGTCTGCAAGACCCTAGTCATTTACCGTGATTACAGGCGTGAAACTCAACAGTAAAAGAACACATCAGAAACTTCTGAAGAAATAGTTCTGAACTAGAGTGCAAATGAAGTGCTGAGAAGCCAGCACCGTCACTGGGGCAGCAGGGTTGTAAATGGTATTTTCAAGAGCTTTAATAGTGGGCAAGGACAAGCAGTTAGTCTGGTTGACTCCTTAGAACAAATGTCATTAAAGGAAAAGTGTTGTGCAAGTGACTGATTCAATCTTTATTAATGAAAAAAAGAAAAGATGACGCCTCCAGAATGAGGCAGTTAGAGCTGAATTGTGGCGAGCTCTATCTTCACTGACTAAATTACCACTTCACTCGACGAGTTTTTTTAAAAACATGCAGTAGAGGTCAGATGGAGGTGTTTTGTTGAGCTCACCATGTGGTGTTGTTTTGCTTGAAAAAAGGGTACTGTTTTCAACTACATGATTAAAAAAAAAATTGCCCAACTTCCCAGAGCCAATCCAAATGTACTGAGAAAATCCTCCTATGTTCATTTCATTATGGAAACAATTATGGAGTGGCAAATTTGAATCAATTATCTGTAGACTGTGGGATAGCAGTTGGGGTCACAGAAATCTATGGATTCTGTAAGGCCTAAAGCACAAATGTGGCAACAGGGTTTCCTTAAATTCCTGGGGATGTTGTTCACACACAGGTCTTTTTATTCCTACCTGGCACATGTCAACAGAATAATCTTTGACTGCACAGGACAATATTTCATTTATTTTCTCTTCTAACTGCAATCAGGTTTCAAGTTCCACTGATGTCTAGATACCTTTCTAGGGTTAAGGCTGAACTGTTTTCAGGACTCCCCTGTGAAGACTCGCCTTTGGAAGTGGTAAAACATTACGACATGAAAACCTAATTGTGAATGAAGGAAGAAGAGCCACAACTGGAGAAAACGATGCTATCCCATCCCCCCAGCAAGTGGTCTCAAAATTGATGGAGAATTTCTTATTCTCTGCCAAAAATCCTGTCTTTAAAAATGTTTGTTTCCTGGTTGATTTCTCTAAAGGCCGGTGAATAATCCACATGTAATCATTAGGCACCAGTGGCACTCCAACTGTCTATTTGTCTTTGTATTTACCAATCAGAAATGATTGCCAGCATGCCGGCCTCAGAATGTGTGGTTTCCAGCTAGGTCAAACTATATCCACAAAGGAGATGGAAATATTCCTGACGCCAGATCTCCTGGTGGTTTTCTTATGGATTCAAATTACTGCACATGTGTAAAAGATACCTAGATGTGACGGGATGAACGCACAGTTGCCTTCAAGGTAGGGGAGCCTAATTTGGGCTTGTTCAGTTTCCACATGGTCTTGCCTACCTGCCTTGCAGTTCCACTGCACTAGGGCAACAGATTCCTGGCATGATGTGCCATCCTTTTACCTCAGTTTGGTTACTCCATCTCCATCACCAAGCCTACCTGAATAGGAAAAATAAAGGTGATGTACACGTGAGGATACAGGCTTCATAGTCTTTGAAAGCAAACAATATACATCAGTAGGAATGTGGTTGTATTTTAGACGTTATTTATTAGAAGTTTACTGAGAGTAGACCATAACTGCCTTGTTCACAGCTGAATTCCTAGATCCTAGCATTGTGGTTGGCGTTCAGTTGGTGTTCAATAAATGTTGAATTCAGTGATGATTTCTCATTCACTTGATAGCATTTGACCACTGTGTTCAGACAATGCTGACATACTTTAAATTCTGAAAACGATTCAGGTGTTTTCTAAACGATGGCAGACTTGCATTCTATTAAAGAACTCCATTGATCATTTTTGTAACCAAGGTGTTTACAGAATGGAAGTGGCTATGATTCACACCACTTCTGGTGTAAATATCGTAATGTATAAGTATTTTTTTTAATTTCACTATCATTTTCTTTTTTTCTCTCTCTTCTTTTTTTTTGAGACGGAGTCTCACTCTGTCCCAGGCTGGAGTGCAGTGGCACCATCTCTGCTCACTGCAGCCTCTGCCTCCCGATTTCAAGCGATTCTCCTGCCTCAGCCTCCTGAGTAGCTGGGACTACAGGTGCCCACCGCCATGCCCAGCTAATTTTTGTATTTTTAGTAGAGACAGGGTTTCTTCCTGTTGGCCAGGCTGGTCTCAAAATCCTGATCTCAGGTGATCCACCTGCCTCGGCTTCCCAAAGTACTGGGGTTACAGACGTGAGCCACCGTACCTGGCCTAAATTTCACCATCATTTCTATTCATAACTTACCTGCAAATTGATTATCTGACTAGTACGATCACAACAAAAATAATGATCAAAGTACCTGAAGCTTATATCAAATATGATATGGCATGTTTCTGAGTGTTTTTAAAGAAAAATATTGAATGAACCCTTGCCTAACCTAGTACCTATGATAATAATAACTAACATGCATTGAGCGCTTACTATGTGCCAGGTACTTGTTCTAGGCACTTTACCGGTATTAACTCTTTAATTCTTGTAACCCTTCTGTGAGATGGGTAACATTATATTCATTTTACAGATGAGGAATCTGAGGCCTGGAGATATTAAATCATTTGCCCAAGGCCGCAAAGCCAACGTGTGGTAGAACTGAGACTCGAATCCAGGCAATTTGTTCCAATGTTTGTGCTTTGAACCTATGCGCAATATGACTATTGCTATTTTGTGATATTATTTGGGATTTCTCTTTTAAATTATTCTTTGTATCTTTGGGGCAGAAAAACAATGAATAATAATGTTATGGATATTAAAGCCCCATAAAGAGAAAGGTATTCTGCCTAACAAAAGGAAAGATTTCCATTAAATGTGGAAAGCTTATCAGTGGTGATACATAGTTTCCTTGGACTGCAGCCACAATTAAAGGACTTGGGTAAGACAGTCATCGGAGTAACAGTAATGAAATCATCGGAGTAACAATAATGAAAAGCCAAGTAACAGTTAGCATTTAACACTTTCTATATGTTAGGCCACCTTCTAAAGACCTTAAGTACATTTTCTTAGTTGTTTAATAGGTCCTCTTTTATGGATGACCAAGTTCCTTGCCCAAAATCACACAGGTTACGGACAGCAGAGTTGGGTCCTCAGTCGAAATATACCTGACCCCAGAGTCTGTGTTTTGAATCACTACTCTGTCCTGCCTCCATGCAGCAGTGTAGAAAGACCATCTTGAGAGCCTCACATCATGGTGGCCTCAGTCTGGGGCATGTGGAAGAAAGGATGTGATTGGTCTCTGGTGAATCCCATGATCTTTGAGACATTTTAACAGGAATTATAATTGAATATATTATATAGGCCTCTGTTACTCTTCCAGTTTTTACAATAATTTCATGATAGCTTCCTGGGTGTTAGTAATTGTGCAAATTCATATGTTATTGCATTTAAGCTGCCTGAAGACCCTGGTGAGTAGGGTCATTTAGCCCCATTTTATAAACGAGAAAATTGAGACTAGAGAGGATAAATCACTTGCTTAAAATTACGCAGTAAGTGACTTCAAATATTGTGATCTTTACTATTCTATAAATAACATCCTACCAAATTAGGTTAAACTTTATGGAATTGCAATTTTGATGGGTCAAAATGATCCATTATTGGCAATTTCATATTCAACCTAATTGATGAATGAAAGTGAATTTAATCATTTCTTATTTTCAATGTTTAAATATATTGAAAGTGAACACCTAATGTATTCACAAACATAATGTATGGGAAGAAAAAAAATCATGAAAATTTGATAGACCCAGTGCATTGATTTGTGTGACAGTATACTGATAAGTATAGAAACTGTCCAGTATAAGAAACTGGCCACAAATTATGTTGTAATTCTTTATGTTCATACATATTAAATCCCTGGCATTTCTTTTTTAAAAACCATAATAGGCCGGGCTCTGAGGCTCACTCCTGTAATGTCAGCACTTTGGGAGGCTGAGGCGGGTGGATCACTTGAGGTCAGGAGTTCGAGACCAGCCTGGCCAACTGGCGAAACCCCGTCTCTACTAAAAATACAAAACTTAGCTGGGCATGGTGGCATGCACCTGTAGTCTCAGCTACTCAGGAGGCTGAGGCAGGAGAATCGCTTGAACCTGGGAGGCAGAAGTTGCAGTGAGTCGAAATCATGCCACTGCGGGCAACAGAGCAAGACTCTGTCTCAAAAAACAAAAACAACAACAAAAACACTAAAAACCGTAATATGTTTTGAAGAGAACTAATTGAAGTAATTGAAGGTGAAGAAAAAAACTCATTTCTCCTAGTTTGAGGGTTGTCAACAAATACATTTGCTCAAAACCATGTAAGAATTAAAACATGAAAGCTACCACTCTAATGATGACAGTTAAAATCCAGCACATCACTGTAAGAGGCTGAAGCAGAGAGGACTGCTTGAACCTAGGAGTTCCAGACCAGCCTGGGCAATATACTGAGACCCCTACCTCTAGAAAAAAATTTAAAAATTAGCCAGGCGTAGTGCTGCATGCTTTTAGTCCCAGCTACTCAGGAAGCTGAGGCCAGAAGATTGCTTGAGCTCAGGAGGTTGAGGCTGCAGTGAGTCATGATCATGCCACTGCACTCCAGTCTGGGCTACAGTGAGACCCAATCTCCAAAAACAAAAAAAGAAAAGAAAGGGAAAGAAAACACATACCATCAGGCTTCTTTAAAATCCAATTTATATATCCAACTGATGGTTTAAAATAATTGTTTCAGTTTACATTGCAAACTCATGCAAATTGACATTTATCAGGTTTCACTATCCAGTCGAATGATGAAGTCTGCTTAGTCTCCTAAGGGAAGAAAAATCACCTCTGTTTTGGGAAATTCTTTTGCATATTGTTTGTCAAGATTGTTTGTACTTAAAGCTGAATATTTAGTATGCCTCTGTATGTACTGGGTTTTTCAGTTTCCTGGAAAACATTTTACACAGGTCAACTGTAAGTCTGGCCATATTAAATGAAAAGAAGAACTCAGAATGCATGTGGTTTGGCCCTGCGGAGCATCTTGTGATCTGGTGGCTTGTGAAAAGGCAGCTTTATGGCTGGGCACGTTGGCTGACGTCTGTAATCCCAGCACTTTGGGAGGCTGAGGTGGGCGGATCATCTGAGTTCAGGAGTTCGAGACCAGCCTGGCCAACATGGTGAAACCCCGTCTCTACTAAAAATACAAAAATTAGCCGGGCGTGGTGGCGGGAGCCTGTAATCCCAGCTCCTCGGGAGCCTGAGGCAGGAGAATCGCTTGAACCCGGGAGGCAGAGGTTGCAGTGAGCAGAGATCACACCACTACACTCCAGTCTGGGTGACAGAGTGAGACTCCGTCTCACAAAAAAAAAGAAAAGAAAAGAAAAGAAAAAAAAAAGGCAGCTTGATAAAGAAGAGCAGGGTCTCATCTCAGCTCTCCTGCCTTATACTGTTCAGGGCTCTGACGGCCGGATCTCTTCCTCACCCGTCTCTTCGTCCTACAGTCTCTTCTGTGATCACACAGGATGCTGCGATTCCAGGGTCCAAACGTGGGGGCACTGCTGTCAGCCCGCGGCCCCGTAGATTGATAGGAAACTACAGAGAAGGTTCACGCTCCTTGCTTGCCACAAAGCAATGAACAGGTAGTAGTATTTTCTTACGGATGGAATGTTTAGGTAAAAATTGTAGTCTTATGATTACATTACGTGGTATTTTATAATTACCTCAGAGCTGGCAGATGTACAATGCACATTTATGTGTTTCCTGAGACCATAGTTTTTCCCTTTTTTAGTTCCCCTTTAATAACTGGTAATGAATCCTGTGTGATATACAATGATAATCAACAGCTCTGTGAAGGCCATCGTAGAAAGAGTATTTTTCTTCTTGAGAGATTATTATAAGTGTTGTTTAGAAGAAGTCTTAAGCCCTAGCATACGAGACTAAGAAAGACCTCTCTTTGCTGATTAGGAAAATCGTGTTGGTGGATTTTATCCACCAGAACGACAGTGATTCAAAGAGTGCTTTAGCCTTTCTATCTGCATATCTTTTAGCAGAGTTTTGTTTTACCCCTTCGCTTAATCAAAAATAATGAAGATTTGTGTATGTCAAGTTATTTAAAATTCTCGATGAAAAGCATGATTGTTCTGTGTGTGTGCTTAAGTACCTTAGCTCAAATCCAGTTAGACTGCTGCAGAAAAATGTTAACATTTTGAAACAGTTCTTGATTTCATTTGTGCCGATTTTATCAAAAGAAGGAGGAAAAAGACACTGTGCCTTTGTTACATGTGGTAAACAAGTGATTTGCTCTTTGGAGGCCCCCTGCTATAAAAGTTAGCCATTTTAAGCCTAGAGAATCAGGTGAGTAATATTAGAATATTTGATCTTTTTAAGGATTTGCCATGACATTTATTTTGTAAAGACCAGAAACTTTATTGAAATTGAGCCTTAGAAGAGTGGCTTTAGCACTGTGTTGCTGTCCCAAAATGAAGAGATAATCTAGGAATTGGGATAAAGTGGCCACTACCCAAAATCTGGTGGTGGGCCACATGGGAGAACATTCTAGAATAAAAATACCAGAGCTGAAATCATGATGATGCTGGCAGCCTAACACTTGAAACGATATTAGTTTCCATCCTTTAAATGTAGTCTTATATAATTAACTAATACATGTTCAGCTGCCTTTCAATATACGCACCATCCGTTTTCAGAGATCGCGATCCTTTATACAAGTTTCAAATTCAGGCATTTGCTAATATTCAAATGTATAAATTAATTAGAGAAAAGCATCAAGAAATATTTTTCAATCTGAAATTTTAAATCCTTTAAAAAAAAATCCTGGCATTTGATGTCATATAGACTCAATCTACAAGTAAGACATTTTCAGCATATCATCAGTCTTCAGCACATATTGTATGCAAATGTCATCCTCTCTTTGAAAATACCTTTTGCATTTTAAGCAAGATCCTATTTTGACAGTTCTTTATGCTTTTTGGGGAGAGTTCTTGTGGAGAGTTTAAAAAAAAGCATCTTGAGTTTTTGCCTTGGCATATTCATCTTAATTTGATCATTTCTGTTCTGTCACAGTTAACCCCTCAATCAAAACACCTGGAAGTCCTTGTTAAAGTTCAAGACTTCCATCAACCTCCATCAGCGATTCCAGGCAGGAGGTTTACACATGTTAAACTACCAGAATGTAAGTTGTTCTTCAGGATTGCCCCGGGGAGTTTTCTGCTGCATTTTTGCCAATTGAATTATGATGTGAGATGGCATGAATATTGATCAAATTTCTAAACTGAATTTCTCAATTTTTAGACTGTGGTGTAAACCAACCCACAGGTTGTCATAACCAATTCAGTATGTTTTTAACAATAGTCAGTGAAGCGTGGAGGTCTTCAAAACTCATTGAAATGTAGAAAATTATCTGCACGTATGCTATCAACAAATCTCCCTTAACTCCTTCCTCCTCGCATTCCAAACCAACAGCAAAATTCAGACCCAAGCAAACTGGTCGGTGATTCTGTGTGTTTGCTTGCATGTGGCTGTGTGCATTTTACTTCTGGGTTTGCCCAGAAAAATATAGGAGGAAATGTGTGAATGCACATCATGAACACAGAGTACGGGAGATAGTATTGTACCTTGGTTAGTCGTTTATCGTTGCAAAGTGGTTTTCTTTCCTCTGAAGAGAAAACAAGAAATCAGGCATCATCGTGAGCTAGCTTTCCATTTCAGGGCCAGGTTATATGTTTTACATTTATTCAGAACCTCTCTTCTTTCTTCTTTTTCCATTTTTCTGTCTAACTTTTAGTGATTTATTCTTTTTTAGTAGTACATTTTAATTTACAGTGGGCTGGGAGGAGGGCCTTCTGCAATAGTTTGTCTGCTCCAGAGAAAGTTCCTGAAATGAAGCATGAATCTGAGTTTGCTTCCAGTCACAGTTAAGAGGCTTTCTCTTGTCCTATCCTGTTGTAATGCAAGCTCGTCCCTAAGAGAGCCTCTGAATCCATCCTTCCTTTGGAGAGAGTCAAGCATGGTTTATCTTCCGAACCTCACCTGACTGGTTTAACAAAAACAGTCTCTGGTCTAGGTCTCCACAAATAGGAAGCAGGTTTTGACATTCTGAGCACTCTTTTCATGCGTTCAGCACTTGTCAATAAGAATGCGAGAAAGAGAAGAAAGAAAAAGAAGAAACTATGGTAGGGGAAAATGAGATGGAAAGAATATAATACCTTCCTTACTTTCCTTGTTTTGGTAAAAACAAGTTAATCATCATTCATATCCCTTCTCTTGCATAAATATTTGTCTACTCCTACCTCATCTGCTGCAGTCAATCACATTTTTTCTCCCCAGAATTGATTTGGGCAAGAAAGACAATGCATACGTAAAATCAGTACTGGATTTAATATACAACAAAAATGTTAGAGATTTCAAAATTATATACCACTTTTAATAATGTTTAATAATGTTTTTTATGGTGGGGGGGTTCTACCGTTTGCTAAAAGGGACAAGAACCATTCGGCCTATGCTGGCTTAGAAAGCCGCAGTGAAATCAGTTGATAATAATATTAATAAATGTATTTGTTTGATTACATGCTTACACCTTACAGTTTATATCATGCTTTAACACACCTAATGTGACCTCATTTGCTCCTAAAAATGAAAAGCCCTTTGAAGAAGACAGTATTATCTCCTTTATGTAAATGAGAAAACTGAGGCTCAGAGACATTCAGTGCCATGAATAAATCTTCATAGTTGACCTTTGCACTAGGTGTTTCTATAATATTGAGTGTGTGTGTTTGGGCATTTGTGTGTATGAATATAATCATAGAACACTGCCACAAATGGAGATAGATTGACAGAAAAAAAAAAAGGAATGGAATTGACTGCTAAATTATTAGTACTTATAATCTACCACTTGGCAGCTAAGGGATTGCCCTCCATGTGTTAATAAAAGCAGTGGACTGTCCAGCAGATCGTTTCAGTCCAATTAAAGTGATCTGTTGTGACTGTATTTGACCAGAGGCAATGGAAGAAAGATGGTGAAAACGTCCTTCCAAGATTATCATCTTTCAGAATCCAAAACTTGAATTTCTGAAAAATGGTTATGGTGTGGCTTATTTTATGTACCCCGCAATATATATTATCGAGTCATAAATCAAACTACTTTCTAAAAGATTTTAAGTATCTTTGGATAAATTTCCTTAATATTTTAATTAAAAAATGAGGCAGTCAGTTCTCAAGATTTTTATTTCTGATAGACACATGAGGTCCTTTAATTAGTGTATCCGTTCTTATTCTTGCTGTACAGTCTCCTGAATAAGAATAAAAGTGACAAAATTAGACGACGTATGGAAAAGGAAATCCTGGCTTTGCTAATTTTAACAGGGAGAGTAGCTAGGCCCTATATTTCTGGCTGGAATTCTCAAATGGAAGAAAATTCTTTTCCTGGCATGAATTGTGTAACAGTTGTTTGTGTACCTTGTAGCCTAGCCGACTCTATCAAAGGTAATCCTCCCAGTGCAATAATCCTCTGCTTTCAAAGGCGAAAATTGTATAAACTGAATTTTACAGAAATCTTTCTTAAATTTCAAAATTATTTAAAACATATATTTAACTTATTTTTGCATTGCAAAATTGGACATAAAAACAAACCGCAGTCTGGCCCTAGGTGAGGCAGGGAGAGGATTGTTAGAGGAAGTGTGCACAGCCCATAATGGGCTCTGTCATGCCAAGCTTATTTATTTCTGCAGTAAGGCAATGGAGCACGCAGGTTGAAAACATGAGCTTTTCAATCAGACATTTTTTTTTTTTTTTTTTTGGAGACAGAGTCTCGCTGTGTCACCCTGGCTGCAGTGCAGTGGTGTGATTTCGGCTCACTGTAAACTCCGCCTCCCGGGTTCAAGCAATTCTGCCTCAGCCTCCAGAGTAGCTGGGATTGCAGGCATACGCCGCCACACCTGGCTAATTTTTGTATTTTTAGAGATGGGGTTTCACCATGTTGGTCAGGCTGGTCTCGAACTCCTGATCTCATGATCGGCCCACCTTGGCCTCCCAAAGTGCTGAGATTACAGGCATGAGCCACCGCGCCGGGCTCAGTCAGACATCTTTACTGGTTTTGAGACCATGGCAAGTTATTTCACCCACTATCCTGGCTTTTTTTCACCAGTAGGTGGTGTTGAAAATACTCCTCTGACAGGTTCCTTTTGTGGATTAACTGAAACAGACTCTGAAAAGCATGTAGCCCAGTGCCTGTTGTAACAGGTTTGAGCACTCAACACACTCAATACATGGCAGCAGTTACTGTTGTTTTGGGTCTCAGGATACATCTAGCAGTTAAGTTTCACAGTCATCCCTGAGAAGACATCTTATCAGGATTCATCTAAACATAGAAAATATCAGTGATCTGGAGAGATGAGTTGGAGCTTGGTCTCTGGATGCTGGGATGTTAGCTGGAGGCCTGGGGCCCTTAGGGATTTTGCTTTCAAGCGTGAGTGACCCCGACATTTGCACAGGCAAAACAGAGCCTATTACCTGGCACCTGAACTTTTCAGTGGTGAATTCTGTGGTACATAGGAAACTGGGGTTGTGGCCTGTGGAATGGTTAGGACCTCCTGGGGCTGGAACCACAGGGAAGTGACTGACCACAGCGGGAGATGAACACAAAATGATCTGAGGCCCAGGGGAGGAGCCTTGAGGTTCGTTGAGGAAAAGAGGAACTGCAGATAATGGTGAGATTTCAAAGGGCCAACCAGGGACATGGGAGATGCCTGCAAAGTCAACGAAGAGCTACTTGCAGCCCAAAGGAAAAAGCTTCAGGAGTCAGGGAAGAAAGGGGCTTTCTTATCTAAGACAGCCTGGAGTCTGACAAAGCAGTGGGCCATGCTTGGAGTGAAGGTTAGACCAGGGTCTTACGGGGCTCAGAATTTGATCCAATGTAGCAGCAGTGGCAGCTTTTTAATCCACTGTCATAGCCCTAAGCAGCTCAGCTCAGCAACAGGCACCTTTTAATGGAGACCTTGAAATATCATCCAAGTAAGAAACCATCAGGAAATACAGACCAAGGACGATTACCCT
The DNA here is from genome assembly GCF_007565055.1 of Rhinopithecus roxellana. Lineage (NCBI taxonomy): Eukaryota > Metazoa > Chordata > Mammalia > Primates > Cercopithecidae > Rhinopithecus > Rhinopithecus roxellana. The sequence goes on along the minus strand of NC_044550.1, from coordinate 111,625,868 downwards.
GAGTATTTTATAATACAGCTAGAACGTTGATCACTGTTCCTTGTTTGTGAGGTTTCTTATTCCATTCATTTGCTGGTTGGAGATTTTCATCTGTAAATGGAAAAGACCTGTGTGCCTATTTTCAGGCACAGCAAAGACAGCAAAGCTGGGTGGGGTGTCCTACTCCTTAGCCAGGCTGAGAGAAAGGAAATTGGAGAAGTAGAGAAAGTGACAGCCCATTAAAGGAAAGAAAGAAAAAGAAGAGGCTGGATTCCTAGGAGACTGTGCGAAGGAGGGAATGAACGCTTGCAGAGCTAGCCCTTGAAGGAGATAGGAGTCCAAGGGCAAGGAATCTATTTATTCTTGATTGCCTCAATCTGGGCACCAAAATTGGACCATAAAGATGACTAATGGAATGTAATGAGTTTCTATTTCAACAATGCCCAAATAGGCTTCTTTAACTTGGTTCATCACGAATAAAGATATTAATTGAGAAAAACTAAAATAACACTAAAATAAACTAGAATCAAGCTGATGATGAGTGTATATATATGTAAGTAACTGCATTATATAAAATGCAGCTGTGAATTATGAAAATCATCAAACTCCTCTTGGTGTCTACAGGATGGAGTGGCTGAGTCTCCAGCCTTTTCTCTGGAGCAGAGCCTCTCTCCGCCTTGGCCCCATGCTGCTCTGCTCTATCTACAGCAAGGACCATGCCCAGTCACGACTCCCAGGGAGGTCGTGCAATAGCATAAGTTCACTTTCATTTTATTGGTAAGACATGTAAATGCAGTGCTGAAACGTAAAGTGACTTGCTCCTAGTCCCTCTCTGCCGCTCCACCTATTCTCATGAAATACTAAGATACTCACCTGACCCGTCCATATAGTGTGACTGGGTATGGTCTTTGGTCACCATGCATCTCTGAAAAGTGTTAGAGCTGCAACAGTGCCCAGGATCTTCCTGCAGTTACTTAATCGCAGTTTAAAGCTCTCTGTCTTAACTCATCCTTTCTGCCATAACTCCTGCTGCTGCTCTCCTTTTATCATCCAGCAACCTCTATCTCTTTGAATTTGTAAATTCAGTTACTATGTAAGACAGCTCAAGCAGTAGACACTCCTTTCCATGGAATCAAGGCATGATGGCTTTTTCTTTCAAGTTTCACACTCTGCATTTGATCAGCTTGGTTTCTGTCCAGTGACCTCAGAGAGTGGACGGTGCAAGTCCTGTTTGCCTGGCCTCCCCATTGATTTCTCAGAGCTGTTCCTCCCCAGTGCTTAAGTGGAGGTCCACATTGTCCTGGACCCTGGAGCTTCACCCACAGTCATGTAGCCATAGGATCCCTGTGACTTCCTGGGTCCAGTGCCGGGGTATTCAAGGCCTCAAGCCTGTCCCTGATTCCATGATTACCTCGTATTGGCCAGTGTCCACTGTCGGTGGAATGACTGCATGGCCATGATTAGCCACATACTGAGAGTTCTGTGATCTTTCCCAAACCGTAGGCGTCAGTGAGCTCTCCAGCTTTTACTCTCAGCACATGGTATACAGTCTATGAGTGAGAAGCAATGAAACTAGCTACTAAGAAGCCTAGCTTTAGTCTAATTTTTTTTCTTCATGTGGATGTGCAGGGCTTTTTTTTTTTCCTTTTCAACCTTGTTGTCATTTCAAAATATTCCTTTTTTCAATGGCTTCGGGGCAAAGAAGAAAATAGTTATGCATCCAAACCACTCCTGTCCCAGTGGAAAATTCCTTTTCAACACTTTAAAATCTCCTTTTTCTAGTTACATTAGCCCTGAGGTTGAGGGCTGTTGAAATTTCCTTTAAAGGAACCCATACTAAAGGTAAGGTGACTATCTCAGTATTTCATAAGAATGGGTGGAGCGGCAGAGGGGGACCCGCTGACTTGGAGCAAGTCACTTGACGTTTCAGCACTGCATTTACGTGTCTTACCAATAAAACGAAAGTGAACTTATGCTGTTGCCTGACCTCCCTTACATTTGGAATATTTTTTAAGTCAGATATACAGAGAGCAAGAATAAAATAGGGGTAACCAGGAGTGGGTTGGGGCAGGAGGAGGAAATGGAGAGATGTGGGTCTAAGGATACAAAGTAGCACATACGTAGGACGAACAGTCTGGAGATCTAATGTACAATCTGAGGACCACAGTTAATAATGTTGTATTGTATTGGGGATTTTTGCTAAGTGAGTATATTTTAGCTGCACTTGCCACAAAATAAAAGACTAACTGTGAGATGATGGATACTTTAATTAGCTTCTCTATAGTAACCATTTTACTATCTATATGTGTCTCATAACATCATGTTATATGCCTTAAATATATATAATGTAATGTGAGTGTATATATGTGTGTATATATGTATGTATGTGTGTGCATATATATGTGTGTGTGTATATATAGAGTGTATGTGTGTATATGTGTGTGTGTGTGTGTATATACACACCCACAGTCCCTCCCAGCTCTAAAATTTGCAACTCCAAGGTTGCATGTTGGAAACTGGACAACTGAGTCTTTAAAAATAGGTATTTCCCTTCACATCCCACCCTATTGATTTCTCTCCTGGTGCCTCTTCAAGCTTCATGCTAGGGTCTACCAGTTCAAAGAGGAGCATGACACATGAAGTCAGTCTTGTCACTGCTAATTGGTGTCTTACATAGATAAATTATCTAGTTATCAGGTGTCTCTTCATTTCGTGACAACATGGCGTCAAGAAAGTTCGTTAAGAATGCGGATAAAATGTATTTTTATACTCACAGTTATTGTTTTAGGATGAACCATCAAGCTTTTGAGGGACAGGAGCTGATTTCAGAAATTCATCCTTCAGTCCTAGCATTATGGTAGGATATCTGTCTTTGTTTTATTCTGTAAAATGATGAATTTTTGTATAATGACTAAAAGGACTGTGTAAAATGCTATTGTAGACTTCAGTGCAAAGGTACCGACATCTTTTCCTTTGTGGTTTAGAAGCCTGAAGTTTTGTGCAGTCCTGCTGTCATGGGGCATGTCTCAGAAGTCACTACCGAGCTACACCCAGGTTGGGCTGGTGGATGACACTGACTGCCCCATGTAAATAAGTTTCTAATAGTGTTAATGACGACTTAAACACCCAAGTATATTTGCTTTATATTTTGTTTCCTTGCACTTCAGAAAATATGCTGTTGAGAACAGCTCGATGGAATTTCATTTAAACTTTCTTGACTTTACACCAGCAGCATTTTCATTTCAGCTTTAACCTACTTACTATTTTTTTTCTTTTCAGTAAACAAATATACTGCCTTCTGTGGAGGCGAGGACTTGAGAGGAGTTTCAGGAAAATCGTTCTTCACATTTTAGAGGTTGTTTGTAATAACTTTGCTTATGCTATAAAAATGTTAATAGCTTTTGAAGAATAAAAACCCTGTAATAATTGCTCATCTATAAGCAGAGTCTTATGGTTTTAGCTGCAATCTGTGGTCCCGAGTGGGGAAAGAGTAACAGAATACCTTCTATTTATGCATGGTTTATGAACTGATTTGCACTAGGGACTTTGTATTTATAAAAATGCATCTCACTTGGTATGCATTTTAACCATTTAACATTTGATTGACCAAGAGAGCAAAATTTTGTTTTTAAAATGCAGCAGTCCTTAGACTCTGTGTGTGTGTGTGTGTGTGTGTGTGTGTGTGTGTGTGTGTGTGTGTGTATAATTAAGCCTGTCTTAAAAGAGTTTCGAAAGATGACTTTGTAAGATCAAACCCCAACTATAGGTCCTCAGGCATTTAGTAACTCATAGAGCTTAATTTCCATTTCTCTTGCTGATAACGTAAGTCATAATAAGAGTAACAAAGAATTTCCTTAATGAATTGGTTGAATATAGTATACATAACATTGAAGAATGTTTCCAATTCTAAAATTTGGAAGGATGGTGTTTAAAGGCGCTGTCGTTAGTTATCTCAACAGGTGGTAGCTGGTAATTGATAATTATATTTAAAGTATGTGCATTCGTTGTGGTTAGTAGTATTACAGCATTTTTATCCACAGATCTCAAAGCATATGTGAATAAATATGCATTATTTCCCTATTTTAAATAGCCAGAGACTCACTGAACATTAATTAGGTATAAGCAGACAGAGAAATTTCATGTCCGCTGTTTGCTTGATGCTACTAAAAAAAAAAAAAAAAAAAAAAAAAAAATCTTCCCGGAAACTGAGATGAAGAACACAGTGTACCTGATCTCTAAATAACTACTGTTCAGGGCATAGCTCCAGCCCCAAGCGAAGCCTCATGAAGCAGGACGTGTCCCTGCACACGTCTTCCACCAGGCTCATCACACCTAGGCTCGCAGAACATTCTAGCGAGTCTTAAGTCAGAAGAGACCTCAGGGACCACGCTTCTGAGTCCTTTCCTACCTCTAGCTCCTCAGCACGTGCACTAGGATGGGGAAGTGATGTTTCCTCCATCCTTCGTAGCGCTTCCTTCTGAACCCTGGTGAACCTCTTGATTAGGAGAATATTTGTTGGAATACCTACTGTGTTGCAAGCTGTTTTCTAGGTGCTTGCAATAGAGCAGTGACCAAAACAGACAGTCACTGCTGTCACAGCGCTGGCGTACCAGGAAGGAAAAATGGTCTGTGCCGAGCATCCCTCTATTTATTCACAGCTTTAACCTCCCCATCTGCACCCTTCCTACGCAAAGCAGGGTGTCCCACCTTCTTCAACAAAGGCTTTCCCATCCGGCGTATCCCCATCAGACGGGGAAATATTTCTGAGCTTTATTTTCTGGAGTTTGTATTCTTTAATTTTTAAATTTTGTGTTATGAAAACAATAGCTATATTAAATATGGTTTCTCAAACTATATATATATCTCCCACTTCTACCTCCTTTTCTCCCATAATTACAGCACACAAAGAGGCAGGTTTCCCCAGCAACAGAGTGGGTGCAGCCCTGATTCATAATGTTCCTGACCAACGAGTGTCTCTCCTGGGCCAGACCTAAGAGTTTCTAACACTCAGTGGCTCCCAGCTCCCAGGCCCAAGCTTGTTCTATGCTGGAGGGAGGGGAAGGTTGACTACCGGGGCCTCCTTGTGTTCCAGGGTCAGAAAACCTCTGAAGAGCTTCCTATTTTTCTTGTTCTACATCTTTGTTCCCAGAAAATTCCAGAAATGTTTTTCTGATTCTAGTTCCCCAACCTCCATCCTCTTTCTTTGTTTTTCTTGGTGTCTTTGAATGTTTGAGGGGATCTAAGCTATTCCCAAGGAGGGTGCCTGATTCATTCTGACCAAGTCCTTACCAGACCAAAAGGTACTGGTCTTGGGAGCTGCAGTTCAGTCAGATTAGCTTTGATTGTCAACTTAGATAACCCTAGGAGAACGAAAAAAAGGAACGCGTAGAGGTATTTATCTTTGGCCCACAGCCTCTTCTAGCATGCATATTTATGTCTGTATTAAATATAGGCCAGCCACCTTTGTGATAAGTCTTGCTTGAGTACACTAAACTCTCTGCCTCCGTGCCCATTTGCTCAGCTTTATATTTCACGGGCAGCTGCTTATGACCTTAAAAAGTGCAGAGAACCCTGGCCAGCAGTAGAAGGTTCTGGCCAAAGGGTGATGCCCAGGGCAGGAATGTTCCTGCCTCTCGCTCCATGAGGTCCTCTCAGCTGTTTCAGGAGTGGCTCCTCTCCTAGAATAGCAGTAACATGCAGCTGATGGCTGCCAACAACGTCGTGCTCTTGGTACCAGGCTGGACTCCTGGAACAGCTGGTATGCTTGTACATCCCTGACATTCTGAGCCTGGGATGCACCCGGGGTTAGGGAACCAGCAGACTCCCAAAGAATTATAGAGTGATGTGCCGTCTCCACCAGCCATTTCTAAAGATCTGGGTGTGAGATGAATCTGCAGAAGGGAAAATAATGGCTGGAAAGCACGTAAAATTAAGTTGGCTGGAGTCCTGCCTGGTTTGCATATTTTTTGTATGTGCCTGTGATATGCATTTAAAATCATTTGCCTAAACTTCCTACTAACTAGAGGTACAATTAAACACTTCCAATTCAGGAGTCCCATTCCCCATACTATAGGCATCTCTAACTGTTTTGTTTTATCTTGTTTTGAGGTCTTTGGGAAAATTAATTTTTGGTAGCGTATATACAAATGTTCATTCTGGGAACTGATGTCTTCACTCCTCTGTCCTTCTGGCTGAAAGAGCTCAGATTTCACTTTTATTCAGGGCCATAACTCTCACTTCTCACTTGGCCACAGTGTTGGTCCTGGAAAGAATCCTCTTCTTCATTGCAGCCGAAGAAAGATTAAGAAGGAAAGGGAAGAGGTACTGCAGCACTTACTACCCCTATTATCAGACCAGATATATGGGAACTTTAGCAAAATGTCTGTTTTATACCTATGATGTACACCTAGTAAGCTGTTGATTGTCCAGACATTAAAGACATATATACGGCCGGACACGCTGGCTCACGCCTGTAATCCCAGCACTTTGGGAGGCCAAGGTGGGTGGATCACAAGGTCAAGAGATGGAGACCATCCTGGCCAACCTGATGAAACCTTGTCTCTACTAAAAATACAAAAATTAGCTGGGCGTGGTGGGAGGCTGAGGCAGGAGAATCACTTGAACTTGGGAGTTGGAGGTTGCAGTGAGCGGAGATCGTGACACTGCACTCCAGCCTGGCAACAGAGCGAGACTCTGTCCAAAAAATAAAGACATATATACACAAATTCCCCCCTTCTCTGGGGGTATGTGTTCCAGGACTTCCAGTGGATGCCTGAAGCCCTGGATAGTACCAAACCCTGTATACACCATGTGTTTTCCTATACTGTAATGGGTGGGTAGCTTATATGGCATGGATATGCCGGACAAAAGGAGGATTCACATTCCTGGCCTGATGGAGCAGGATAGCATGAGATTTCATCACATCACTCAGAGCAGCACGCAACTTTAAACTTACGGATTTTTTATTTCTGGAATTTTCCATTTAATGTCTTTGGACCATGGTTGACCTTGGGTAACTGAAACCACAAAAAGTGAAACTGAGGATAAGGGGAGACTCTTGTAGACATGACAGCCTCAGAAGTGCACAGGAGAGGGGTCTCCAGGCCTCCAGATTGCCCAGAAGCCACTCCAGGGACCTGAAGCCAGAGATGTTCCCACCTTCTGTGCTCAGCCAAACCGCAGTGGAAGAGCCCCAAACAGTGGCGAGGGAATGACAGAAATTACCGGATGCCTCCCACTAGTTTCTCACAGGAGAAAGTAAGAGTTCCAGGCATCTATCCGAGATAGACATCCACACGTGATCCCACACTGGCACTATTCTGCATGGTGGCAGCTTCTGGCCTTCCAGGCAAACCACCGTGTGTGCGTTAGGGGTTAATTTGACTTGGGAACCTGACCGACGTATGCTACAATTTCAGTGGGAAATATGCATTCCAAATTCCTACAAGACTGCCTCAAAACAAAGTTCTGAAATGCAACCTGTTCATAAGTTGTGGATTGCCTGCATTTAATACTTTTTTTGGCAGTATCATACACTTACAAAATTGTGTGCTGCTTATGGAAGAGGACATTCTGGAAGCCATTTAAAATTCACAAAAGTTTGGATTCTTTCTCTAGCATATATTTCATTTATTTTCTGGCTGTATATTTGACACGTGGTCACGGTTACAGTTTATCGTCAAGCAGATATTCCAGCACCATCTTCCCAACTTTGGGTAAATTATTTTACCAAAGCACAATGTCCCACGTAACAAGATATTTCCAGTTCTTTCCATTGAACACAAAAGGAATCAGTTTAGAAGGGACTGTTCTCTTCACTTCACGGGAAACTGCAGATAGGCAACATTTGGTAGAAATCCCTCGGATTCTCTTGGATGTAGGCATAGGCTTTTGCTCCAACTATCTGGGATGGTTTTCTCTTGGTTAAGTCACTCTTTACACCATTCAGCTTTTCCAGCTTTTCAGGCATCTGATTTTTGTTATTACTGTGTTTCAACTTGGGGAGTTGTGACATGAGTAGTTGATTCCTTTATCAGCCTTAGTAGCCACAGGAGCAGAGCTGGTTTAGAGGTTTAGGGTGTCTGACAAATGCAGAAATCTCCAAGTTCACTGTGAAAGCCTGGCTCCTTCATAGCACCTGTCAGTTCTTTCCACGTTAACAACCCTTGGATTGTCAGTCTCTCTCTCTCTAACCTCTGTCTTAGAGGTGAGAATACACGCCTACTATCCACAGAAGTTCGTTCAACCGCAGAGTGAGTGGCCCCTACATTCTGAGGGAGTAGTCGTATACAGCACGGTTCTCTCCTTCATCACAGTGCTACCTCCTGCCCCACACCTCACTGCTAGTAATTATTTTCGTGGCAGCTAAATTCAGCAAGAGTATTCACTTATTCTTTTTACCAACAAACCTACTATGTGCCAAATACTGTGTTAAATGCTGCAGTTAGAAATAGAAATAAAACACAGTCGTGTGCAGTGGCTCACACTTGTAATCCCAGCACTTTGGGGGGCCGAGGTGGGTGGATCATTTGAGGTCAGGAGTTCAAGACCAGCTTGACCTACATAGTGAAACGACATCTCTACTAAAATACAAAAATTAGCCGGGCCTGGTGGCAGTCCCCTGTAATCCCAGCTACTCAAGAGGCTGAGGCAGGACAATCACTTGGACCCAGGAGGCAGAGGTTGCAGTGAGCCGAGATCACAACACTGTACTCCAGCCTGGGCGACAGAGCAAGATTCCCTTTCAAAAAAAAAGAAAAGAAAAAAAGGAAGAAAACACAGTCTTTATTCTCAAGAACGTAAGTGAGGGTGCTAGCAGCATTGGTGGTTCAGTGGTAGAATTCTCGCCTGCCACGCGGGAGGCCCGGGTTCGATTCCCGGCCAATGCATGTTTCATTTTCTGGCCGGGTGCGGTGGCTCAAGCCTGTAATCCCAGCACTTTGGGAGGCCGAGGCGGGTGGATCACGAGGTCAGGAGATCGAGACCATCCTGGCTAACACGGTGAAAACCCGTCTCTACTAAAATGAAACCCCGTCTCTACTAAAAAATACAAAAAAAAAAAAAAAAAAAAAAAAAAGCTAGCCGGGCGAGGTGGCGGGCGCCTGTAGTCGCAGCTACTCGGGAGGCTGAGGGAGGAGAATGGCGTGAACCCGGGAGGCGGAGCTTGCAGTGAGCTGAGATCCGGCCACCGCACTCCAGCCTGGGCGACAGAGCAAGACTCCGTCTCAAAAAAAAAAAAAAAAAAAAAAAAGAATGTGAGACAAGCACAGGTAGATTTTAACACAGTCTAATAAATGCTGACAGAGATAGAGTGAATGGTGTGGAAACAGTAGAAGCTATGCAGGAAGATGGGATGGGGAGACTCCCTGGAGGAGGTGAAATGAGCCTGGGCTGCGTCTTAAAGGGTGCGTGGAAAACAGGCCCGGGAAGGACATTGTAGACCAAGAGGTCACTGTCATCAAAGCAGAGTCAGTCAGGGCACGCACATAGAGGCAATGAAGCACTTCACTGGCTAATACACAAAACCACTCCTCAGTGTTCCGCCACCCTGCCCCGCCATCTTTTGACCTCACTGGAAGCCAATGGCCCTCATATTCTGAGTATTCCTGTGGGCAGGAACCATTGTTGTTGGGATGCCAATCACTTGTGCTTCTTGTAGCTCTGAAATGCCTCGGGGGCACAATAGTGATTCTGGATTGAAAGCATATGGGCATCATAGGAAAAAAGTATTAATAGGTTAAACATGTTCTCCAAGTCTGTGATCTCAGATATCTCAAAATAGATGTGGTTAGGCGTGGTCTTTATGTGGACCTTGCAGCAGAAATCTACCTTCCTAGGCGGTGGTTCTTCAGGAAGACTGTAGCCTGCAAGTCTCCAGTGTTAGTGAAGACAGATGTTCTCTTGTGACTCTTCCATGCACAAATTCTGCAGTTTCTAAAGAGTAGCAAAACTGGCCTCGGTGTGCTCCAAGATTTAGAGTAAGAATAGCAGAGAGCAAACAGCAAGCTGTACCTACTGCACACTCACACGAGCCATCTCTCACAAGCGAACATGCTGGGCACTTGACCCAATGAGATGCACAAACCCTGGTGTTAGGAAGGAGGTAGGAACTTTATCTGTGCTTGCGTTCATTCATGCAGTGAACCATTTAGGAAAGAATTGTTGGGCACCTACTATGTGTAAGCACTGCTGTAGTCACTGAGGCTAGAGCAGTGAACAAAGCAGTCTAAAAAATCCCCTGTTGTCTTGGAGCTTACTGTTTAGGGGAACTTTGTCCCAAGGGCAAAGGGAAGCATTGAAAGGTTTGATACAGGCAAGTGACATGACCAGATTCACATCTGCCTTGGCTCACTGCATTGAGAAGTCTGAAGGAAGGATTGTTTGTGAGGGTGGTGAAGGAAGAAATGAGAGCAGAGTCCCTTGAAACGCAAGTCTTTAACCTACCCAAAGCTTCAGCATGTTATACACGGTTTTCCCCAAGAACAAAAATTTCCTGAGATTGTGTGACTGTTGTTTAAAGATAACTAAACAAGTAATATGTAATTATCCTGAGCTTTGTGCTTTACACTGAATGAGACATCATATTTCTGAAGTTAATACTTCTGAAATAACACGTTTAAAGAATGCCTCCTGATAGACAGCTTTCTGCAAATCTGCCTGCAGTTACTCTCATCACTCCTGCATCAGTGCGGTTGATAAGAAATGACAAACTAGAACATGTTTGGTTAAATAGACCATCTGCCTATTCATAATATGGACATTAATTCTTATAAACAGTTACTTCAGCTGTGTGAAACGCCTGATTTCCTTTCATGATATACTCATCCCTGGGCAATTACTTCTATTTCATGTGATTTTAGAGTAGATCATACAAACTTGTTTTTCCCAGTGTAGACATTAAATAATTTAATGGGAAATTTATACGGAAAATGTATGTTAGATAATGTGTATGTGAGAATATTTGAACAATGTCACTCTGGTATGTGAATTAAGAAACTTTTCTTGATGAAGTAAAACATAGGGTTCAGAAGAGTGTGAATCTGTGAACAAGCATAAGCCTTGAAACATGAAACAGTATAATTTTAATAGCTGTAAATAAAGTGGTAGCAGTCCCCACTGAGATTCGCTGTGTATTCTGTATGCAATGTTAAGCTCAGAGATTCTTTTTATTTTACTTTAAGTGCAGGGATACATGTGTAGGACATGCAGGTTCGTTACATAGATAAATGTGTGCCATGGTGGTTTGCTGCACCTATCAACCCATCAGCTAGGTATTAAGCCTGGCATGCATTAACTATTTTTCCTGATACTGTCCTCCCTGCCCTCCCCCAGCAAGTCTCTATGTGTATTGTTCCTGACCTGAAAATCCTTGTGTCCATGTGTTCTCATTGTTCAGCTCTCACTTATAAGTGAGAGCATGCAGCATTTGGTTTGTTGTTGCTGTGTTAGTTTGCTGAGGGTAGTGGCATCCAGCTCCATCCATGTTCCTGCAAAGGATGTGATCTCGTTCCTTTTTATGGCTGCGTAGTATTCCATGGGGTATATGTACCACATTTTCTTTATCCAGTCTGTCATTGATGGGCATTCAGGTTGATTCCATGTCTTTGCTATTGTGAATAGTGCTGCAGTAAACATACATCTGCATGTATCTTTATAACAGAATGATTTATATTCCTTTAAGCCCAGAGATTCTTTTTTTTTTTTTTTTTTTTTTTTGTAACAGAGTCTTGCTCTGTCACCTAGGCTGGGGTACAATGGCTCTTTCTCAGCTCACTGTAACCTCTGCCTCCTGGGTTCAAGCAGTTCTCCCACCTCAGCCTCCCAAGTAGCTGGGACTACAGGCACCCGCCATCCTGCCTGGCTATGCCTGTAATCCCAGCACTTTGGGAGGCCAAGGCGGGCAGATCACTTGAGGTCAGGAGTTCAAGTCCAGAGATTCTTACAGCATCCTTTAGCCAAAACTCATTCAGAATTCTGGATCTTTTGGGTTCCTACTTAGAAAAGTAATATTGTGGCCGTATTGTCTGTTACACAACAAAGTGAAGTCTGAGGCCGTACCTGGCAATTAAACACGTTAACATTTCGTCCATAACACTCATGAATATTCAAACTTACGGAGATTAATAAGAGGATAATTCATTACAGGTTAAGTTTTGTCACCAAATATGTTTTCTTTACTCTGTTTTTATAGCTTTCTGCTTTCTGGATTTTAGGATACGTATGAGAGATTGTGGACCTGTAAAAGAATCCCAAAGGAATTTTGGAAAATTTTCAGGTCCAGCCTATGATATTTAGGCCAAGAAATGGCAAATATGTCTAGAAGTAATAGCTACCACAACCAAAATGTATAGGGTTCTTTTTTGTTTTCCATAGACTAAGACCACAGCTGGCTTGGGTGACAGGGTTACTTTTAAATAAGATGAGACAGTGAATAAATGAAGGAGTGAATGAATGTCGGGGTGAAGGAACAGTCTCAGGATCTCATAAATAATGCCCTTCCCTTCCTTGTGTCTTGACTGCTTTAGCCTCAGGGTGGGAGTCTGGGGTCATCCGAAGCCTGGATCCTCCTCCAGCCATACTGCAACTGTCTATCAAAATGACTTCCCAACAGTTTTCCAGCAACTGAGTCATACAGGAAGAACTTTAAGAAATAGAACAAATAAAGCTCATTCCTTCCCCAAGGCCTTCGTCATTTTTCTTCTCTCTGACCAGAACGTTTTCCCCCATGGCTGGTTCCTTATCATCTTTTGGATCTCAGGTCAAATGCACCGCCCAGGGGAACCTGCCCTATGCAGCCAGCCTCTCTGCCCTTTGCTGTGTCCTCATCACCCTCTGAAATTCCTGTGTTCACGCCCTTTGGATCAGAATCCTTCACTAGCAGGGGTGCTCTATTAGGGCAGAGCCTTTTTGTTCCCAGATGAATCTCTTAGGACCTGGGGCAGTGGCGGGCAGGCAGCACTCAGTAAGTATGTATTGGGTGAATAAATAAGTGAAGGAATGTTGCCCTGACTGTCGGTGCTCAGTAAAGAGCTGGCCTGTGCCTACTGACTGAATCATCTTTTCATTTGTAACTTTTAACTATTGTAATTCTAGATAATGGTGATGACCGTATTGTGAAAACTATGAAAAGTTTTATGAAAATACAAACACAATAACTTTTCTTCCTCTCTTTTTTAATTCACTTACCTACTGCAGTAATTCATTCATACTAACATCTGAGTCTATGTCAGAAACAAGCAAGAGAAAACAGAAGCAGAGATAAAGGACTGATATTATAAGTTTTGAACAGTTCTTTCTTCTAGATAAATGCTCTTAAAAAAAATAAAATCTCCCTGAGAATATTCTCAGACTTTAAAAATCTTTGTGTGTGTATGTGTGTGTTTGTGTGTGTATATATATATACACATATATGTGTGTGTGTGTGTGTATATTTTTATAGATATATATATATATATATTTTTGAGATGGCATCTCGCTCTGTCTCCCAGGCTGGAGTGCAGTGGCGCGATCTCGGCTCACTGTAACCTCCGCCTCCTGAGTTCAAGTGATTCTCCTGTCTTAGCCTCTCGAGTAGCTGGGATTACAGGCACCTGCCAACATGTCTGGCTAATTTTTTGTATTTTTAGTAGAGATGGGGTTTCACCATGTTGGCCAGGCTGGTCTCGAATTCTTGGCCTCAGATGATCCCCCCGTCGCAGCCTCCCAAAAGTGCTGGGATTACAGGCATGAGCCACCACACCAGGCCAAAAATCTTCATTATAGTCTCTTACAATATTGAAACTATTGCTTCTGCTCCTTTCATTGCTTAATTGATTGAATTCTTTCCATTATTAGTAAAATATATTTTGTTAGTTTCTAAAAGCTGGCAAGAAACTAATTGAAATACTATAATCTAACATTCAGCATGTTGCAAAAACTTTGACATTGTCATACAAATAAGTGGATTCTTCAAGAGTTCAGTTTATCTTGCAGAAAAAAAATGATTTAGTTTATAGAGTTTCCTTCTTGAAAGAGGTCTAGTTAGAAAAGATTTCAAACTGTATAGGGACGGAGACAGGGTAGGGAGAAAATACCATTACGGATACTTCAAATGAAATGAGAAGGAAGGAAAATAATGTCTAATGTTTGTTGCTTATAGTAATACTGTATCCCAAATAATTGTGAAAAAGCTTTAATGGAATAAAAATCATTACACCTATCTGATTATAAAGAAGAAACAAAAATTGATTAATAGTTTGCTATTTTCAAAGTGTAAAAATAGGGTAATTAATTCTCGATCATTTGACATTGGTTTTCTAAAACTTCTCAGAGAAATAGATTCAGGAAGAAATTTCACAAAACAGCATTAATTAAAATGGCTGGAAAAAAATACTGTAATAACAGTTGTAGAGTAGTGAAACTGGGGGAAAGTCAAGCAGCATTTTTTGCTTTGCTGATGACTGCAGTGGGGGAACTTCTATGGGGAAAAAAGGTGGATATTGGCCCTTGCCTTAAACTCGTGATTTATGAAGACCCTGGTTAGCCACAGCCACCCGGATATTTCAGAGCGAGAGTCACAGCATATTTAGTCTGTCACTGACTCTGAGTTTGGGAACCATAAATAGGCCTGCTTTTGTTGGGCTTGTCTTGTCATGGACGTCGACTGAGATCAACAGAATGTCAGAAGTGACCGAGCAAGTAGGAGAGAGACACGTTCCTACCAGAGACACAGAAGTGCGCTCACCACATTCTTTAAATGCTTTCTCCCGGCTATCATCATAACCTCTGTCTTATCGGGATTAATCTTTTTCTGGCTCCCTTTGATCCCAGTCCCCTGTTAGGCCCCTCAGATGCTGAATAAATTGTGAAACTGTGGTGTCAGGATTAGAGATAAAAGGGGATATGTAGACCATGTGTCATCAGCATGCTGATCTCAGAGTGAAAATGCCTGACTTTTCTTCAAGTTGTCTTGCATGCACTTTGAGCAGGTGGGTGATTACCATCAGAGCTAGGCCGTTCTCCCTGCGAGGCCCGGCTCCACAGCCCGTGAGATCAGGGAAAGGCAGGATCTAGCAGGGTGTTCCTCATGGTGCTGTTCCCCATGGACACAGCCTGGGGGGTCTTCCTCTCCACCCAGAGAGCCTGGAGCAGGGACGCAGTAAGGGCCTGGGATGGAATGCAGCTCTAGAGGCTGCTGGTTTGCCCGTTTGTCGTAAGATTACTGTATTTACAGGGCTTTGAGACCAGCCTGCTATGTCCCCTCAGATCTGGCCTCTGAGGCCCCTGGGCAGCATGGCATTTTCACTGCCTCTTTTTCCCACTCCGCTGACCTTCACTCAGTATTTCCTCCTCCTCTGAAGGGAAATGGGGATTTCATCATTACCACCTGCAGCCTCAAGGATGCCCACTTACATCTTTGAGGCTTTTGTCATCGGGCTTGAAGATTTTCTTTCCACATGGTCCCCTTAATCTGCCCCCATTCTTGACAGTTTCATACTCATGCTGAAAATTCATTCCCTGCAGAGTTGGGATTTTCATGTGAATAGTTATAGCTTCTCTCTGGTTCAGCATTGGCTTCCCAGTGCTCAGCTCCTGGGCACGTAATAAATGTTCGTTTCATCAATTACTATCCCAATACTTTGATCTCTTGTAACAACAGCATTCACCTCCATTTCTGACAATGCTTTCTTCTAATTCATTAATAAATGAGAGGTCAACAAACATGTTCTCTGTTTTTCTCTTCTTTAACAAAAAAGACATGCCTTCATCCCTTCTCCTGTTCAGTGATGCCCCCTCTGCCTGGGCCCTGTGTGGCATTCCCTCTGCTTTCTCTGGATCCTTGGCTCCATTAATTTTTTTCTACATTCTCTTATCTTCAGTTGCTTCCTTTTCCATTTTTTTTTTGGGCGGGGGGATGGGAGGTGGAGTCTTACTCTGTTGCTCTGTTGCTGTGGCGTGATCTCGGCTCACTGCAACCTCCGCCTCTCAGGTTCAAGCAATTCTCCTGCCTCAGCCTCCCAAGTAGCTAGAACTACAGGCGTGTGCAGCCGTGCCCAGCTAATTTTTGTATTTTTACTGGAGACGGGTTTTGCCATGTTGGTCAGGCTGGTCTTGAACTCCCGACCTCATGATCCACCTGCCTTGGTCTCCCAAAGTGCTGGGATTATAGGCATGAGCCACAGCACCTGGCTTCCTTTTCCCTTTCTTTTTCCAGACAGGTAAAATGCACAAGGCTTGACCGTTCTTTTAAAAATGCTTCTGCACTGAGATGACTCTCAGTGGCCACCAATGACCTCTTTATTCCTGAAGCCAGTGGACCCTTTTCAATTCTGCTCTCATCTATTTTCTCCACTGTCGGCCACATGCCTTTTCCACCAATTTGCCTTCTTAAAACTTCTTGGTAGTCCAGCCCAGTGGCTCACACTTATAATCCTAGCCCTTTGGGAGGCTGAGGTGGGTGAATTGTTTGAGCCTGGGAGTTTGAGACCAGCCTGGGCAACGTGGTGAAAACCTATTCCTATAAAACAATACAAAAATTAACCAGATGTTGTGGCATGTGCCTGTGGTCCCAGCTACTTGGGAGACTGAGGTGGGAGAATCACCTAAGCCTGGGAAGTCGAGGCTGCAGTGAGCTGAGATTGTGCCAGTGCAGTCCAGCCTGGGTGACAGACTGAGGCCCTGTCTCAAACAATAAAACGTACTGGTTTTCCTGTCTGACTGCTTTCTCTGAACTGTACCCTAGATCTTCCTACCGTGGTTCAGATGAGAGGTGATGGCAGCTTGTATGTGGGTAGTGCTTATCAGAGATGGAAATAAAATTGACAAGAGTTGATGATATATTAGAAGTGGAGGCTAAGAGAGAGGTAACCAAGATAATCACTAGGTTTCTGACTTGCACAATTGGGCGGTGATGTTATTCACTGAGATTAGAAGCATTCCAGGTGGACTATGTGGTGGAGAGGCTACAATGAGTTCAACTTTAGATGTGCTGGAGATGTGTTTAGAATGTCTTAAGGGTAAATGTCACATAGGCTTTTATTTATTTATTTATTTATTTGAGAAGGAGTTTCGCTCTTGTCGCCCAGGCTGGAGTGCAATTACGTGATCTTGGCTCACTGCAGCTTCTGCCTCCTGGGTTCAAGCAATTCTCCTGCCTCAGCCTCCTGAATAGCTGGGATTGCAGGCGTGCACCACCACACCCGGCTAATTTTTGTATATTTAGTAGAGACGGGGTTTCACCATGTTGGCTAGGCTGGTCACGATTTCCTGACCTCAAGTGATCCGCCCGCCTCGGCCTCTCAAAGTGCTGATTACAGGTGTGGGCCACCGCGCCTGGCCATGAAGGCCTTTAGATGGGTCTGGAGCTCGGAGGAGAAGTCTGAACTAAGGATAAACTAAAGGTAAGTTGCTGAGTCATCTGTAGAAAGGTGGGAATTGAGGGTGTAGTTGAGACAGCTTAGAAGAAAAGGAGGAGAGGATGAGAAGAGAGTATTGAGGTATTGGAAACTGGGGAGGGCAAGACAAGTCTAAAAAGGAGACTGGGAAAAAGTAGTTCAAGATGCAGAGGGGAAATCTGGGCAGTGCTGGGGTGTGGAAGCTGAGGAAAAGAGGAATTCAAGATGCTTGAAATGAACACACCAAAAATACTGTGAACTATTCAGCACGCCCTGGTTTTGTAAGTAACATTCATAGTCACATCAGCAAAATAATTTTAAATGTATGTCTGTTGACTTAAATATTGGTTTTCTTTTGTGACTGAGGTTCCAGTACTTAGGAAAGGAAATGAAAGAGAGGCGGGGCACTCTGGGCTGACTGTCTTCTCAAAGTGCTAACTGATAGAGCCTTCCAAGAATGGAATCGTTTGTGTTTTCTGTTAAAACATATAACCCAAGGTATTAGAGCATCCTGGTGGTCATGACGATCACAAAGTATTTTTAACTGGTTTGCTGTGAGCTGATTTAGCGTTCTGAAATTTTATTATCTTGACTGGTAGACTTGTTGGAACCAGCCATACATGTTAGAGTGATTGACAGCTACTTCTGATGAGGCTTTTATTGGATCTCAGGCAGCCTGCAAGTCACTGTCCTTTGCATTCAGATGCATTTATTTCTACAGCCTTCAGGGTAGCTAATGTTCTCTTTCCTTCCCATTGTGAAATTTTAAGATGCCTAAGCTTTAGCCTGGCTCCTAAACTGAGGGAGAAGAGGAGACTATGAAGAGGAAGACAGGGTCTCCTGGAACCCCCAGTTCCCAGGCTCCTCCCTCCAGGGGTCCAGGGACACTTGTGTCCCCGTCATAGACTTGTGTAATTCTCATGATGTGTCACATATAGAGTGAAAAACCAAGTTTTGTGTAGCCTAATAGATAGCTATTTAGGAAACCACTGCAACTTTCCAGCTTTCTGAGAGGTTGCAAATATCACTTCTTACGTTCATACATCCTCATGCAAATCAAATCACATTGAACTTTATTAACTATGCTCGATGTTATTTATGTTCTAATTAAATGAATGAGAATCTTGCATTTCTTCACAAAATTAAATTTCTAGAATCTCTTTTTATTTTAATGTCTACATTCTGTAATCAACGAATGCTTTTAATCCTCCGCAGTGATACTTTCTAGTGTTTGGGGAATGAAGCACAGGCTTCAGAAACACTAGAAACAATCAAGCCTTGCACCGTGCTATTGTTTGTTTAATGAGCAGAGGTCATTTGCTATGGGAATATTGAGGGTCTGTTGCATGCTAGAATCATTCTCTTTTTGCCCAGGATAGGATCATTGGGTGAGTTTACTTAATCTGTGGGCTTTGTTTCCCAAGACTGTGTCAGGGAAGCAGACACAATTGTTCCCAGCCCCAGCATTCTCTTGAGAGAGTGGCTCCAGCAACTTTGCTATCTCATGTGATGTGGCATCCTCCAGCGTCATTCAGAAAAGTGAAAGAGCGAGTAGAAAGGAATTTATCTGATCTTCATTTCTTTCTTGTTGTTGTTGATTTGTGTCACACATTGCTTCTCAGGTAGCCCCCAGAGTAAATCAGAAATTCCAGTTGAGATTGCAAATTTTGTTTTAATTCTCTGTTGCTTTTCCAGCAATCAGTGCTGTCCTTTAAATTTTCTGTCACGTCTCCTAAATGAAGTCAGCATTGTGGCCCAGTTTGTGTTTCTGTTTAGCAACCGTGGTCTGTTTGAACTGTGGCAGTCCACATGTTACTTCCACTCTTTAGATTAATGTGATGACCGTAGTCCCTACCAGAATCTTCTGGAACCAGTTTTCCCAGGATACTGACATGTGACATGGCCATAGGACTGAAAGCTTCCTCTCTTCCAGGGCCAGCCACACAAGAGAGAAAGGGATTAAGAGGCTACTGTTGTGTCTAATGCTGTAACTTGCTTTAGGACTCTGGGCTGGTTTCTTAACTTTTCCATTGCTGATCAATAAAAACAGTAGAACAATAACTGCCTTCATTGATTTTATAGATTTTATAGTTAATAAATACAGGAATTTAGGGAAAGCTATTTCTGATTTGTGTTTGATACCGATGTAACGTTTTATTGGCGGGAGTTCCTGCTGGATCCTCACTCTGTGGTTAACAGTGACTCCTTTTCTGGTAGCACTCCCTGGCTCTGCAAGTCACAGGAAATAGCATAAGAGCTCACTTGCCTCTTTTGTTGAACAAACAGAGGCAGCAACCGCTATGGCAGAGGACGGCAGCTTCTGGCTATGTGTTTTCCTAAGTGGCCTGAAATGAAACTCCTGGAAGTTGTCTCCTTGATAAAATGAATGCAATCTAGATACCACTAATTATCTACCCCAGGTCATCATCAGGGTTTACCACCACTGCCAGGAGCCCCAAGTCATAGGGAGAGAAAGAATTTTTTAAAAAGAAGTAATGGAAGCAACACAGAGAGAAAAACAAAGCAGTGATTATGAATTAGATTCATGTTTACCCCCACCCCCGCCCCTCAGGAATAACATTTTAGATGCACGGTGGACACAAAGCAGGCCCTGCTCTGAAAGAGTACAGGAGATAGAAATGTATTCCTTTTCTAGGATATAGATGGTGTGGGTATCAAAGCCATTATTGACAGGAAGGAGGATAAGAGCACAAAAATAGAGCCAGAGTAGTAGTTTGAATCCAGCAAACCAGCCCTCCTAAAATTCTGCAGCACGAACACATCATGTAAGAATGTGTCTCGTCCATATGTGACAAAGACACGGTTTTATTGACCTTAAACAAACGTGCTGTCTGCCAGAAAAGCTTGTGCTGTCTTGACTGTATTCATAAAAAATAGAGAGATATGAATCATGCCATATAGGTTCCAGAGCGGGGGCGTTCCCTCCCTCTCATCCTTCCCTTTGCCATGCATTATTCCAGGCGCTGGCAGTACAGGGAGGAACTCACTTTCTAGGGAGGAAGCCACCAGTACATAAGTAAACAAAGAAGATAAGTTGAGATAATCATCGGTGTTAAACTGAGAATAAAACGAGAGATGAGGTAGTGACTGGGGGTAGAGGGGAAGCTGAGTGAGGTAGATCACTCCTCTCTGAGGAGGCGATGTTCACATGGAAGCTCTCAGGATGAGACGGAACCAGCCGTGTGAGCAGCTGTGGGCGGACGCAGACTTGGGCAAATGTAAAGAGGCGAAGAATACCAAAAATGGTGTTTTTGAAGGACAGAAAAGTAGGAGTCTAGCTAGAATCTGATGAGCAGAGAGAAACTAGTTAGATGTGATTTTGGAAAGGGAAGGCAATGTGTTTCACTGTGTGCTGATCAGTCCTGAGGTGCTGCAGGAAGAATTTGACATATAGAGGTGGATATGAAAATGGTGAGGAGTTTAGAAGAAATACCCTATGAAGACAGTATTCGGAACTGGGGTCGTCTTACGAAGAGAAGACTGGAGAGAGAGCCATGAGAAATGTCAGCTTATTTGAGATGTGACCTACTGGAAGCATTACACAGATGGCGGTTCCATAGAGTGGCCCTCGGACCATTGAAAGGGGCCATGGCTAAGGCAGAACTCACCCACCTTAGAAGGAAGCACTTTAACCCTTGACCTCATCTGTCCAAAAATGGAACGAGCAGCTTCACAAAGCTGGGCTGTTAGTTTCTAGTCACAAAGTGTTGTTAGGCAAGGCTGGGCAGCTACTAGATTTTAAGATTTTTTAGGCCACTGACTTTGTTTTCTGTCCATGTTATATCTCTGGCATAGTACCTGTGGGTGGATGCTCAGTCCGTGTTTGCTGAAATGACAAATAAGTAAATCACAGTAGCAACTGGACCAAGGATGGGTCAGGCAACCTCTCAGAATATACCTCATTCTAGGATTTTATAATTCTGTGATATGAGTAAAAGCAGAGTTATTTTCAATACTTGAAAAAATTTTATTGGGAAAAATAAAGAACCGTAAACATTGGTGAGAAGTCTTGAAAATAACTTCTCAGACTCTGGCAAATGCACTGCCACCCTTTCCCTGCAAAGCTCCCGACGCAAACTCTTTTTTTTTTTTTTTTTTTTTTTTTTTTTTTTTTTTTTTTTTTTGAGACGGAGTCTTGCTCTGTCGCCCAGGCTGGAGTGCAGTGGCCGAGTCTCAGCTCACTGCAAGCTCCGCCTCCCGGGTTTACGCCATTCTCCTGCCTCAGCCTCCCGAGTGGCTGGGACTACAGGCGCCTGCCACCTCGCCCGGCTAGTTTTTTGTATTTTTTTAGTAGAGACGGGGTTTCACCGTGTTAGCCAGGATGGTCTCGATCTCCTGACCTCGTGATCCACCCGTCTCGGCCTCCCAAAGTGCTGGGATTACAGGCTTGAGCCACCGCGCCCGGCCGCAAACTCTTCTGTGTGTCCAAAGCCATGAAGTACAACAGTGCCATTGCTGTTTGTCAGTGACATAGGAAATATTATTTAACTTTACTTAATGGGGAATTTTCAGATAATTTGGGCTTCAAATGTGCAGTTTTGAAAGTTTATCTGAAATATATCCCTTGTAATTGCCTTTAGGATTTTAACCAAGTATATATGAAATACATTTCATTATTTTATTCACTATATTTCAGTTAAAATTAGCTTTTAAAATATAAAGTGCCTGGGTGCAGCAAACCACCATCGCACATGTGTACCAAATGTGCACATTCTGCACATATATCCCAGAACTTACAGTATAATAAAAAATTTTTAAATAAAAAAGTGTCACTTTAAAAAGTATATCAATACTCTTAATCTTAATGTCAAAGAAAAAATTGAAATTCTTAGACCATTTTCATCATTCAGAGTATAAAAAATGTTGACATGTACTCTATTGTACAGTGATCAAAGGCATTATTACAGTTCATTCTTTAATTTAAGGTGATTCTTCTAATGTGTAGCACCAATTATTCTGGTCTCTGCTGAGAAGTGATGACATGTGGTATTTTTGTTTAACATAGATCTAGTAAGTTGGGTAATTTAAGTAGATGGTTAAATATACTCAGTACCTGAAATAAGCTTGCGTATATGAGGCTTTGATTTATGGAACTGGCGGAGATTCAGTCAGTAAGAATGTAATTTTAAAATAGCATCTGCATTGAGTGGATTACAAAGTAGACCACGATTTTCCTTCATTCATTCAACAAATAATTACCTGCCTACTAAGTGCCAGCTCATATTTGAAGGCCTGGGATACCACAGTAAACCTGACAAAGAACCCTGCTCTTACCGAGTTCCTCATAACTACCAAAGGGTTGCAGATGAGATGTGGAATGTTCCTTATAACCATATATACCTATAGAGCACTTTATAGTTTACAGAGCACTTCCCCAAATACCTTTAAGCCTCTAAAACCTAAGAAAAAGGTGCAATAATAATAGTAATAGAAAAATAACATAATGAACGTGTTTGCTATGTGCCAGGCACTCCTCTACAAACTTTATATGTTTCAAATTGTGAATTTTCAGAACAACCACGTGAGGTGTATATTATTATTCCGATTTTGCAGATGAAGAAATTAAGACACAGACAGATTAAATTCCTTGGCCAGAGCTGCATAGCTAAGAAGTGGTAGAAGACATGCTATCACCCACACCACCTAGCTGTAGAAATGGGAGCCATGCGGTCATGCTGTTGCCTGGGTCACACAGCCAGATGGAGGTGGAATTTAGGTTTTCCAATTTCAAGGCCAGTGCTTTTCTGAATGCACTGCAGCTGCCTACCTTCAAGCAATGACGTTGTTAAAATGATTAGTAAGCTTTTGCTGAGTTATGCTGTGGTAACAAACAATCCGCAAGTCTATGGCTTACAACAAAGGTCTGTTTTTTTACCTATTTTGTGAGTTATATTAGTTGATGGTGACTTTACTCCATGCTGTTTTCATACTAGAAGGAGAAACTATTATCTCACATATTCTGCTCTCACAGCAGGAGAAAAGCAATAGTGGACCATACACTGGCTCTTCCATCTTCTACTCCAATATAGACTGAACCATCTTCTTGGCCAAAGCAAATCATACAACAAATGGGGTGGGAAACATGCATCTCTCCACACTGAGGGCACTAAGGGGGTGGGAGGGTCCTGTGAGGATGGGTCTGAAAGAGAGGGGTTGCAAATATTTTGAGCAATTGTGATATTTTTATATAAATATTCTTAGTTAGTGGTTTTTATTTTTTATTTATTTAGTTTTTTTAGAGACTAGGTTTTGCTGTGTCACCCAGGCTGGAGTGCAGTGGCTCAGTCATAGCTGATTGTAGCCTCATACCCCTGAACTCAGGGGATCCTCCACCCAGCCTCCCAAATAGCTGAGACTAAAAGTATGCACCACCACGCCCAGTTACTTTTTTTTTTGAGAGATGGAGTCTTGCTATGTTGTCCAGGTTTAGTCAACTTTTAGAAATGATTTGATTGCAAACAACTATGTGGTCTGCACTGTTCTAGTCATTTTTCTTTTTCTTTTCTTTTTTTTTTTTTTTTTTTTTTTTTTGAGATGGAGTCTTGCTCTGTCACCCAGGCCTCAGCCTCCCGAGTAACTGGGACTACAGGTACCCACCACCAGGTCCAGCTAATTTTTTGTATTTTTAGTAGAGTCGTAGTTTCACCGTGTTAGCCAGGATGGTCTCGATCTCCTGACCTTGTGATCCACCCACCTCCGCCTCCTAAAGTGCTGGGATTACAGGCGTAAGCCACCGCGCCCGGCCTGCTCTAGTCATTTTTCAACTGTTTCATCTCTTGTTTTAATCCACCACTTGGCCTGATTATCCTTATTTGGCGGATGAGGAAATTGAATAGAAAGAGAAACAGAAAAGTTAAGTAACTTGCCTAAGGTAATACAACTTGTGAAGGATAGAACCAGATTTTGAATGTAGGTTTTCCTTTGCCAAACCCCAGATTTTCCACTTCAGCGTACTGCATGTTGGAGAGAAATCGCTACTGAATTTGGTTCATGTTTGGACAAATCAGTGACTTTTTTGTAAAGCCAAAGAATTCTTGCATGTGAATGATTTCCAGCTAGTAGTGAAAAACCTAAACTATCTATAACCTCCAGGAAATTAGTCATTCTGGCTAAGTGCATTTTTCCAGGTTAATGAAGATTTAGTATTTTAAAAATAAGCATTTTTATATTTCTGTTGACTAAAAACATTCACACTTGTAGAAATTCTCAGGTAGTGCATAGAATATTAAACATGAAA
Source organism: Rhinopithecus roxellana (assembly GCF_007565055.1). Taxonomy (NCBI): domain Eukaryota; kingdom Metazoa; phylum Chordata; class Mammalia; order Primates; family Cercopithecidae; genus Rhinopithecus; species Rhinopithecus roxellana. The sequence goes on along the minus strand of NC_044550.1, from coordinate 111,601,259 downwards.
TGGTGAATTGATAAGATCTCCTACACCAACTGTCACCTGATTCCAGCTGGAAGTTTATTTAATGGTGCAACATTTCAGATGGATAAGAATTCATTATGCAAACAAGGGTTTGTTCACATTTGATTTTCTTTACTATCTAAAGGCTCTAAACAGAGGGAGAGATTTGCCCAGAGACAAGAGCCTTTCCCAGCAATCAGCAGAGCTGCTTCTCAGTGTTCCAGAGTCACAAAGACATCTTCATTTAAGGCTTCGGGGCCTTAATTAAAGGACTGCGTTTTGAGCTCTGTATTTCCAGGTTATCAATTTTGGGAACTGGAAAAAACCTTTCCACTCAGGAAGTCATCACAGGGGCCGGGTACAGTGGCTCGTGCCTGTAATTCCAGCACTTTGGGAGGCAGAGGCAGGAGGATTGTGTGAGGTCATGAGTTCGAGACCAGCCTGGGCAACATAGTGAGACTCTGTCTCTACAAAAATAAAAAATTATCCACGCATGGTGGTGTGTGCCCGTAGTCCTGGCTACGGGGAGGACTAAGGTGGGAGGATCACTTGAGCCCAGGTGGTCCAGGCTACAGTGAGCCGTGATCACACCACTGAACTCCAGCCTGGGTGACACGGCGAGACCCTGTCTCAAAACAAAACAAAAGCCATGATGGGAAGTTGTCTTTTACTGTTAAAATGGAAAAGTGTGGGAGAAAATAAAATTACAGCTATGCTTTTTCATACTAGGTGGGCCTTCTTTCTCAGTATAGAGTCACCCTTTTACAACTCTGAATTTAAGATATGAAATGAGATGGTCGATTGTTTAGTAATCACTAGAATTCTATTCCCTCCTGGAGGTATAAGTGCTGTCTTCTTAAATGGGAGAAATCTGTTTAAGTTTCATGATACATGCTGACACTGTGTATCTTACAAATAAAGATGCTCTCTCCAACTTTGGGTTAAAACATGCACAGTACATATAATTCTTGGTGACTGTAAATGAGATCTATCCATTACAGTAGCTTACTTTATTCATTTCAATACATTACTTTGAATACCTGCATTTGAATTAAATGAGGTTGCTGCCAGGTGCTGTGACTCACACCCGTAATCCCAGCACTTTGGGAGGCCAAGGAGGGCAGATCACCTGAGATCAGGAGTTGGAGACCAGCCTGGCAAACATGGTGAAACCCCGTCTCTGCTAAAAATACAAAAACTAGCCGGGTGTGTTGGTGTGTGCCTGTAGTACCAGCTACTCGGGAGGCTGAGGCAGGAGAATTGCTTGAACCCAAGAGGTGGAGGTTGCAGTGAGGCGAGATTATGCCACTGCACTCCAGCCTCGGCGACAGAGTGAGACTCTATCTCAAAAAAAAAACAACAAAAAAATGTGGTTGCTGAGAATGTCACACGTCTAGACCAATCAATTGCTCTTAATTATTTAAGTATAGACACGACCTTCTTTTATTATGCTCCTTATAAGTCAAACAAATATGGAGTGCAAAGCTTTTAAGACCTCTAAAATCTCTCCATCAGATGTATGCTGCTGTGAGAGTAGAAATTGCTTTCATGGAGATTTGGAAGGGAAAAAAATTTAAATAACGATGTGATTTAGTGTGCAGTTGGCAAATCAGCATACTTAAAATACATGAATATTAAAATAAAGAATGCAATAAACATAACTACTGACTTACAATGTATTGAGCAACTGACTTTTAAATAAGATTTTTTCCACTCAGATTTTCTTCATAGACCTTCAGAGTCCCTCCCATTGTTACTTTTTTCCAGATCACTGTTATGTAGAGGTTTATCCTGCTCACAGAATTCACCTGCATATTTAAATGGCATAATTACTATAAAAAGGCTCTGGGATACCTTTGGGCTCAGTACTTTAGTTGAGAAATTTTATACATAAAATGACACCTGGCTAATAAAAGGAAGCAAATCGGTATTTATTCAGTGTCTATTAAGTGCCAGGAGCTTCACCGTGTGTCTCATTTAATCACATTGCAACAGTCACAACAGTCCTTTCAATTTGGAGCAATAGTTGCTCTCAGTTTGGCAGACAAAGAAACCCAGCTTCATGTAGGTTAAGTATCTGCCCAACGTCACAGAATTTGTGGAGCAAGGATTGGGACCCAGACCTCTCTGTATCAAAGGCCTTGGCTTATTTTCCCATGAGCTCTGCCTGCAGACACCAAACTACCTCTGGAAGGAGAAAGAAAATGATTTTTTTGTTTGTTTGTTTTAAACAATAGAGCCTTTATCTCTCTTGTGTCACATTTTACTTTAGGGTTTAACACAAGTCTGTGAACATCCAGAAACACTGGCTTCATGTTGCTCCATCATTCCCAGTAAGAAGTATACCAAGAGGCTGGGTGTGGTGGCTCATACCTGTAATCCTAGCACTTTGGGAGGCCGAGGCAGGTGGATCACCTGAGTTAGGAGTTTGAGATCAGCCTGGTCAACATGGCGAAACCCTGTCTCTGCTAAAAATACAAAAAGTTATCTGGCTGTAGTGGTACGCACCTGTAATCCCAGCTACTTGGGAGGCTGAAGCAGGAGAATCACTTGCACCCGGGAAGCGAAGGTTGCGGTGAGCCGAGATCGCACCACTACACTCCAGCCTGGGTGACAAGAGCAAAACTCTGTCCCCCCAGAAAATAACAGAAGAATTATACAAAGAAATTGATGGGACTTATGAAATTTTCCAGGCTTCAGGCTGAATAGACCACTTTTATATGGAAGGCATACCTCAGATATCTTAGATAAAGAAATGTTTTATTTGATAAAAAAAATTTTGAGCTTCTCCTTGTAATATTTGTTTTCTTAAATTGCCTCTCCTCCTTCCTCCACACAATCATTAGCCTCTCTGAAAAATAAAGATACGTTATCTTTTTAAATTGAAACAAACTTTTATCTTTTAAGATTATTTGCCATTATCTAATCTATTTTGTTTAAATGAAGTTCATACTTACAAGAGGGATTGAAAGCGAAGAGACATTTGCCTCTAAATTGAGATAGCAGATGTTGCAAACCCAGTAAATGGCTTTAAAAACAATACAGTTTACAGCAAAAAGTAAACTTCTCTGAAAGAAAACACTTCAATCAAAATAACAATACACTTGGTCAGCTTTAAAACTGATGTATACATTTTGTGTGTTTTATGTTTGCTTTTAGTCAATCTACATTTCCTTGTATCTTTCACCCATTCTTTTTAATTCTAATCTTTTTCCTACAGAAAAGGATGTTGTAATTATTAGATTAAAGTGGACATTAGTTTCTTGATGCCAAATCGTGTTCTGTCTGGTGCAGCGTATTTTCTCAAGAGAGAAAAATCCAAAACCTAATGCCTCTATGTGAAATATACATGTGTAGTGTAAAACAAAGGATCACGCAGGCTGGATAAAGACAATGAAAGACTTTGGGTGGCTTCTTACCGTTCTCTGAGGCCCCATGAGCCATACCACCTTCAGCCCTTCCACCCAGATTCTCTCCCTTTTTTGAGGACGTTTTCTGTCTCTCTCTCTCTCTCTCTTTTTTTTTTTTTTGTAGTTATTGAAGCTTTAAAACATGATAGAAAAGAAATTCTCATTTAAAACATTTTAAAAGAGAGTAAGATAAAAATATTTCACAAAAATATCAGTCGACTCAGGAAAATGAATTGGGAAGTCATTCTTCCGGTATTTAGCATTGTTCAAGTATGGATGCCTCGAAAAAGGCTGCAATATTTTAAATTCTTTCAGGTCTTTAAAAGCAGCAGAAAGCTTTGGTTAACAGTGCAGAATTTCCCTTATTTAGGTAAATGTTACACTGAAAGTAGTAATCCTTTTGAAATGCTAATTTTTTCATTTAAACCTATTAAGCTGGAGGAATTTGAGCATGTGTGAGGAGTCTTTTATTTCTTTGGTCATAACCGATTATTTTCTTGAACTTTTGGATGGCAATTATCATATCGTGTTACATGTCCTCAGTTTCAGATTTCCACAGACATGTAACGAAAACAATACAATCAATAGTGAAGATAATATATCAAATATATCAGTGCCCATTGCACTGATGAAATAAGAGCTAGGCTGTTACAGTCAGAAAAAAGCAAAACAAAAACCCAAACCAGTGAGCTGAGCACTCTGAGTTTCGGTGTTGTGTTTATGGGCCATGTGTGTATATTTAAATATGTATAGGGAAATAGCTTGTCTCCAAGGCAATTCAGTCACTACTCATTTAATGGAAGACGGATACTTTCAGAAAATATCTTAAATCACAGTGCAGCGCAAAGGAGCCAGTTTTTACACTAAATTTTCAGGAGTTGTATATGATTTAAGTTTTAGAGCTTAATTTTTGTGTCATTTGGCAAGGATGACAGCCCTGTGGGACCCTGTTGCCTTTCCCCTTGCACATGTTAGACAGATCTGTATCTCTTTTATTGGAGAAGTCTTCTAACACAGTTTGAGTCTATAGGAGTTCTGTAAGTGCATCATCATAATGTATCCCCAAAGCACAAACTTCGTAAACATTTGTAAACACATAGTGGATGAGATCATTAACTGTTTTAGGAAGAAAGCTGATCAGCAATGAAAGAAAAGAGGTTCTTATAAGGTAGCTAACCTAGGACCCACTGCCTTGTTCACTCACCTAGCATTGCATTGCCAAAGAAGTTAAAATCAACACTTACAGAGGATTATAGTATATTATGCTTTTCAGTAGAGATTCCAAGACTCCAGAATGGCTTGTGTTTCATGCAAGCATCTTTAGCGACTACCTGATGGCCAGCAGTCTAGCTAGATCTGAGTCAGAGATCATTGTGGCACTGTGGTGACTCCTGGAGATGGCAGTGTGTGTGTCCCTGGGACGACTAGCAGCAGCCAGAGAAATTCTTTCCTGGGAGGTGGCACAGCCTGCCGGAATTGGGCTTATGTGTATAGGGCTTATGTGTATATGGGAGAGGATGAGTTCAGAGAATTAGAGTGATCAAGACTGGTTCTTTCACGGTCAGTCCTAAAAATTTGCATCCTTCATTGTTAACATTTTTTTTTTTTTCCTAAATGAGAAGACTGAAGTACTGAAAAGTTATATTCTAAAAATGTTGGATATATTCAACCCTTCACCGCACCACATGTTGACTCTCACATCCCCTTAAATCCTTTATGCATTCTTTCTTTGCTGTTCTTTGTACATCATTCTGTTATTCAACTTGCTCCAATCAAAGCCCTGCATTCCTGTTTCTGCAGTCCCATTAAGGGCATATTGCCCACTCTGGGACTCTGCCAAGGGTCCTGCCTACTCTGCACTGTCACTTGGATGTACGTGTAGGTTCCAACCCTTGCAAAATGATGATGTTTTTCACTTCTAGGGTTTCTCGAGGTTATTCTGATAATTCTGAATTATTTCAACCGAAAGGCTATACGAATAAAATGTGCAGGATAATTGTCTTTTTCCCCTTTGGACATTGCTATAAAGAAGAATAGATGAAATTGGAATCGATTGTGGGCTCCGTCTCAGCCTGTCTTCATTGTGCAGCTAGTTCCACATAAGGTGTGAGTGGCAGATGATATACTAATCAGGAGCAATTTAGTAACTTAAAGACTTTCTTCTGAGCTAACAGAATTGCCCCATCTTAGAATAAAAGTCATAACCATACCACCAACTATATATATAAGCAGTTAAATTTTTTTGAGTGTACATTTGCTGCTATATCCTACAGATAAAACTGTAAACTGAAAATGCATTCATCTGCCTTTTAAGAGCCTAAAACTCTCAAAATGTGCGTATATTGTCCGTGAAGAATCTCAATATGAGTTTCAGGAGTTGGTCAAGTCATCCCCTGTAATTTTACTTTTCTCCTTTTATCTTGTAAAGTAGTCTTAGGTCTTTGGTTCACTCATCCAAAAAAAGATCATAGCATTGCAGTTATGGATTTTATTTCAGATGTTTATTTAAAGTTTTTAATGAATTTTGATATTCTTGTTGCCATATAGAACAAGATTTTAGCTGTGTTGGAGTATTTCCATTTGTAATATAGCCCAATATAATGCCAAATTAAATGGAAATAGTTGTAGGCCAAATTCTGTTGGATTATTATTTTTAGCTTCCTCTTTTCTTCTTTCAAACACTGCTTTAAAAATAACTATTATTTAAAAAAAAAAGGTACCCCTGAGTGCCATTTTCTTCTCTCAGCTTCACACAGAACTCCCTCAGAGTAGAATTGGTGTCAAAAAAGGTTGTGAATATAGTCAAGGTTTACTTGCAGTTTGTAGCTACCATAGGGTGTAATGGTTATTACATTTGGCAGAGTTCTCCAACTTGAGCTTGCAGCCGAATCACTGGAAGGGGCTTGTTAAGGGCACTGGATCCCATCTTAGACTCTAATTTTGTAGATCTGGGGTGGGGCTCCAGAATTTGCATTTCTAACAAGCTGTTAGGAGATATTGATATTGATGCTGACACACTGTGACCACCCACTGAGAACCTCTGCTTAATGGTAATGTCTGCATTCACATGTAACAGATACACATATGTGTGTGTGTTTGTGTGTGTTATATACACATATGTATTTTTTGCAAGTTACACAGTGTGCTCTGCAAGGCCCACCTATGGATCTGATTGTGACTGTCCTCCAAACCTTAGAGGACACTGGATAATGACTCTTTGGAATGGGTCCTGGCTGTAATGTCTCTAAAACAGTAAGTCTCTTGGGAAAAAAGCAAAATAATGGAAGTGAATTAAGAGAACAGAGTATTTGAGGTGACAGAAATAGGAGCATCTAGAGGACTTAGTGTACTATGTATCAACACTGCCCAAGGATGCATTTCTGTGGCTTTAAATAACTTGCAGAAACCTGAGGCAAGTTGTGATTAGTGAAGGAAAGGGACAGGAATCACCAAGAACAAAAGGAGCCATTGGATTACCTGGGGGTGTTATGTTATGTAAGAGCAGCCCTTTGAGATGAGTATTACCACCCTCATTTTACTGAAGAGAAATGTCCAGAGAAAGTACAGAACTTGCACAAGGTCATAAAACCATTATATGATAGAATTGAGATTCAAACCTCTTCATCTGGTCATCTGGTCTACATCTACATCTAGTGGAAAAGGAACAAGAATTTGCCATTTAGATCATACTCCCTTCCCCCACCCACCAATAAATCTTATTGCTAACTCTGTTTTGTTGTTTTTACTCTGTTAGCAACATCTTAATGTATCCTGATTGAAAAATACTATCAGAATTCAGGAGTATATACTATAAATGTAAAAAGAATAAATGTAAATTGTGTATGTGTATATATATCGGTATATACACACATTACATAAAATATATAGTCTATAAAATAAATATATAATGTGTATAGAATAGTGTATATAGTACATACTTCCAGTCCTTTTTATGCATTTACAAACATGTATGTGTATTTTTTATTCTAAATTAAATCCTACTACATGTATTTTTCTCAATTCTGAGCTTATTACTGAATTTAGTGGTAAACAAATTTAATGGTAAACAAGTCGTTTGCTGAACCTCACCAAACAATTTATATGAACTAACAATTTATAATGACTTCATTAGACAATTAATAACTTATATCCAAAGAGAATACTCATAGAGAAAAGCAGACTCATTTTTCTGTCTTACACTGTGTAAAGAGAATGATGTCAGTACATACAAATGCTCATTGCATTTTTCTTTTCTTTTTTTTTTTTTTTTGAGACGGAGTCTTGCTCTGTCGCCCGGGCTAGAGTGCAGTGGCCGGATCTCAGCTCACTGCAAGCTCCGCCTCCCGGGTTTACGCCATTCTCCTGCCTCAGCCTCCCGAGTAGCTGGGACTACAGGCGCCCGCCACCTCGCTTGGCTAGTTTTTTGTATTTTTAGTAGAGATGGGGTTTCACCGTGTTAGCCAGGATGGTCTCGATCTCCTGACCTCGTGATCCACCCGTCTCGGCCTCCCAAAGTGCTGGGATTACAGGCTTGAGCCACCGCGCCCGGCCTGCATTTTTCATTTAGGCATTCAATGACCACATACTTTCAATTGCTTAGTGTTTGCAAGAAAGCTGTTTTCCCTCTCAAAAAAAAAAAAAAAAAAAAAAAATACAGCAAAAAAGAAACTGGCCAAGGGCTAATTTGCAAATCAAAGAAAAAGGTATTGTTATGTAAGAAGTCAGAATAAGATATTTTCATTGCTTTCTGAGTTTCACCTTGTGTTACTTGTATGTGCTATAGCCTTTAGTCCCACAACGTAAAGAGCAAATCTTTGAGTTTTACAACCATCTTACAAAATCATTTTTGTAAAAGACCATGCAGCAACTACCTATAAAACTAATGTCAGGAGTTTAGAGTAGTAGCCTGACAAAGAAACTCACTCCTCTCCTCTTCTCATCCAGCGTTGGTTACGTAAACATCAGCCTGAGAAGGACAAAGTTTTGTTGTTTGGAAATGGCTCCAGAAACTCAACCTTTAAACACTTCCATTTGTATTGAAAACTCTGGCTATTTTTGGAGTGCTGTGCTTTGACTTTGGTTGGTTTTGCATTTGTTTTGGAGAATAACAAATATCTTTTAAATGTTTTAGTAATTAGAGAAGGCAGATACCTTTGTCTATAAAGCCAGTTATGTTTTCCACATTTCAGTGGCAACCCAGGCTAAAAGATGGTGAAGGTGTATTCAAGAAGAATAAAGCTAGGTAACAGAGTGGAGAGCTGTCTATAAAGGAGTATGTGTGTTATAATTCTGGAGATCCTGGCTGGTGGCTAAGGTAAGCAGATCTGACTGTGTTACTTAGCTTTCCACAGATAATTTATGGAACACCTCAAGGAACAGCTTTCAGATTTTACAAGTTATTTTTATGAATATTCTAAGAAAGTCCTTTATTATGTATTTATTTATTTTGATACAGGGTCTTGCTTTGTCATCCAGGCTGGTGTGTAGTGGCACAAACATGGCTCACTGCAGCCTCAACCTCTGGGCTTCAGCTATTCTCCCACCTCAACCTCCCACGTAGCTGGGACCACAGGTGCGCACCACCACACCTGGCTAATTTTTAAATTTTTTTGTAGAGACAGGGTCTGCCTTTGTTGCCCAGGCCGATCTTGAACTCCTAGGCTCAAGCAATCATTCTGCCTCTGCCACCCACAGTGCTGGAACAGGTGTAAGCCACCACGCTCAGTCTATTTTTTAACATGTTTTTAGTGATATGTAACAGATGTACATATTCTGGGGATACATCTGATCATTTAATACAATCATATAATTTGTACAGATCAAATTAGTATAACTGGGATATCCATCACCTTAAATAGTTGTCTTTTCTTTATGCTGGAAATATTGCAATTCTTCTTTTATAGTTATTTTGAAATACAAAATAGATTATTGTAAACTATAGTTACCCTACTGATCTGTCAAACACTAGGTCTTATTTTTTCTATCAAACTGTGTATTTGTACCCACTTATCAACCTCTCTTCATCTTCCCCTCAGCCCCCTACTCTTCTTGGTCTCTGGTGAGATCCGCTTTTTTAGCCCCCACATATGAGAGAGAATATGGAGCATTGTCTGTCTGTGCCTGGCTTATTTCATGTAACGTAATGTCCTCTGGTTCCATCTGCGTTGCTGCAAATTACAGGATTTCACTCATTTTTGTGACTGAATAATACTCCATTGTGTATATATACCACATTTTCTTTATCCATTCATCTGTTGATGGACACTTAGGGCGATTTCATATCTTGGCTATAGTGAATAGATCTGGGATAAACATGGGAGCACAGATCTCTCTTCAGTACACTGACTTCCTTTCTTATGGATATATACCCAGTAGGGGAATTGCTCGATCATATGGTGGTTCTGTTTTTAGTTCTTTTGAGGAGCCTCCATATAGTTTTCCATAGTGGCTATACTAATTTATATTCCCACCAACAGTGTTTGAAGGTTCTCCTAAGAAAGCCATTTTTAAGTGTTCCTTTTTCCTACCGTGTTAACTAGTAATAGGAAAAAGAACAAAGAAATGTGTATCGAAATTAGCAACTCCACATAGCCAGCTTAATAATCTACTGTAGTAAATTTATTACCTACTAAATAATACTTACTTAAAATAAGAATTATACAGTTGGGGACAGTCTGTAATAACAGCCTTTTATACTTCTGTTTTTGATAATTTATCCCCAATTCTGAAATGGTTCTATTAAAGAAAGCCCAGACTTGTCAAATAAATGTTGTTTCTTATTCATGTGGTTACTCTCTATATAAGTGTAGCTTTCACTGACAAATAGATGAGTTATTCTTACATATTATCTATAACATAGAAAAACAAATCAACATACTGAACTCATATAATACTGATAACTATGAAAAATCAACAGTTACTGAATTATAACAGTTATCCCAATGCCAGGAAATAGCAAATAAAAAGTATCTAGAGCTTAATTCATTATATTCTTTCTTTCTTTTTTTTTTTTTTTTTGAGTCAGAGTCTTGCCCTGTTGCCCAGGCTGGAGTACAGAGATGTGATCTCAGCTCACTGCAACCTCTGCCTCCTGGGTTCAAGAGATTCTCCTGCTTTAGCCTCCCGAGTAGCTGGGACGACAGGTGCACACCAGCACTCCCAGCTAATTTTTGTATTTTTAATAGAGACAGGGTTTCACCATGTTGGCCAGGATGGTCTCAATCTCTTGACCTCATGATCTGCCTGCCTCAGCCTCCCAAAGTGCTGGGATTACAGGCGTGAGCCACCGCACCTGGCCTAATTCATTCTTTTCAAAATAGTCACTCATCCATTCAACACATACTTATTCAGCATGCACTAAAGTGCGAGACACTGATTATTTGGACGCTCAGTGTTATAAGCTTGCGAGTTGTAATTCTAAAAGGCTGAGTATTTTTAAAACAAAACCTTCCAGAACTCCAGCACTAAAATGAACATTGCCCTTCAGAGAGTTCACCTTGGACAGTTATGACTGTTCCAGCATCGTGAGAGTGATGTCTCCCCTGTGGCAGCCAGGTCAGGGGACATGCAGGAATGTGGCTAATTAGTGTCAGCACCCCCTGTTTGTCCCTCAGTGTTTTGTCATATACGCCTTATTGATGAAACTTAACTTTAAACTTTTAGGTGTTTCAAATAACAAATGTACTTTTAAAGAATAATGGCCTCTATCTGACAGAATAAGAAAAGCAATAGAATACAATATTAGCTTTGAAGGCTACTTGCAAACATTTGTTCCAGCAAAGGCTTTGGTAAGATCAGCGCTATCCAAATCCAAATCGGGGCAGTCCCTACCAAACCCACTTTGCTGGTGCTCCCGCTTGCCCAGTCCTCACGCACCGGGATGCTGGTTTAAACATGGGATCATTGTCTTACATGTGCCGTTTCGTATTACATTGTCTGTGCAGTCATGTCCTGTGGTATAACTTGACTGTGTAGGCACACTTCACACACCTCCAGGTCACTGTGGGTCATGTAGGCAGCCTTCCACCAAGTCCAGAGTAAAGGCTCGTTTGAGAACATCCACAGTTGATTTTGAGGATCCCCAAATTGCTGTCATCACTTAATCCTTTTTCTGAATAAAGATTACCAAGATCACGAGTCAACCACCTGATCTTACCTTGGTATCAATGTTTCCTTTTAAAGAAAGGCAGGAGGCATGAGCTCTCTGTTTCCGGATACGGGTGTGTGTGAAGATAAATAAGGGAGAACTGCATTTTCTTTACAGCAGTTAAGTGCCATACCTGATCATCTCATGGCTACTTGGCATTTGTAATAAGTAAATGGCACAAATTTAGAAGGTGTAATTAGCAAATTTTATTAAAATGTCACGAGCTATTTACTTATTCTACAAACATGTCAGAGGCGTTGAGAACCAGAGCAACACCATCCTGAATAGGAGCTGGGCAAAATGAGGCTGAAACCTACTGGGCTGCATTCTCGGACAGTTCAGGCATTCTACGTTACAGGATGGGATAGGAGGTTGGCACAAAATACAGGTCATAAAGACCTTACTGATAAAACAGTTTGCAGTAAAGGAGCCAGCCAAAACCCACCAAAACCAAAATGGTGATGAGCGTGACCTCTGGTCGTCCTCATTGCTACACTCCCACCAGCACCAAGACAGTTTACAAATGCCATGGCAATGTCAGGAAGTTACCCTATGGTCTAAAAAGGGGAGGCATGAATAATCCACCCCTTGTTTAGCGTGTCCATAGAAATAACCATAAAAATGGGCAACCAGCAGCCCATGAGGCTGCTCTGTGGAGTAGCGATTCTTTTATTCCTTTACTTTCTTAATAAACTTGCTTTCACTTTGCACTGCAGACTCGCCCTGAATTCTTTCTTGCGCGAGATCCAGGAACCCTCTCTTGGGGTCTGCATGGGGACCTTTTCCTGTAACATATTTCTCTGTCCTGTAACATGTGTCTGGCGACCACGAAGGAGCTGTAGTGCAGAAACTCTGAGCCATTGGATCAGGGGTTGTTGGGTTCCTATAACATCTTCTTGCGAACCACAAAGAAGAGACCCCCGATCCAAAGGAAATAGATAGCAGCACTGATTGGATGACTGTGGATAAGTGGTGGGGTTCCTGGGTAAAGAATGGGATTGGGTTAGTGGCCCAACTTAGGGGAGCTCCCCATGTCCCTCGATCCTGCCCTCTTAATAAAAGGCAGGGACGCTTGACTTTGGGTTAGAGGCCCAACTTAGGAGGGTTAGAGTCCCTTCTAAGATTTAAGGGGTTAGAGGCCTCTCTATAAAGGCCACCTCTGCTAAGAACAGGTTTGGCACTATGAGATGTTAACTGCTGTTCTCTTTGGATTCGTCTGCCTTGCGCTCTTTACTAATGGCTGTGGGTGACAGGGTTAGGCATGTACAGGATTGAGGGACATGGATAGTCCGCCCCCGCTTCACGACAGTACCCTCAGCTGCCTAAACGTTTCAGTGTCGCTGCAATGGTAGGTCTTCGCCTGGCCTCCCTGAGCATTTCTCCTTGTCCACCCTGCCACGGACAGTGCTTCTCTCTCGCTCCTTTCCCTTTCTTCTCTTTTCTGTGACTCAGGGCAGCCATCTTGCTCAGAGCCCACGGTCGAAACTCAAGTCGGAGGTTGGATTAAAGATGATGGGGCTCACCCAGGTGAGGGCAAATTTAAGCTTTGCCAATTTGATATTGGGTGCTAAGCAGAGTGGCTAATGCCTGTTTTATCACTTGTATTTTGCTCTGGCCAGAACAAAAAATAATAATTTTCCTTTATGATGCGGCTTGGCCCCCCAGAGCGATGGGGCCGCAAGCCGGATCACTAGGGTCACTCCGGGAAAGGGAACCCAGACGCCTGGCTTGCCGGCAAAGGGTAAGAATTCCTTACCAGTCAGATTTCTGGCTTCTCTCTGTCTCTGTGTAAATGGTTAAATGAATGGAAAAAAATCAGTGTTTATCTCCTCTGTAAAGTTTTCATTAATGAGAAAAAGAATTCTAAGGCTAGTCCTAAGCTGATGTATTTTGTGCTATGAATTTGTTTTTCTGTGTTGAGGGGTACTTCAGCATAAAACTTGGGCTTGGAACACCTGTAAGCCCACTTTTCAAGACGACCCAGCAGGTGGTCGGTAACAAACTTGGCTGCGGGTCCCTGAAACAAAACACTGGGTGAAATCTCCACGTTGTTTTATGTCCTTGAGAACGTAACCTTTTAATCACGTGGTGGTACTTTCTTTTGGTCTCTGTCTTCCAGGAATCGGAATTTGAGGGTTCGTGTCCTACTTACCTCTAAAAATCTTATTAAATAGCTAAAAACCTTTGCAATCTCAAAATTAACTACTCTAGACTCCTTCTGGGAAGGAAAGCAGAGACTGTCCTGTGCTGTGGCTGAGGAGCTAAGGTTTTGGCCCTTTCCCAGGGGCAGTCCAGGTTCAATTCCCCGTCCAGAAAGTAAGTCGCTTCTGGTTTAATATCTGCATGACCTTGTCTGTTCTCTTCTCCGTGGACTGTTATAAATTTTCCTTTCCCTAAGCACTTTGGAGGTTACCTTTGGTAAAGTTCAGAAACTAAAAATATTGGCCACTTGGCATGGCTAAAGTCGGGTAATAAGAAATCTGAAAGGATTTCTTTTTTAAAGAGCACTATGGTTAAAAGTCAGCTTAATTGGAAGTGGATAAGCAAGCTATAAATATATTTAAAAGGCCTTTATGTTTTTCTCTTCTTGGAACTTGTTTTTCTGAAAAATGTTTTTTTTTTTCTCAGTCGACTGAATTATTTTTCTCCAATTTTTGTCTTGTCACTCTTAATGCACACATGAGAGGCCCTAAGAGAACTTCTGGCAGCCTGACACTCCTTGAAAAAAACAGAGGAGGCACCACAGATTCTGTTTTGGGAAAAAAAAAAAAAACCTCTGTTTTCCTCATGAAGGCCCAGGAATTAAAAGCTGGTAGATCCCTCTCAAAATCAAAGGCTCTGTTCTGTTTTGCATTGTGTTATCTGACATCTTTGAGTTTTGGGGGTATCAGAAGTTACTTAGCATTATAAGAGAGCTTTGGTGTGTAATAACTAGGTAGGAAATATGCTTTAAGGGATGGCTAATAGTAGTGATAGAGGGATACGTGACTCTGCTCACTTGGATCAGAGAAGCGTGCGCGTGGCCACCTGGAAGATCAGGAAACCTCTCCACCCCACCCTGGAGATGAGACTCCCATGAAGGATGGGCTGATGACAAAGTGGGCTGATTGGCTTTGGGCTGCCTTGCAATGAAATACAGGGTAGGGTCATGGCACTGTTTTCTCCCGTAGCACTTCCCTCCTTTTGGGAATCCAGCAATCGGTGTAAATGGCACCCTTAATTTTGAGGGTGTGTCTTTGCCTTCAGCTGCTTATTTGTTGCTTATTTGGTCCTAGAAATGCATGCTGGCCCTCTTCCTCCAACGGCTCCACCCTGAAGCCACTCATCCAATTAAAAAATTTAAAAACTGGCAAATAAAAAATCTTACAACTATTGTAATCTGTCTTTCTGTGTAGCTATATATGTGTTGTGTGTAGTGCTTATATAAAAGAGCTCTAATTAATTGGCTTAAATAAAAATAAGTGCTTAAATCAAATATTTTAAAAGCAACATAAAAACTGTCATGCGTTTTGGTTCATGTAACTTTAGTAATCTTTGAGAAATAAAAACAGCTTTAAAAATTATTGATAAAATAAAAACAAAAACATTTAGTCTAAATTATGCAAGTCAAATATTAAGTTTGCTAAATGCTTTAAGGTCATAAACTGCCTCTTTAACTTTTAAAAATTGTTCAATTGACCTACCTTAAGATTTACTTTACCTACTATTAGATTCTAGTTAAGGCCTGGGGACATGTGCAGTTAGCCACGCCCCCTAGCTATGCTGGAGAATCAGCTCTTATCTGCACTTCTGCCTGGTGTGTCCTGGGCTAGACTCCACACCTAGTACGTAATTAAAATCTCGAATTTACCATGGTTTTCACCAAAAATAGAAGTTGCTAAGAATTAACATTATAACATGTAATTAAAACTATTAAAGTAACAATTTTACCTGCAAGATATGTAGAGAAAGTAAAATGGGTTTTTGGTAAAAGATTGTAAGAAGTTGTGGGAATGTGGATTTTTTTCTGCCTAAATTAAAATGTTAAACAATTGTTTTAAGAAAGAAAAAAAAAACTAAAAGTTTAAACAAGTTGTAGAAAATTTGTAAAAATTAATTGTAAGAGAGTATGTGTGAACATACTAGCTAAAGTTAAAAGGATATTATTCAGTTTTTCTGTAAATTCAGCATTGGCATAGAAGCACAGCAGGTTTTTCTTAAAGCACTAATCTGCTCTTTCACAAAAAAAGTAAAGGATTATAAAAGGTTTATAAGAATCTTACCTTATGGTTAAACATTACAACTGGGTAAATATATCTGTAAGGTTTTATTAAAAGTTGAGTTTAACATTAATAGTACATTAATATAAAGGTAAAATTTGGCATGTTTGATATAAAAATCATACAGGAAGCATTATTAAATGTGAAATGGTGTTTTGCTTTATTTGGAGTATATTTGCATAAATGTGTTATTGGCATATGTTCCAAAGTTATGGGAAACTCCTATAATTGTAATATAATTTAGTGTATATTATTAATAATTATAATTGTTATGTAAAATTTTGTGTGCCACAGAAGTAACCAAATTTCCTTATCAATTGTGGCTTTAATAATGGCTGTCCTAAAACTTTTTATCATCCACAAACAATTGTTGTCTTGTTTTAATCCTCTTTAGAATGTGGTTTATAATCAACTGTAGAACTCTAGCACATGTTCTTAAATGTAGGTTTTCTAATAACTGTGGAGATTGTAACATCAAAATAAAGGAAAAAACTTTTAAAACTCTCATAGAAAACTAAAATGTTCATAACTGTCAAACAAAAGTTAACTACATGGACTAAACTGAAGAAGTCTTATCTTTTTAACTTAGCTTGAAATGTTGCTAATCTTTTATTTTTCAGAGTCAAGAAAACTTTTCTTTTGAGTTATTTGCAGCTTTTAACAGTTGAGTGTATGCCTATGAACAAAATTTAAAGCATGTTTATTTCTTTCTACCTAATTTCTCCAGAATTTAGAAACTAGTTGTCAGTATTCTTAACTTACAGCAATATAGTTATTTGCATAGGTGCAATAAGAATCTGTTTTCTTTTGTAACAGAACACAATTGGAAAAATTGATTATTTTGCCAAGACTTTGACTGGAATAGTGTGTTTTCCTTTAAGGAATTAAACTTAATTTATAGAGCCAATACAAGCCCCATAGGGAGCCAGCCTCATATCTTGCCTACAACAATCCCTGTACAGGGTTTCTAGCCTGTGATAAGTAAAAAATGTCACTTTCTAACAGGTCCAGAAGCCTCAAGTTATCTTGGGACTTCAAGAGAAAAGAAATTTACCCAATTCATAGATATTGAAGGGTACAAACCCACGGCTGGGCTCAGCTTTAAAACAGTCTTACCTGAAATTCCTTCTGTGGAACAAAGTTCCATCAAAGCCAGTTAAAAAAAAAAAATTTATGTGAAAAATAATTATTCTTGCTACACTTTATACAAATAATCAGCCCAAGTATAATAAAGCAAATCAGTCTTACATGATTTGTCTTTAATGAAAATGGGAAACCAGAAAGAGAAATACTATGTTTCAAAAGCTATGGTATACCTGTTATTAGATTCTAGTCTCATCAGTTGTTTTTAAGTTTGTTTCTTCAATCTAGGCTAACCCTGCTTATTCCTGTGAACCAACCAGTGATCTCTGACTGTTGCTCAGAAGAAACAAGAGGGATGGGTAATGTAAAACTCTGATCAGGATTCTAATTCTGGGCACATTACAATCAGCTAACAACCCCATGCCAGCTTAGTTCCAATAGTTTCCCAGTTCATAAAAAAAGCATTCTAATTTAGTTTACTTGAAATAACTTTACTTATTTTACTTTACTCTTGTGGAATATATTGCTGATATACTCTTTGTGTAGGAATATAGGACAAGCTTACTGAATGTTTTCTTAAACACTTATTAATCTTCCAGTATCACCTTTTGTTGAAACTCAAGAGTCATAAATAAATCTTACCATACTAATGCTTTCTGACTGAGCTCCTCTCTACCCTAAATGTAAAAGAGCCTCATAGTTAGGCAAAAATATCATTGCCCCTATTCAGCCTAAAAAAGTTACAAAAGATGAATCTTCCTCCCTCTGCAACCCTTAAAATGAAGGGTTCTCTTATAAAAGGGAGGGGGGAAATGTCAGAGGCTTGTGAACCAGAGCACCCCTATCTTAAATAGGAACTGGGTAAAATGAGGCTGAAACCTACTGGGCTGCATTCCCAGAAGGTGAAGGCATTCTAAGTCACAGAATGAGAAAGGAGTTCAGCAGAAAATCCAGGTCATAAAGACCTTACTGATAAAACAGTTTGCAGTAAAGGAGCCGCTCAAAACCCACCAAAACCAAGATGGCGACAAGAGTGACCTCTGGTCGTCCTCACTGCTACACTCCCACCAGCACCCTGACAGTTTACAAATGCCACGGCAACGTCAGGAAGTTATGCTATATGGTCTAAAAACTGGAGGCATGAATAATCTACCCGTCGTTTAGCATATCATGGAGAAATAACTGTAAAAATAGGCAGCGAGCAGCCCTCGGGGCTGCTCTGTCTATGGAGTAAGCCATTCTTTTATTCCTTTACTTTCTTAATAAACTTGCTTTCACTTTGGACTGTGAACTTGCCCTGAATTCTTTCTTGCGCGAGATCCAAGAACTCTCTCTTGGGGCCTGGAAGGGGACCCCTTTCCTGTAACATGTTTCTTTTCCCTGTAACAGAAGTGTTGAATATATTCAAGCTTTGCTGTCCTTTTTAAAAAGTAGTATTTGAATGACTCACAATATTAATACAGAGCTCTTGAACTGGACCGTTCGGAAATGCTCATTTTTGACAGGTTTGGGAGATTATCTGTCCCTTTGACATGGGTGTAAATCTATGGCAGTGTTTGTGTTGGTCTTCAGGGGTGTTTCTGTGAGGACAGAATCACAGCGTGGATGAGCGAGGCATGTCACAACCCCAGCTGCTAAACCCTGAAAGGGATTCAGACATCTGCAGGGCAAGAAAGGAAAAATCATAGAGGAAGGAGACATTATAGCAAAATGATTTCTTTTCACAATATGTGGATGTGAGAGTACTGGACAGTTGGCCAAGGGAAAATTGAAGACTTGGTGCCCAGAAGTGAGTCTCTAAATGCTGTTGAGTGTCAAAGGGAATGAAGTCGAGGATCACTGAGAGAAGATGTCATCCAAGCCAGCAAGGAACCAGATCCTCCCTGTACAGCCCCCTCCCCTTTATAGATCTAAAAATCGGACAAACTTGGCTGTCTCCCTGCTTGACTTCCTCTCCATCTAAGGTTTAAAACTAAGGGGGCACTAATCCTTGGAAAGTAAGATTGGAGAGAACCTTGAGGATTATCTAATCCATATCATCTTTCTAAGGAAAAGCACCCCTGGTTACCGTAATTAAGAGAAAATTGCTAATGAATAAAGCCAAACTCTGTAAAATATTTAAAGAGGTTTATTCTGAGCCAATATGAATGGCTATGGCTTGGGGAACAGTCTCAGCGGAGTCATGAGAAAGTGTGCCCCAGGAGGTTGGGTCACAGTTTTGTTTTATACCTTTTAGGGAGACAGGGGTTACAGGCAAAGACATAAATCAACACATGTAAGGTATACACTGGTTTAGCCCAGAAAGTTGGGGCATCCAGAGGTGGGGAGAGGGAGCACTGGGGGCTTACAGATCATAGGTGGATTCAAAGACTGTCTAATTGGCAATTGGTTGAAAGAGTTAAGCTTTGTCTAAAGACTTGAAGTCAGTGGAAAGAAATGCCTGAGTTAAGATAGGGGGGTTGTGGAAGCCGAGGTTCTTGTTATGTAGATGAAGCCTCCAGACAGCAGCCTTCAGAGAGAATAGATGGCAAATGTCTCTTTTCAGACCTTAGAAGGTATCACTCTTAGTTAATCTCTCTTAGATCATAATCCTGGCTGTATTAATGGAAATTCTCTGTAGATTTCCCCCATGAAAGATGGCTTTGCAGGTTCATTTAAAAATATGCCAAAGAAATATATTTGGGGGTAAAATATTTTGATTTCCTTCAAGGTCTGCTATCTGTCATGTGATGCTATTCCAGACTGAAGGTAGAATTTGCTATCTTATTGCTACACAAAGAATCTTGTTTCATTTGTCTTATGGTTTCTGTTTTAACATTAGTGCTGGTCAGTTTTGGCTAAACTCCAAAGGGAGAGGGTATAGGAGGCGTGTCTGACCTCTCTTCCAGTCTTGATCTGGAATTCAGTTTTTCAGGTTTCTCCAGGGTCCCCTTGGCTCAGGGTGGCGTCTGTTCAGTCTGTTGGAGGCTTAGCATTTTATTTTTGATTTACAAAATAAAGAAAGAAATAGCTTGGGGGATCAAGTTAGAAGGACATCTATAGAGGCCTAAACTACACACTCAAAATTCTCACTTTCAGGAAATGTTTATGTACAACCTGATAGGTTAAATTCATCAATGCTTACAATCTGGACCCTCTAAAGATGGAGAATCTATAGTCAGAATATTCTTAATTTTTTAATATTCTTAGAGCTCACTTCAAAATTGCAGTATCTCCGACACTACTGTGGACCCCCCCTGAAAATTGCATTGTCCCTGCATTCAACCTCAGTCGTGGATCCTGGGTTGATTGACACCTGTGTAAAAGCAAGCGTCACGCAAGTTCTGATAATAGGTACTATTTTGCATTCTGTTCCTTTATTTTGGTTTTGGAACAATATCAAATATCTGCCTTCTTTAATTCCTGTGGGACTTGTGTTCTCTTATCTCTGGTCATTTAAAAACTATAGTTCAGGATATAGAAATTCCTCCTGCTAAGACAACCAGTGTCTTGAGGGCTCTTAGTGTTTATTATAACCGATCCTGTTTCCGTAGAACAGGGCTCAATCTTTATAACCAGCTAGTTATCGCCTTACAGCAGGACTTCTTCTTCTTTCTTGACAGTTCAAAGCCTAACCACCACCTTCCTAAGTGTGCTGAAAAGACCTTTCCTTGAAATGTAGTCTTTAGGGCATCCTTTGGTTTAGAAAGACCCTGGTTTGGGGTCAGAAGAATTGCATAGGGAACAAAAGCTCTTTTTTCTCCCCCTTGCAATCCTCATCGGTAAATAAGGACTTCCCATCCTTCCACCATGCATAGGTGGAGGCGCAGGACATCAGGAACATGTGGGTCCAGTGGTGCATTTCAATTTTTATCAGAAGAAGGGGACATGTCCTTGAAAATTATTTTACCTAGTTTCATCTGAGTTAAGAAGGAGGACACTGGGAGAGAGGGAAACAGTGGGGATTTGGAGATGTTTTGATTTCTTTGCTATGTGTGATGCCTTTGTCTCGGAACCTCAATCCTATAAGCAGTAGCAATATTTTTATGGGGCTTCCCATCTTCAATAAATTGTATAACAGTAATTAACTCTCACAGCATCCATTTGACTAAAGCGTTATTATCCCTGTATTATAAAGGAGAAAACTGATTTGTAAAACGCCACAAAGAAAGTCAATGTCGAAGGAAGGATTATCGCGCAGGAGGGTCTAAAAGTCTAATCTCAGCTCTGAGATGCTTTTTATTGTTAATTTTTTCTGTGAGAGCAGATGCAGCAGGGATTTGCCAGGTGAATTCACGGAGGGTGTGTGAACAGGCGGCAACTCTGCCCTTGCGCAGTCTTCATGACCATTCGGCCAGTTTAAGCTGATTAGATGTGGTTTGTCTCTGCACAGCTCTCAACAGAGATATAAAATTATAGGGCGAATTATTATGTGTTGAACATAACCCCAAATTTTGTTCTACCCATTTCCACCTACATGAGTTTGAGGTATAGATATCTTATTTATTGAATCAACGTATTTTTGCAAAGGTTGTGTAGACTAACATATTTAGTTTGCATTATTTTCCGTAGTAACGACTCACTTAACTGTAGGTCATTAATCTCAATCCTCCACACTATAATTCTGCCAAGAATTAGTAAGTTAGCAAAATAAATGTCCCAGTAGTCTAAAATATTTCCCACATTCCTCTAAAGTAACAATGCATTGCTCTTTGGAAAACCACACACAGTTGATTTACTACAGGTTTAGACATGGCAACGACAGACTTACTCGAGATTCACCAGATAAAGAAACAAATGAAATGAGATGAGAGCAAATCTTCCTAGAGGCCAGCCTGCAAAAGGCGCAAGCTGACCCTCTGAGAACAAGGGCAGAAACAGAACTACGACAAATACATAAAAACTCACAGTTTGTCAAGCTTAGGCCACTGTTTTCCTGCAGAGGCAAGCTGTTTAATTACTGCAGGGAAGTTCTTCATGCCAACACCACACTCATGTAATGGTTACTACTCATAATGATAAAACTGAATGTTATTTATTTGTTGAACGTTTATGAGCTTCTGGGGCTATGACAGTGAAGAAGACGGACATGGTCCCTACCTTCATGGAGTTTATAATCTAGGGAAGAGAAAAGTCAGTGCACGAGAACATACACTACTGGAATGGTTTCAGCTTGGGATAGCTGCTGTGAGTGACATGAATGAAGCACCATGAGCGAGAATGGCTGAGTGAAATGGTTTCCTTCACATGCAGGGGTTGGGAGCATCAGAGACTCGTAGGTACCTGCGGTATGAGCCCTGTAGGATCTGCAAGGGGAGTGACAAGGTCTGATTTAAGTTTGTAAAAGACAGTTGATTGTGAGTTAGTCTTGAGGGTTGAGGGGAGGAGCATAACCAGGTGGTCAGTGAAGATGGTTGTAACTGAGATGAACATGGAGAAGATGATATGGTTTAATATCCTCTGGTGAAAACAGGACGATCTTCCAGACATAATCATAACAAAATAACTAACACTGTTTGAACAAAGGCCAGGTGCTGGACACTATGCCCTCTCACTGATCCCCCGACAGCCCTGGGAGAGGGAGGTGCTGTCAAGCACGGCTCTGAAGAGGTTAAGACATTTGCCGGCGATTTCACTGCTAATAGATGCTGTAGCTGGGGTTTAAGCTCAGTGGTTTGGCTCCAGAGTTCACGTTCTTAGACCTGAGATAATTTCCAGAAGATGAGCATTTTTCATTCTCCAATTATACCAGTCAGATTTTTGAAAGATAGATAATTCACTTGGGGGGTCTCACCCCAAGAAGCCTGATCAGGGCGAGCTATTCTTTACACTTGTGAGAGAATCAGTAACACGATAGGAGTACAAGTCCCTGCTTTGTTCCTTTTTGGCTAAATATCCTTATTCTCTTAAACATCTTCCAGGAGGCTGTTACTGATTGTACTGCGTTTCAGTGGTACATGCTGATTGTAAGGGGAAAATGTGTACATTCTGTTAGAAGGCAGGTGCAAAGCAATTAAAGAAAAATCAGGACAAAGACACTCCAAGAGCTTGGCCTACCCTATTCAGACGGGAGGAGCAGGCCACATGCAACACAAGGCAATTTCCAGCAGTGAATACCCTGTTTTCCTCTGACAAAGGGACGGTGTAAATCGAGAAGTGTGAAGGAATGCCAATTCGGAAATTTGAGCTTTACAAAAATATTTTGGTTTAAATTTAATGAAAGAGCTTTGTATTCTAAAGATAAAAGCATGAAAATAGTTATCTTTAGAGGAAGGATGTTTCTCCTATTAATGCTCTAAGTAAGAAGAGCATCTTCTCAAGTATACATACAGGTGTTCTTTCTCCCCACAATGGACCTCTTAGAGCAAGAGAAAGAATCAGCAACAATGTGAAAGAAACATATAGGGACAGTCTTGCTGGAGGCCAGAGTGAGTGAGCAGGGCAAACCGAAAAGGAGATGGAAAGAGACTTCAAAGAAAGTAGAAAATGCTAACATCATGGTAGTAGCACGAGAAGAAACTTCTGGGGGAAGCTGGGCTAAGAAAATGTTTGGGCCGGTTGATAGGTAATTCAGGCAAGCTACACTTGGTTTTGTACATTGTAGTCTTCTACATTTTTTATTTAGTGTCATAAAGAAAGCATTTTGATCAGGGCAAGGACAGAGAGGCCTAATTCACAGGAAGCCCTCCCCAGTGAGGAGAAAGGAGATACTCCTGAGATGACAGGAGTCCCAGCTTCCACTGAGCCCTAAGGAGCAACATAGTGTTTGGCGTGGCAACAAAAAGATGTCCTTGAGAGCTTTGTCACCTTCAGTGATAACTGTTCAGAGGCAAAGTGGAGTGAGGACGTGCTTGGATACAGAAAGCGGCAAGTGGGGAGGGTGAGTTTGACGGGGGTCGCTTGTTCGCCGTGTCCTACCTCCGTCGCCTGTAGGAGTCCTGCTTACCTGCAGCATCCAGGGCATGGAGGCTGAGTTTCTGAAATGTAAATAAGTTCTGATATGTAGAAAGTCTACCAAATTAAAGTCATTTGACTTTGTATTTGAGCTCTGAAACTTGCAAGATAACTGATTACTTTTAGAGTACATAAACAGAATACCTGGAGATTAAAGGGCTATGTCCAAGTCCAGTGGACTCTAACTTATTTGTTGGTTTAGTGTTTTTATTTTTATTTATTTATTATTATTATTATTATTATTTTGAGATGGAGTCTCGCTCTGTCGCCCAGGCAAGAGTACAGTGGTGCCGTCTTAGCTCACTGCAACCTCCGCCTCCTGAGTTTGAGCTAATCCTCCCCCATTGGCCTCCTAAATAGCTCAGATTAGAAGCATGCACCACCACACCCAGCTAATTTTTGTATTTTTGTTAGAGACAGGGTTTTACCATGTTGGCCAGGCTGGTCTTGAACTCTTGACCTCAAGAGATTCACCCGTCTTGGCCTCCCAGAGTGCTGGGCAGAGTTTCCTCCTGTGTACTGGCTCCCCAGAACCAGGTGTGACGGTCATTCTTACACGTCCTCCCTGTTCAGCAGGAAAGACTATAAGAAACAGGTGCAGGACTTGCCCCTGGTCGTGTATGAGACATCACGCTTGCAGCTTGGGAGCTCTTCAAGGGCAAGGACTGTGTCTTATTCTTCACGTTGTTCCTGGCATCTGTGACACTGTACTTGCTTTCACCCTCAGATTGTGCATCTGTGACACTGTACTTGCTTTCACCCTCAGATTGTGCATCTGTGACACTGTACTTGCTTTCACCCTCAGATTGTGCATCTGTGACACTGTACTTGCTTTCACCCTCAGATTGTGCATCTGTGACACTGTACTTGCTTTCACCCTCAGATTGTGCATCTGTGACACTGTACTTGCTTTCACCCTCAGATTGTGCATCTGTGACACTGTACTTGCTTTCACCCTCAGATTGTGCATCTGTGACACTGTACTTGCTTTCACCCTCAGATTGTGCATCTGTGACACTGTACTTGCTTTCACCCTCAGATTGTGGGAACATTACTGGGCTTTCTCAACGTCACACAGGCGTTCCTTAGGCAGATTTTGACTGAATACTTGCAATGTGACAAGCGCTGTTCTAGGCCCTGGGAATAAAGTGGAAATAAAAATCCTTGTTTTCATGAAACTTTGGTGTTTTGCTGGGGTAATGGAGAAGTGAACAGATAAGAGGATAATTTCAGAGCATAGTAAGTACTCTTAAAAAAAAAAAGAGAGAGATATTATGGGGCAGGTGTGGTGGCTCACACCTGTGATTCCAGCGCTTTGGGAGGCCAAGGCAGGAGGATTGCTTGAGGCCAGGAGTTTGAGACCAGCCTGGGCAGCATAGCAAGACCCATTTCTACAAAAATGTTTTAAAAGTTAGCTGGGCATGGTGCTGCGTGTTTGAAGTGCTAGCTACTCAGGAGACTGAGGTGAGAGGACGGATCACTTGAGCCCAGGAGTTTGAGGATGCAGTGAGCCAAGACCATGCCACTGCACTCCAGCCTGGCAACAGAACAAGACCTGATCTCTTAAAAAACTATCAATCAATCAATCAATCAAAAAAACTTTTTTAAAGATGTTATGTGTTAGAGGAACAAGGGAGCTGCTTGACTTGGCTGGTGAAGCACGGCCTCTCTGAGGAGTGAATTTGCACTGAGACCTGAGTAATGAGAAGTCTCCAGCTGGGCAGGGATTTAGAGAGGGGGCTGGCCAGGCTTAGGCACCAGAGAGCCCACAGACCCGAAAAGAGAGGGTCTTTGGTGTGATCCTGGAACAGAAATACCAGTAACATTGGAGCAGACACATCATTTTCCATGTAAGCACATGGCATGAGAGGTTTTGCCCTTTACGGTCAAACCAGATGTCTCTCATTGACCTTTTATTACGTGAAAAGAATAGAATTCAAGTAAACTTAAACGGTTATCAGGTAACCATACGTGACACCATGTTTTAATGTTTAAATGGGCAGAACACTCTTTAGGCCTTTCATTCTTCTAGCCCTCTTGAGATAACATTTGTGATAAGGTGTTGAAAACAGCATAAGGTTTCCGTCAAGCCTTTTGACTAGAATGCAAACCTGTCTCCAAAGGACCTGCAGTGCAGCACTTATTTAAATGCCAAGAATCAGTAAACATTATTATAAACAAATTTTCAATAAAATCATCAAAGATCTTTTCCCACTGAATGTGAACTAATCGTGGCCATATTTTTAAACACTGCTGTCCAATTATTTTAAATACTGTGCAGCACTTAACTATGTTATTTGCCTAAAGGAAATAATGTTTCAGTGAAAATTATCAGCTACATTTTCTTAGGTTATCTGATTTCCTATTGTTTACCTTATGCTTATTATCTTTCAAAGTGACATATTTCATATATTTAGTCTGTATGTATATATGGCGCTTGCCACTTGGCAAACTTTGTTATCTCTCTGCTGAGTATAAAGTCTTCTGAGTAAAATGAAATGAACTCAGCTCTGTGTTGTTTACAGGACTACCTTGTGAAACAGAAAGAGCTGTGTTAATTTTACTTTCATTGGTATGAAGGATAGTATGGAAGGAGCAAGAAGCATTTATAAAAGGCCTCTTTGGCAGTGGCCTTTGATGTCTATGTCTGAACGAAATGTCCTGATATGAATTAAAATGGCAATATTAAAACATAGCTTTTCTGTGAGGTCAGGTCCTATTACTTGGGAATGTTGAAAGAAAAAGCATAAACCAGGCAATAATAGGCTTAGAAATTCTGCAGTGTGGTCAGAATCAGATGGAGTGTGGTGGAATTAGTGTATGGTGAGTGTGCGGTACTAGATTAGATAGCAGTGTTAACCAAATCCACAGATTTTTTTCCTGGGGTGAAAACACCTCATTTCAGAGAAACCTTATGTTAGGCAAGTATGTTCACAGAGGTAGAGTTGGGGCGGGGGTTGTTGTTTTTTTAATTTTTTTTATTGTCTTCTTTTCCATCTGTTTCAGAGAATCCAGGCATTTCCAAGCACTCTTTAATATGAAACTGTTAAAAAGCAAAATTATACACTATGTTGGGCTGTGGGTTGCTCAAAGGTAGATGGAATAATAAGCTTCCCATTCAGAAAAAAGGAATGTTGGTTGCTATTATTGTTTATTTTTATAGCTAGTCCTCACTCATATAGCTAGCCTTCTGGCTGTGTTGTTAGGCTAGACGTCTCCTAGGGACAAGTGAATTATCTAAGCAGTACGGCTCTGCCTTGTGAAGGGATGACAAAATAGGATAGAGTCCCAGTTCTCTACCATATCCAACTACTGAAGGCAAGACTGCTCTTGTTGCCAGTAAAATCACTATTTTTTTCTTTATTTTACCAAGTGGTCCAGTTCTATCAATAAATGCTGCTCAACAGGCAATTTTAAATTCTAAGCACCTGAGGAAATTTTTAGAAAAATCCCTTTATTTAAACAGTAGTGCAAAATTACTTACATATACTTAGATAACGTTTACAACTCAGGGAGAGGACAAGGGGTTAGAACCCCCTCCCACCCTCAACTCTGTTATAGGAATCCTCCATTTCTTGGCCTGGATCCTGTTTGTTTCTTTTGCCATTGGTATTTTTCTGTGCAGACCAGAAAGAAATGAGAAGTAATTAACTGCCAATAAGAAACATACCAGCAGCCAGGCACGGTGGCTCACGCCTGTAATCCCAGCACTTTGGGAGGCCGAGGCAGGCAGATCACTTGAGGTCAGGAGTTTGAGACCAGCCTGACCAACATGGAGAAACCCTGTCTCTACTAAAAATACAAAAATTAGTTGGGTGTGGTGGTGCATGCCTGTAATCCCAGCTACTCGGGAGGCTGAGGCAGGAGAATCGTTTGAACCTGGGAAGTGGAGGTTGCAGTGAGCTGAGGTCTCACCATTGCACTCCAGCCTGGGCAACAAGAGCAAAATTCCGTCTCAAAAAAGAAAGAAAGAAAGAAAAAAGAAAAGAAAAGAAAATGTACTAGCTGAATGAGCTGGGCAGCTTAACCTCTTTGAGTTTCTGTTTCCTCATCATTGGTAAAATGGAAATAGTACTAAGAACTATCTGCTGGGGCTGCAGAGTGCATGGTCCGTAATGAACCCCAATAAACATCAGCTTTGGTCAGTATGATGATGAAGATGACTATCGTAAAGGAAATGGGATGTGTCTGGAAGTCACACATCCTGGGCCTACCTCACCACTGGCTTATTGCATGCCCCTTCCCAGTGCCCAAAGTCCCCAGTGTGCAAAAACAAGGAGCTGGAAATCAGCTCCATCCCTCTGTGACGTTTCGTGATTTGATTGATTTAATGCATCCAGCACATACAGTGGAGCTGGCCTGTCATCAATAGAGATGAAAATTGGTGGAGCACTAACTGTGTGCAGCATGGTGCTGGTGTCGGTTTGGGAATAACAAGAGATTTGAAACAAAACCCTATGTCATACGCTGCAGGCTCCACGTTTTGTGTTGAAACGAACAGCACAGGCAGTAAGTGCCACAGAAGAGGAGGCTCGGAACAAGCCCCAAGGGCTGCCAAGCTCTGGAGGCTGTGCTTGAAGAGAAGAGAGGGGATTGCACACCAGGTCGGGGCAGAGGCTGCTGCCAGGATCTGGCACAGATCTAAGAGCGAGAAAGGATCTCTCGCAGCACTGCACAAACTGGCAATTCGAAGTTGCTTAGCTAGCCTAAAAAAACCCACATCAGTTACTGAAATGACCACCTTCCCTTGAGTGATCTGCAAGGTCTTTATTTGCTTTAGCTCTTTCATCAGAGCCAAGTATTTGGTTTCCTTTTTTCTGTGTGGGATTTTAAAATATTTTGTTGAATATGACAGCTTATATATATGCATATATATGTGTATATATATGTATTAATATATGTATATATTAAGAGAGAGACATATTGCTTATAATATGATTACTTGGAATTATTATCATCTTTAGTAGAAAATATCGATCAGTACTCCTCATAGCCTGGAAATGCAATGAAATGTCTGTATTTGACGTACCTGTAAATGACATTTTGAGTGTATTGCCTGTTTTCCCATATGCAAGGCAGGGTCCTGTGCCTTGAGACAATTTAACGAACAAGCCATAGTTGAAACCTGGCTTCAAAGAGCTAGTGGTCTATAAAGATAGATACTCAGGTGTACATAATTATTAAATATATAAAAGAAAGTGGGAGCAGGAAATAAGGATGTAGGTAATGCTCATGAGCCATTTATATAGTCTGTGTTTTCTTTTATTATTATGATTATCTTTTTTAGATTCTTCTCTTGTTCTGTTGTTCGTGGAGTGTGCTTTCTGCCCATGGTGGATCGCAAAGCAGTCATTTTCTCCATATGCTTTATAATTTTTTACTGTAAACTCATCTTCGGTCACATCCCAGGAGCTCTGTGCTGTCCCTGTAGAATACTTTTGCATTTGCCTCTGCTGGGCCCTAAGGGTTTCATATCAGTTTTTATTTAATACCTCAATCAAGAGTTCACAAGCATTGTAAAGTATTGCCTTGAAACCCACACATTGCAGACACTTCAGGTTCTCTTTCAAGAAGACTTTTTCTCTACCAGTGACCTGAGCACCTCCATGGCCAGATAATGGAGCCATGGGTAGAATTTTTTCTGATCATTTTCTCAGAGATTGGAGTGTCCTTTTCATCACCAGGTTTGTGCAGCAAGCAAATCCAGCTTCCCCAGTTCCTGGACCCAGTGTGGGCATCAAAGCTCCCATCCTTTAAATGACCATTCAGTTGGAGACTTCTTTCGGCCGTTCGACTTTAGTGAGGCCCCTGCTTTAGGCTCTCAGTTTCCCCACAGGCCCTTGCTTCCAGAGGTTTTCCTTCTTTGTTTTCAAGGTGGGCCACAGAAATTTTATGATTGTACTTTCTGGAAAATGTGTATCTTATTCAATATTTCTGTGTGTTCTACATTTTGGGAGGCAGAGACACTGCTTCCAACCAGTCCATCATCGTCACCGGAAGTTATAATCACTGAGATTTATATATTCTTGAATAAGGGGAAAAGAGGAACATTGACAATGTTTCTCCTACTCACATAGAATGGAATTCTTTTCAACTAAAATTTTAGAATAGATAATTTCTATTTTTATGGAAAATCTATTCTTACTAAGTATGAACCTGACTCATGGCATAAAAATAAACCTTTTCTTCTCCTCTTCCTGTTGCACATCAGAAGCCTCGTTTCAGTAGCGAGAGCAGCCTCTGAGTTGACGTGGTGCGGAAAATTGAGTTCTGTCCGGACAGACACCTCTGTGCGGATTGCATCTGTGCCACAAACCTGGTGGGTCAGTTGGACATGCCACTTCTCAGAGCATCATCTACAAAAAGGGGTCTCTTCAAACCTTGTTAAGCCAACTCTGGAAACCTTATGTAAAACAGATAAGAGTGGAGGGGACCTCCTGAATGAGAGTGAAGGTTTGCCTCTTTGCCCAGTAGCCTCTAAGTTACCACCAGCAAATCCCCCTAAGGAGCCTCGAGAAGCAGAGTTTGTAAACCACTAGACTAGATACTTCTTTCATGTCTAAAACGATGTGGTTCCGGGAGAACACAGTAGTAGGCAGCACCACTGATTGTCAGCTGCTCATCTACAGGGTAATTTCTCCTACAAACTCCTCCTGTTCCCCTTTAATAAAGTAAAAAACTCATTGAGTAAGAGGTTGACTCCTAGTCTCCTTCATATCTTTAAGTTGCACAACTATCATTTTTTTTCTTTAATAGGGATTATCCAGGCACACTGGGACATATGGTCATCCTATCTTTAATGATTAAGTGTGACAGCCTTGGTAGAATTTCCTGCAATTTAGAAATATTTAATACTATAATAGCATGCATTTTGTTAGCATTTGTCTATGTAATTGTCACTTTAATAACAGATATATTTAAAGATATTCCCATAGGTTGGACGTGAACAAGAAAATAAGACTTCCTTTTTTCCCCAAAGGTCTTTTGGCCATTATAAACCCTCTCACTATTACATTAAATACAGCCCAACATTGAAACGCCAACAATACTACCGTAGTCTCTTTTCATGTTGAAATTTCAGCTCAAAGGAACAGAAACCAACGTTTTTGTTGTTGCTGTTTTGGGACAAGGTCTTGCTGTATTGCTCAGGTTGGTCTTGTACTCCTGTGCTCAAGCAATCCTCCTGCCTCAGACTCCTGGGTTACTGGGACTACAGGTACACACTACCACATCTGACTGTAGAAACCAACATACTTAATTATAACTCAGATGTGCCAAATTTCTAAGATGTTATAATAATACATCATCATTTCTTTTATTTATTTATTTATTTATTTATTTATTTATTTATTTATTTTGAGACACAGTCTCACTGTTGCCCAGGATGGAGAAAGTGGCGTGATCTCAGCTCACTGCTACCTTCACCTCCTGAGTTCAAGCGATTCTCCTGCCTCAGCCTCCCGAGTAGCTGGGATTACAGGTGTGCACCACCACACCCGGCTAATTTTTGTATTTTTAGTAGAGACAGGATTTCGCCGTGTTGGCCAGGCTAGTCTTGAACTCCTAATGTCAGGTGATCTGCCTGCTTCAGCCTCCCAAAGTGCTGAGATTAGAGGCATGAACCACCACACCTGGCCCATCATCATTTTAAAATTTAATTTTAATTGGTAGTGTGGTAATTATTGTCCAGCAACTGTTTATTATTGCCACTTTTATTTTATTTTATTTTATTTTTTATTTATTTGTTTTGTGACAGAGTCTCGCTCTGTTGCCCAGGCTGGAGTGCAGTGGCGCGATCTTGGCTCACTGCAAGCTCCGCCTCCTGGGTTCACGCCATTCTCCTGACTCAGCCTCCCGAGTAGCTGGGACTACAGGCGCCTGCCACCACGCCCGGCTAATTTTTTGTATTTTTTAGTAGGGATGGGGTTTCACCGTGTTAGCCAGGATGGTCTCAATCTCCTGACCTTGTGATCTGCCTGCCTCGACCTCCTAAAGTGCTGGGATTACAGGCGTGAGCCACTGTGCCTGGCCTATTGCCAGCTTTTAAAAAATCAACACTAAGTATGTGGTTTAAAGCAACATTTAGAAAATGCTTTGTAATTCAAATACCAGTGAACCTGGATAAAAGTCAAGAAGTCTTACAATGCAGTGTCACCCAGCCTGGGTGACAGAGCGAGACTCCTTCTCAAAAAAAAAAAAAAAAAAAAAAAAATTCATAGTTAAATATCTCCTCGTACAGGCTTATATCAGTAATATATTTTATGAACTATTATTTTAAATAAGGACTAAAATAGAATTGCTTCCACTTTAACAGTCTACTGACAGTTTCTAACAGTGAAGATACTACCTGGTATTTGGAAATATTAGAAAGTTCTGGCTTTCCTATTTTGATCCATTTGGATACTTACTGCATTTTTAAAAATTGACTTCAGCATAAATAGTAGCAGTCTGCTCTTTTTTCCTTTTAAACGTTTATGTTTAATTGTGTAATAATTATATGAATCCATTCTTATAAAATGTAAATAATATGATAAACCATATCTATTTCATAAACACTTTTCTTCATGTTAAATTGACTGAATTTAAGATGGTGGTAATAAAAACGGGATCCTTTGTTTACCCGGATCATAGGTACCTTGCTTTTTTGCAATTATTTTTCACTGTTGTGTTTTTTCTAGAGATACCGTTTAGTCGTTCTGCATGGTCCCAGGTGAGGTGACATTAAAACCAAGATGGCTGTGCTGTGTGAACATTCATCTTTTGGATGAATGGAGATGTGCTAGGCCTTTATCAGGCCATCCGACTCCTCGGGACGCTTTCTAGGATAAAGATACATATGTAAATGTATCTGGTGGGCTCCCAAGATGGAGTGGCAGAGCTCATCTGTAGAGTTTCCTCCTAAGTCCAGGATGATCTGCCATGAGAAGTTGCATGAGGCAATTTGAGTTCTCCAAAATTAACAAGAATGAATAAAAATAAGTGAATCCTCTGATACTGCGGTGGATGTGGTGGGGTGAAATGCTATCTGAGATTTGCCTTGAGATACTTCAGAAAGGAAAGAAAGAATTGGCAGAGGGGGCAGTCATTTTCGAATGGAGGTGATGGGTATACGGGTGTTTGTTGTTTTATTTTTCTTCTATTTTTGAAATTTTTCACAATAAAAACATACTGGAGTTATTTTTAGGCAGTTTAAGAAATATTAACCCAGAGACATAATCCAAATGCAGGTCTTTTGATGGTGTTTGTGGAGCTGTGGTCTGGGAGAGAGATGTGTGCATTACCTCAACACTACTTTGTGGTATAATTTTTCTGCCTAAAAAAAGTGTTTATTATATGGCTTTTACCGTTTAAGAACTTTAAAAATATTTTCCCTTTACAAAGTCTACGTTTATAAGACATGAGAGAGTTTAATTAAAGTTAAAAAAGAAATAATTGAACACTTAAGGTTAGGGTTTTATTTCAGGGTTACCAAAACCTGCCTCTCTCCTCTGACTGGTATCACTTTCAGATGAAAATGAGTGAATGAAATCGGAGCATTGCCAGACTCCCAGTTTCCTTTCTACTCTAAGATTATATGTTGCATGACTCTACATTTGCAAGATTTTCCAGATGACCCCAGAGGGGCATATTCACAGGTGTTAATCTCTTATAAAGTTATTCTAATTTTGATTTTTTAAAAATGTGGGTAATATGTCAAATACCATTAATATCCAGGCGGTCCGGTATTTTGAATCTGTCTGTGGATCGTACTGGTCAGCATTACAATAAAAGGGAACGCTGTGGTGTTTTCAGTGTATTAAGGTAAAATGAAAGGGAAATGTTGAACCTGTGTTTATTACTGTGGAGGGAATCTGACACTCCATTGCACCCTGATTATTTTTTATACCCTAAGCTAAATAGACTAACGCTGTTACGAAGCTGTCAGGAGAAGCGTGTCAGACACTAGGGGTATCATGCAATCGGACTGGTGTCGCATTGGAAAAGCCAGTAGTTGGGAAGGAAAAAAAGTGACCTTGTACTCTCAACATTGTCTTTACACTGAGTAGAACAGATGAGATTGTGAATTATTCAGAGCACTGAAAGCTTCTAATTGTTAGCAGTGGTGGCGGCGATAGAGGAGAGAGACAGGGCTGTTGTAGTCCAAATGTCTGATTCTATTAAACATCAAAGGAATCTTTTTCTTAAAACCATCTTTGGGAATTTGGGTGGTGTGGACTCCATGAAGAATCCTTTCCTCTGTTTGATACCTTTTTGGGAATCTGGGTCAAAGAGGCACAAGCTGTTTCCACAGGTGACACAGCCACGCCGTTATCTTCCATATCAGTATTAAGGGTTGGTCTTGGGTTTCTAGTTTCCAACGCTTTGATATGGTTTCATTTCTTCCTTGTGGTTTAAATACTACAGGCTTTGGGTTAAGCATAGATGGTATTTGATTGTGAATTAGATGAAAATTCAGTATACCTAGGTTAATTCTTGTTTGTAAATATTTGGGAAGTCTGGTGAGCATGCTAGACAGAATATGGTGTAAGGAATTAACAGTCATATCACTTGGAACCGTAATGTTTTCTGCGTATGTTTCTTAGTCTTTGTTTGTTTTGCAAAGAGCCAACTGCTCCCCATTTACAGTCCGCGTGTGTTTATTTAGGCGCCACTGTGTGTCTGGTACTGACTGTGGGGCCCACAACTGAAAATACAAGACCAGGTTCTTGCTCTTAAGAAGTTGTCAGCTACGTGGGGAGACGAACCATGTTGCGGCAACACATGAGGACAGATCTATATGACCTACAGAATGCAAGTCCTCTAGAAGGTGCATGAGGAAGCTGCTCATTTTAAGCCAAAGTTGTTTGGAAAGGCTGCAGAAAGCATGTAGCAACAGAGCTGTTTTTGGAGGATGGGACGATTTGGAGGATGGGAAGAAATGGAGAATGCGAAGGTGTGGGAAATCAAAGGCAAATGTCAAAACCTCAGTGGAAGTGTGGAATTGTGAAGGGAATGTGTGCATGGAGCTACCAGAGAAGCACAGCCTCTGTTGTCAGACAGCACGGATGTTTTCAGAGATGGACCAAGGCTGGACCAAAACTACTAACCATAAAAAGAAAAAAAAAGCCTTTAAACAACTTGCAGATTAAAATTGATAATTAATAATTAAAATAGATTGAAACGGATGATTAACCACTGATCATCTTCCTGAAGCAGATGTCTTTTGGGGGTGGGAGGCTACTTCCTAGGGCTTTGCTGGGCATCCCCGCCACACAGTCTCCTGATGCAGGAGCTCCACCGTGGCTTGAACTGTCCGTGCAGTTACCCCATCACAACTATTCTGTCTGGCAGCCTCACACCCTCTTCCTTCTGGGATCCCCTAAACTGCAGGGCAGGTTTCTTGCTGGGTATCGCCAAGGGTATGGGCAAGATAGCTTGAGTCCAGCTACTTTCCATTACAACCTGGTGATTCATGGCGACAGCAGCATCTTTGCCACAAGGAACAGTGGCCATGCAGGCAGCTCCCTGTTTCTGCCTTTCTCTTGAACCTGCCATTCTACAGTTTTCTTTTCCCTTCTCAGATAAGCCCAGCATAGATCAGCAGATCGGCAGGGGCCCCTGAACCGTTCAGCCAGAGATGGGAAAGCCGTTCTAACTTCTTGCCGGCATGCCTGTCTCTATCAGAGCATATCCCTTCTTTGGCTTTCCCTTGAGAGGGAGAAAGTTCTCACCACAAACTGCATCTCCGCAAGGCTGACGGACCCTCCCCCCCACATCTCTTCCGTCTACCCTCCCCAGCCCTTTCTGAAGATGCAGAAGGTTGTGGGTGGCGACGGTTGGGAACAGGCCTAGCTCCTGGCAAGCCTTAGAGACTGTGTTTGCTCTCAATTGTTGACACTTCTCAGAATGTGGGGCTCTCAATCCTTCTTTGTCCTCAGCTTTGGTCCCTTGTGGTAAATTCCAGGTAATACGAAAAAACCCCACTCCTTTTGCCAACTGACCACCACCCCCTCTCCCCAGGACTATTACCGAAGTCCCTGAAATGGTCTCCGTACTTGCGGTCTTGCCCCCTCCTTTCTCCCTAGCGTGTGGTCCACTCTACACTTAGCAGCCAGAGAAATCTTTCTGAAACAGACCTCATATTACATAACAGTCCAGACTGAAACTCTTCAATGACTGACCACTGCTGTTAAAATAAAACGCAGACCAGGCACGGTGGCTGACATCTGTAATCCCAGTGTTTTGGGAGGCCAAGGGAGGAGGATTGCTGAGGCCAGGAGTTCGAGACCAGCCTGAGTAACATAGTGAGACCCAGTCTCTACAAAAAAGTTTAAAAATTAGCTGGATGCCATGGTGCGTGACTGTAGTTCCAGTTACTGAGGAGGCTGAAGTGGGAGGATCACTTGGGTTCAGGAGTTCAAGACTGCAGTGAGCCATGACCACGCCACTGCACTCCAGCTTGGGTGACAGAGCGAGACTCCATCTCTAATAAATAAACTAAAAGTAAATTCCCAAATTGCCCAGTGTGATGTGGCCCCTGCCTGGTTCTCTGTCTCCGTCACACTCTACTTTCACTCATTCCTTCAGCTTCAGCCTCACAGACTTTTTGTTGGTGGCTGTAATATATCAAGCTTTTGCTATTTCAGAGAATTTGCATTTGCACTTCCTTCCACTTGAAATGCCCTTTCGTTAGACCTTCATGTCTGCCTCTTCTTTTCCGTTCCTAAGGAATGAATCTTTTTGTTGGTTCAAACATCACTTCCTACGAAATGTTTTTCCTGACCAGCCTAGGACAAGTAGTTGCTCCTCTCCTCAACAATCCCTTTATTTCCTAGTATACTTTTCTTTCTTTACTTTTCATTTATTGTTTATTTATTTTTATTTTTATTTATTTATTTTTTTTTGAGATAGAGTCTCACTGTGTCACCCAGGCTGGAGTGTAGTGGTGCGATCTCGGCTCACTGCAAGCTCCGCCTCCCAGATTCACGCCATTCTCCTGCCTCAGCTTCCCAAGTAGCTGGGACTACAGGCACCCGCCACCATGCCCGGCTAATTTTGTTTTTGTATTTTAGTAGAGATGGAGTTTCACCATGTTGGCCAGACTGGTCTTGAACTTCTAACCTCGTGATCTGCCCACCTCCACCTCCCAAAATGCTGGGATTACAGGCGTGAGCCACCGCACCCAGCCTGGTTTTTTTTTTTTTTTTTTTTTTTTTGAGACAGTTTTGCTCTTGCTACCCAGGCTGGAGTGCAATGGCGATCTCGGGTCACCACAACCTCTGCCTCCCAGGTTCAAGTGATTCTCCTCCCTCAGCCTCCCAAGTAGCTGGGATTACAGGCATGTACCACCACACTGGCTAATTTTGTATTTTTAGTAGAGACGAGATTTCTCCATGTTGGTCAGGTTGGTCTCAAACTCCCGACCTCAGGTGATCCGCCCACCTCGGCCTCCCAAAGTACTGGGATTACAGGTGTGAGCCACTGCAGCTGGCCTATTTATTTATTTTTAATAGAGACAGGGTCTCGCTATGTTGCCACATTGGTCTCCAACTCCTGGATTCGAGCGATCCTCCTGCCTCAGCCTCCCAGGGTGCTGGGATTACAGGAGTGAGTGCCCAGCCCCTCCTTTTCTTTTTTATTTTCCTTGAAGCAGCCATCACTTCTGGAATTATACTCCATTATTTATCAACATGTTTACTTGTTTTCATGTAAGTTCCACAAGGATAGGAATTTTGTCTTCTCTTGTTCCTCACTCTACCCAGAATCTGAAAATGTGTCTGGCACATGGTGGGTTTTCAGTAAACAGCGGTTGAATGAGTGGATGGATGGATTTATTCAGCAGTTGGCTGTAACTACTATGTGGCAGGCATTGTGTCAAATGATTACACAGACTAGGTACTGCCATTTCCCTGTTTTAAGTGAAGAAGTTGACTTCAGACTGGATTGACTTCTCCAGCTGTTCAGCAGAAAAAAGAACTGAAATTAGCTGCAGAGAACTGGCTGTTGCCGCCATCAGCCTGGAGCGACTCATGGAGCACAGGGTGGAACACCAGAGTATACAAAGTCATTCTCTCAGGTCCACCACATCTACTCCAAAAAGAAAAAAAAAAAAAAAGTGGGGGGCTGGAAATGTGCTAAGCAATTTAACTGGCCACCAATTTTAAAGATTCATGTGAGGGCCAGGTACAGTGGCTCGTGCCTGTAATCCCAGCACTTTGGGAGGTTGAGGCAGGAGGATCACTTGAATCCAGGAGATGGAGACCAGCCTGGGCAACACAGCAAGACCCTGTCTTGGCAAAAAATAAAAATAAAAATTAGTTTGGCATGGTGGCGCACACCTGTAGTCCCAGCTACTCAGGAGGCTGACGTGGAAGGATCACTTGAGCCTTGGAGGTGGAGGCTTCAGGGAGCTGTGATGGTGCCACTGCACTCCAGCCTGGGCAAGGGACCTGTGATGGTGCCACTGCACTCCAGCCTGGGCAAGGGAGCTGTGATGGTGCCACTGCACTCCAGCCTGGGCAAGGGAGCTGTGATGGTGCCACTGCACTCCAGCCTGGGCAAGGGAGCTGTGATGGTGCCACTGCACTCCAGCCTGGGCAAGGGAGCTGTGATGGTGCCACTGCACTCCAGCCTGGGCAAGGGAGCTGTGATGGTGCCACTGCACTCCAGCCTGGGCAAGGGAGCTGTGATTGTGCCACTGCACTCCAGCCTGGGCAAGGGGGAGATGCTGTCTCTACAAAAAATTTTAAAAGATTTATATTAAAATGCATTTAGATGTTTGGTTTCGTGATGTGTGATGAAACATTTGTCCAGTTTAGATAAAGGACTTGCTCTGTCTACAGGGGCCTGTTCCTGGCCCCGCTCTCTGGATGTGTGGTTGCCACCTCTGCTGGGGGTGCCAGGGCCGAGGGTGGGCAGTGCAGGACCCTGCCCTCTGCCCACCCAGGAGGCCACCAGCACTCTGCAGGGACACACGTGTACTTGTCGCAGCTGTCCTGTACACATGCCCCAACGTAGCAGCCAAGTTTGATTTATGTTATCCAATAAATCTTTAACTAAATCTTATTGAGGGAAACATTTATTGAAAAGTTAAAGTTTGAGCTTAGGAAAAATAAGATCATATACATATTTTGTTCTTTTATAAGCCAATGAGATCAATTTAGAAACCAACCCTTCACCTGCTGAGTCTAATAAACATTAATTGAGAATCTTGTATGTGAGGTTTAGAGGTGTATGAAAATGAATCAGGCAGAACGCTGGTCTTGTAGAAGTTGAATTTAATGGGATGATTTCATGTTCCAATATCTTCACATTAAAACCCAGACTCCTTGGTGTGTTGACCAAGTTGCTTCAGTGTCTGGTTGCCCACGGCTCCACCCTAGAGATGACACTCAGGACCCCAGAGCAATTCCACCAACCTGCCTTGCCATTCTGCCCCTCCCTGTGGATGCCTCATTCCTCTGCCTGGGACCCCTCTGGCCAGGTCACTCCCGCCCATTCCCTATGGTGACATTCAGGGGTCCTCTCCTCCGAGAAGGCCTCTCTGCCATGCCCTTCCTCGCTGGGGCTAATCATTCTGTGTGTTAGCTGACCAGCCACTTGCTGTCTTCCTGTGTCGCTGTGGACTAATTGGCGGGGCAGTGTCTTATTCTATGTGTCTCCAGATGGGAGTGTGGGCCTAGCATGTGGTAAGTGTGCGGTGAGTGCTGTCGACTGAATGAGTGATGAATGAACGAATGAACTGTGAGCTGGCACTTTACCTGCTTCCTCGCCTTACTGCTTTCAGGGCAGCCCCAGAAACCTGGTTGCAGCTACAGAGGCCTGGTTTCTGAAGCCTGAAACTGAGCAGTTGCTTGTATTTTGCACATTCTTGGGATGACTCTGCCACCAGTTTATCTCTAGAATGCCTGGAACCGTTGCTA
Source organism: Rhinopithecus roxellana (assembly GCF_007565055.1). Taxonomy (NCBI): domain Eukaryota; kingdom Metazoa; phylum Chordata; class Mammalia; order Primates; family Cercopithecidae; genus Rhinopithecus; species Rhinopithecus roxellana. Next base: position 111,561,529 of record NC_044550.1, on the reverse strand, counting down.
GATGTAATGTGGTCATCAAACCAAACTTGGCGACTTTTAAAAATGGTTTTACGTCCCTAAAAAGCCTTTTAAATAGGAGGGTTTTTAAAAATTTGAGATGGAGTCTTGCTTTGTCACCCAGGCAGGAGTGCAGTGGCACCATCTCTGCTCACTACAATCTCCATCTCCTGAGTTCAAGACATCCTCCTGCCTCAGTCTCCTGAGTAGCTGGGATTACAGGCGTGCGCCACTATGCCTGGCTAATGTTTGTACTTTTAGTGGAGACAGGGTTTCACCATGTTGGCCAGGCTGGTCTCCAACTCCTGACCTCAAGTGATCCTCCTGCCTCGGCCTCCTCAAGTGCTGGGATTACAGGCGTGATCCACCATGCCCGGCCAAAGAGGAGTTTAACTGCACAGACTCTCAGACTGATCAGTAGGCAATGTGAAGCAAGTGCAGGATCCCTGTGCTGAGCCCTGTGTGCCCCGAGCTGGCTGGTCTCCGGCAGGCTTCCCATGGAGGACAGGAACCTGAGCCTGTGTGTCCGTGGCCCCATTTGTCCCTGACCCCAGGTTGTTTTACAAAGCTGCTTGAAAGAGGGTCTCCAAAGGCCACTTAGAGGCCAGGAGACAAAGCATGAAAGAGCCTGGTGTGTGGGGATGTGGAGTCATAGTGATAGAGCAGGACAGAGATGCAATTCCAGGAGATCATAGGAAATAAGGTGCACGCATCAGAAGGAAGTGTAGATTTCGGCTGTGAGGATGCCCCACTGTGTGTCCCACGCAGCGCCGGATGCCTGTACCTCGTCACATCAGTGAGTCCTCACAGCCTCCTGTGAGACTGAACAATATTACCCTCCCCATGGTACAGCTGAGGAGGCAGCCTCAGAGAGGTTATGTGATGTGCTCCAGGTCACACAGCTAATTAACTGTCAGAGCCATGACAGAAACCAAAGCCAGCTTGACTTCAGCGTGCGCACGCATCCCTCCTCGTGGTTTCCTCTCCGGGCACGTGATGGATGCACACAGACGCAGAAGCTGAGGAGCAGAGCACACAGGACAGCCCAGAGGGGGCGTGTTCGCACGGGATATTGTCTCCAGGCCCTCTCGGGTCCCGAACACAGCGGTGTGTGTAGGGCTTGGAGGGAGGCAGGGAGACTCCAGTCACATTATGTGCGTCACATTTCTGTTATTCAGCCCAGAATGGTTTTCTTTGTAATCTTATTAAAACTTGGACGTCTTAGATAAGGACCCATAAAAAAGTTTTCCCCAAAACATCTTTATGCTTGTCTTTTTTCCTTTTTCAGCCCATGAAAAAGCTGTTTTTGCCATATGAGTGCCTTCTGTTGTTTATGGAACAGACTACAAAGCTAGAGAGCGATTTGGCAGGGGCTATATTTCTTTTAATGAGAAAAATACGATGCTAGAAAGATTTATTGTAAAAAATATATATATAGGATATTAGAAGGTGGACCTCTTGATACCTGCAACTAAGCGTAGAGAAAAACAAAAACAGAGCCACCTCAGAGGCCCCGTGATTGGGGTGACATTGTTTCATGGCATTCCACACTTACACACATTTGGGGATATTTTCTGTGTGAAATTCACCTTAAAAAAATGAACAGTGCCTGTCTTGGTAATAGATTGCTTGTCTCACAGAGTTAGATTTTTGTCCCTTAGGATCTAGCCAAGGAGTGGAGATGTTTTCCTAAAATATTTCTTGTTCTATTTTTCCAGTGTTACAAAATGTTAGTTTCTGTGACTATTATCTACATTGTTTGAAAAGGGTTGTGTCTACATCAGCCACCAGTTCCAAAAGGTGTGCGTTTTTGTCATAGTTCCTTTGAGATCACAGATGCGCATGGTCGTGTCGGTAAACGCCTCACGCTTTGATCTTTTCTCCCTTTTCCTCTCCGAAAGTGGACGTTGAGCCCTCACTCTGTGCTCGGCTTTGGGAAAATAGTGCCCAGGGGATTCGCTCTCTGCCCTTAAAGAACTTACAGTGGGCTTGAAGATACAGATTAATAAACAAGGACAACTTGAGTGACACTAGCGTAAATATGCTAAGGAAGTACATGAGGCCCAAGTGGTTGCTGTCCAAAGGTTTTCCATAAGGAAGAGCACCACAGCTGAGAGCTGAAGGATGCGGAGGAGTTAACTAGGGGGAGAGGTGGACACAATCCCAAGCCCAGGGTACAACATGCTCAGAGACCCAGAGGCGGGAGTGGGCATGGTGCCGCTGGGAGCTGGGCTTATTGTCATGAACACACTCTATTACGAGCTGCCTTCACTGATTGCTTCCGTGTGTTGCACACTTCATTAAGTACACCACTACACTGTCTCCCTTCAGCCTGGCCACAACCCTGTGGGTTAGGTCGTTTAATCCCTACTTTTTAGCTGAAGAACCGAAGCCATTAAAAGTTAAGTAGTTCTTCTAGGATGTCGTAACAAGTGGAGTCCACAGTCAGGGCATGGAGCTAGTCTGCTGCCCATCTTACTCCACTGCCCATGGGCATCTTTGAGGCGATTCAGCAGAGGGGATTCAAAACCAGCCTCCATCCAAACCAGACTTCCTAACGGTGGCACCAGAAAGGACAGCAGGCCCCTTATCAGAGTCCGCATGGTTTTAGAAGCTGAGTGGGTAAAATGAACCTTCCACACAGGAAAATCTGGAGACCTTATGTGGAATTCACTTACATTACAGGGGGTGGAAGGATGCCTCTCTCTTCCTCTTTCTCTTTCTCCTGCTTTCTTCCTTTCTTGAGATATCAAAGTTGGCGAAGACCAATGAATTTGAACTGAAGAACAATGAAGCTTTCCACCTTTCAAAGGAATCCTGATATGTTTAACCAAAGAGCAAGAATGGTGCTAATTTTCGGTGGTATTCTAGCACCCTCTGACCCTGAACAAAAACAAAAGCATAGACCACGTTTGCCTTTGACATTCGCTGTATCCTGTCTATGGTTCTCCAACACCTGTTAACCCGCTGCCTCCTTCCTCCGCATTCTTTAAAGGCTCCCACCCCGAATCCCTTCCAAATTTTTTCTCCCTTTGGCCCTCCTCAATCAAAACTCTCTTTCCCTGAGCCCTCAATTAATTAGATCTGATTATCTAATTAAACTAATTCGCACTGAGGTATGAATGAGGCTTAACCCTCCCAGGGGGCATTTGCATTTTAAAAGAGGAGCTTGTTAACCCAAATGCCTTGACAATGACAATTAGTGGCATGTGTGGGGAGATACATTTTGGGAGGCTGGGTCTTTCCTGCACCCCCCTGCGTCCTAGGCCATCACAGGCCCTGGTAAGCTTCAGGATTTCCTCTACCAGGGAGTCAGAGGCACTGGAGTCAGCATCGCAGATCCCTACCATCTGCGTCTCTGCCTTTGACGATTGGCTGGGTTTATAAAAAAATGTCATCACTTAAGAACGGGGTTCCTACTAACACTGTGAAACTTCAGTTGTGGTTGTGAAGTGCTTTCTTTTCTTAGAATCAGCCTGCGAGATTCGTGAAGTGGAGGTCTAAGAATTCTGAGTGACAAATTTTTAAGATTTCTAGATTGGAGATCTCCAGAATGAAGATCTAGATCCTAGGTGGAAGATTCCAGGACCGCCCCACAGCAGCAACTGTGGCTGCCCCGAAACACTCAGTATTCCCCTGGGTTTTTTTCACCCTAACTTTAAATCCCTAAAGAGACTCTTTTTTTTTTTTTTTTTTTTTTTTTTAAATGGGAAAGAGAAGTATTTGTGTTCCAGCCTGGAATTGACATGGGGCAAAAGTTGACCAAAGTGAGAGCGTCTGGGTGAAGTATGAAAGTCCCCATGGTCATGTCTTGCTGTGGCCTCTCTGTGAAGAGACAGGAAGGCTGTTTTGTTCCCCAGTGCCCGTGAGCTCGAAGTGAAATAGCACATTCCAACAAGATCCAGATGAAGGAGAGGAACTGGGAATCCAGCCAGGAGTTGCTCTACTACTGACCATGGCTTTGCATTGACCAAGAATGCTAAATGTTATCGCTTCCCATCAATGGATGTGGATCCCATGTACAAACACAACCTGAAAATGTGTGCGGTGTTCTTTTCTTGGGATGTGGCTCGGAAATCTTGAAAATAGGAAGATGGACAAGCATAATGTATATGCCCATTACCATTATCGATGTTTTTCTTAAAGCCTCTTGGTGCAATACCTATTTGTGCTATAATTTTGGGATGCTTATTCACACTTTGTGCACCTTTTCTTATTTTTTGGTGCATCTAATGTCCCTATAAAATGTTGAGAGGTGGGTGGGGGCAGGGCTACACTTTGACATTTTGATAAAGAATTGGGATTTTCTGCTGTATTTTGAGTGATGGATTTAGAGGATTATTTTATGTGAATGCTAAATGATTTTACATGCATTCATTCCTATAATATATAATATTTAAATTAATTAAATTTCCTGAAAAGATAAAAAGCGATGTGTATTATTGGTGATATGAGACACAGTGTTGCATTTCTTTGGAATATATATGGAAACAAGTGATATATGTGTGCTTTTCTTTTTCCTTTTTTTTTTTTTTTTTTTTTTTTTGAAACAGAGTCTCACTCTGTCACCCAGACTGGAGTGCAGTGGTGCTATCTCAGCTCACTGCAACCTCTGCCTCCTGGGTTCAAGTGATTCTCCTGCCTCAGCCTCCCAAGTGGCTAGGATTACAGGCACCTGCCACCATGCCCAGCTCCTTTTTGTATTTTTATTAGCAATGGGGTTTCACCATGTTGTCCAGGCTGGTCTCAAACTCCTGACCTCAGGTGATCCTGAGGCCTCCCGAAGTGCTGGGATTACAGGTGTGAGCCATTGTGCCTGACGGTATATGTGCTTTTCTAGTCTTTATATTTTAAGATTCTAACCCTTGTAGCAAAAACAAATATTAATACTGTAAAGCTTCAGAAAGCAGAGCTGAGATGTAAGAGCAAAACAAATAATATAAGGGGAAGCAGTAAAAATTGTGATTAAACCTTTCATCCGATTATTTTTCATTTTGTATGCTATTTGAGTTTTTATCTTTATGTTTTGCTTCATGGAAGAGATGAGTTTGAAATCTGGATAACGCATTCACAAGGGAAGACATAACTGCTGACCGTGTATATTTGAGTTGTCAGGACCTAAAAATTAAACAAGGAGAGCTGACCAGATGGGAACAAACAAAATTGAGTTATTGTTAAATGATATGAGTTCATACCATTATTATTTTTTATTTTTGAGATAGAGTTTCGCTCTTGTTGCCCAGGCTGGAGTGCAGTGGTGCGATCTCGGCTCACCACAACTTCCGTCTCCCAGGTTCAAGCAGTTCTCCTGCCTCAGCCTCCCAAGTAGCTGGGATTACAGGCATGCACCACCATGCCTGGCTAATTTTGTATTTTTAGTGGAGACAGGGTTTCTCCACGTTGGTCACGCTGGTCTCGAACTCCCGACCTCAGGTGATTCGTCCACCTTGGCCTCCCAAAGTGCTGGGATGACAGGCTGTTTTTTAAGTTATTAAGAAATTACCCATATACTATTTTATTTTACTCCAATATACTTGTTTCACTATTAAAGACATGAAAACTCTTTTAGGATCTCTGATCAAAGTTGATTTTTCTTGATAACGATACAAAGTAAATCATAAGGGACCTTTTTTTTTTTTCAATTGTACTTGAAGGCTATGGGTTATTTTTGTGGATCTGCAAGCCAGACATCATGAAAGAAACTTCCAAACCACAGAGGTTTATAATCAGAGCAATCCTTGATCTACCAAAAAATTTACTGGATGCTAATTGGCTGTAGCTAGTGGAGTTTGTTAGATGAGCTGGAGACATTAAGGTTTCTAGATTGCAATGACTTGAAATCACGTTCAAACACTTCCTGGTTTGAAGCCATTACAGAAATGTATTTAGCGCCACTGTGTGTACAAGAAGTCTGCATCTTTAGATTGCTGCCTTTGCGTTGATGTCTTACTTTGTCTTTACCAAAATACTTCTAAATATTATTATGGGATTACAACAAAAGAGCTCATTTTTTTTTTCTTCTTCGGGAGTTCTGGAAGCAAAGATCTGCTTTTTTAGAACACAAATTGCTTGCGCTAATTTGCCCTTAGTTTTCTGGGCAATATTTCTTCATTTGTTTCCGATTTTGATAGCATAGCCTCCTGGAAAATAAAGCACAGATTTTCATTGATTTGGAAGGGAAAGAAGATACTACAATGAGAAGACATCGGGGCCACACATAAGGAAGGGAAGATAGAGATTATTCGTATCTTACACTGTATTTTCTAGTTAATCTCTTTAAACCTTTGTCTTCTTAGCTTTAAGATGCCAATAGTATTATTCACCTCCTTATGAGGAGCAAGTAAAATAGTTTGTGGAGAACAGCAGCACCATGCCTGGCTGCAGTCCTTTCTGTTCTCCCTCTGCAGGTGGAGAACTCAAATTCCCATCGTATAACTGGGGTCACAGCTGAAAGCCAAGTCATGTTTATCAGAGACTGGTTCTGATTAGTCCAGGATTCATCAAACCAGGTGACATTGTCACTCGTAGATGAAAAACAGTAGAATATTGGCAGTTTCCTATGGTTCGGCCCAATACTGAAATAAATATTTTATACAATTATTCAGATAATATGGATAAATTATTTTTCTGAATTGTCTTGATCTTTGAAATAGGAAAGTGCTGCTTTATGAATGGATTATTTTATTTCTGTACTTCCTTTCCTCAATACAGGATGAAAATAGTAATTCACCATCCTGTGGTTTCAGATTTCCTCTTCATTACTTCTTGGATGGAAGACTAAAAGTGTCCCTTGATCCTCAGTGCCCCAGCCCCCTAAGCTGCCTTACTTCAGACGCACCTGCATGTGACTTTCCAGGGCCATGTATTAACCCTATGCTAAGAATAGCTCCTGTAGTGTGGAAGCTCCTCGTTTTGTGTTTTTCAGGGTCTTTTAGATGACAAGTCCAGATAGGGTAGATGGCTTCATTAGCTGTTATTTATTGTGTGATACAAGTGGAGTGTAGAACAGGCCACAGGGCAGCCAGGTGGATAGCCAGGATCCAAGCATAGCTCAGTTCCTCTGTCCCAGGCCTGGGCCTCAGTAAAGTTTGAGTGACTCAGTTCCTCTCTCTGCCTCTGTTACTCCTTCCTATTCACACTCATGAACTTTCTCAGGCCTCTCCTCTGCCCCATAGCCTGCGCTGCTCCCACACGAGGCCTGTGCTGCGGCTTCTGCCCGGGCACCTTGGTCACTCAGTGCACCTCCTCAGAGCCTGTATCCAGGGTGCGTTTCACCTTGAACCTCACCTCCTTCAGAGAGGATCATCCCCCTGCCAGCAGACGTCCTCATCTCACTGTTCTACATTTTAGGAACCTGATGTCTTCATAGCACCTATCACTGTTTATAATTAATTGTTTGTATTTGATTATTTATTTTGTTACCTGTTTCCCCCACTGAACTAAAAGCTGTATGAAACCGGCGTATCTCTGTTCCCCACCCTTCCAGCCCTAGCACCTAGCACAGTGCCAGCCATATCCTAGTCCCCGAGAAATAGTTGTTGGATAAAGAAATATAGAAATGAGCAATGAGCTGGACACGCCTCAGAAGGGCCTGTGATGCCATGGCAGACGCTCCAAAGCTTCTCAGGGGGAGAAGCCATCCAGTAGATTCTCTTCTCAAATACAAAGAGTTGAACTGTTAGTCTGGATGCCCCACCTAGAGTGGGGAACATTTTGCCAATTCTCGTGTTTTCCTGTTGCACCTCTTTCCATTGAGGTGGGATGTGTATATTCACATGTTGGCTTTTACTCTGTTGTTAAAAGGAAATTGATTATAAGCAGAAAGGAAACTTTCAGTAAAACATTACATAAAAATGGACCTCAGATTGGAAGACTTCAAGATTGTTTGGAACAGTGCAGTCTTGGAATTAAGTACTAAGGTAGAAAAGCATATATGGGAATTAAGTACTTGAAAGGAAGAACTATATCAAAGTGAAGATTGGAGAAAATGACACTCAACAATTGAAGCACATTAAATAAAGAGGTGATGGGATCGGGCGTGGTGGCTTTTGCCCGTAATCCCAGCACTTTGAGAAGCCGAGGCAGGTGGATCACCTGAGGTCAGGAGTTTGAGACCAGCCTGGCCAACATGGTGAAACCCCATCTCTACCAAAAATATAAAAATTAGCTGGGCGTGATGGTGCCCGTCTGTAATCCCAGCTACTTGGAAGGCTGAGGTGGGAGGATGGCTTGAACCTCGCTTGAACCTAGGAGGCAGAGGTTGCAGTGAGCCGAGATCATACCACTGCATTCCAGGCTTGGGTAACACAGTGAGACTCCTCAAAAAAAAAAAAAAAAAAAAAAAAAAGAGGTAATGAGGTAATGAACTGGCCACTGCAGAATAAGCTTTTGGAGAGTAAGAAATGAAGCTTCTCAATCACTCAGAAGTAGGAGAGGTGTGAAACCATTGGCTGGGGCTCAGGACTGAAAGAATAATGGGACATTAAAAACACCAGATTATCTAATAATCTGTAACAAATTCTCAATTGCACTAGTTTCTCCTAGTATTATTAATATCCACTTTGTTGAAAAATGAAAAACAGATTCAAGCAGGGGCATATGTACATCTCTTTGTAAAACTAGATTTATAATTCAAAAAGTCTTTCTGATTGGCCACTTTCTGAAATGCTAAAGTAAGACTTTGCAAACTCTTAAAATGTCATTGAATCAATATGGAGCAAGTGGGGAAAGGAAAAGGAGGCCTATGCTCCTCTAATGGAAGAATATAGATTCGGAAATTATTTCATAGAACAAGATAAGGAAACAATAAAAATGTTTTTAAAGGGAAAACAGAAGGTGCCACAGAATACTGCTTATCTTGCTCATGTTACACAGGAAGGTTGACATTTTACTGTGCATCAAGGTCACAGAAATTAGGAAGGAACACTGTCTTTGAGAAATCTCTAAATTACAGATCTTAGAGTTAGCCGGCACCTCGGGATAATCTGGACCAACCCTTTACTTCCAGAAAGGCAAGGTGTTGTTATCCCCCATTGTAGAGATGGGACAAGTAAGTTAAATTACCTGCTGAGGTCACGTGATTGAAAAGTGACTGATGGTCGAGGATGCCAAAGACGGGGGAGGCAGGGAAGGGTTAGGAAGAGCCAGGCCCCAGTGTGCTATTAGGGTGTGTGCCTTCCATTACAGCACAAGCAGGGTGATTATTTCCCATTTGGATATCAACAGAAGAAAAGACCTGCTGTATTCAAGTAGATTTTTTTTTTTTCCTTTTGAGATGGAGTCCCACTCTGTTGCCCAGGCTGGAGTGCAGTGGCGCAATCTTGGCTTGATGCAGCCTCCACCTCCCGAGTTCAAGTGATTCTCATGCCTCAGCCTCCCGAGTAGCTGGGATTACAGGTGCCCACAACCACACCTGGCTAATTTCTGTATTTTTAGTAGAGACGAGGTTTCACCATGTTGGCCAGGCTGGTCTTGAACTCCTGACCTCAAGTGCACCCGCCTCTGCCTCCCAAAGTGCTGGGATTATAGGCGTGAGCCACTGCACCCAGCTCAAGTAGATGATTATTTATGAGAATCATTTTCTTCATGAAAGAAGCAAGGGAAGAAGAAAAGAAGGAAAGGAAACAGGAAGAGAGGAAGGAAGGGAAGGAGGGAGGGAGGGAGGGAGGGAGGGAGGGAGGGAGGGAGGGAGGGAACCTCTACTGAACGTGACAATTGGCCTCTCAGTCCATACAGTTGAAAAGGGGACAGAAATTACCTTGACTTGTTCTTTTCTATATGTTGAATTATGGGATCCAATGTCCCACATTTTCACATTAAGACGTTGGGTACATGTTACCAGGTCACAGGTCTGACTGTCGAATTAAACTCCTGGAGGATTTTGTCACTGACTTGAGTGGACACCTAGTGATGGCTTGTGCCTACCTTTGGCCTTAGGGATGGGAGGTAGGGATCCACTCCAGTGAAGCAGAGATCAGTGTTCTGCCGTCTTACACTTGCTATTATTAATTTTACTTTAATTGAAGTGCTGTGTGTCTCCACACCAAACAAGACTTGATATTTTACCTTCTCAGCTGTAGAATTCTCTAGCTCGTTTGGCATGTTTGCTGTCCATAGCTTCCAGAGCTTCCGTTCTGCAGGCATGGTGGTTGGAAGTCCAAGGCTTCGCCGCAATCCACAGGCTCTCCCTAGACTTCCACAAAAACAGTGAGATTTTGAAAAAGGGTGGAAACATGATGATGGACTTTCCATTTTATACACAATTCTATTTAATGATGAATTACAAAATAATTGACTTCATTTCGTGCTGAAATGACCTTTGACCTCTCTTAGCCTGGCATTTCCAGCCTATGATTTATTTTTTAAAAAAGTGTTTTATTTATTCATCAGTTTTCTGTCGCTTTTGAATTTTAAAGCTCTCCTTTATGAAGAAAAATAAAATATACATTTGAAAGACAAATGAAGAGGGCTGCATCTTGTGTGTATTAAGCCTCAGTAGCAAGGATGATTAAAAAGGTATATACATGTTTCCTTTCACCGTTTCCTATATTTCCTTTGACTTTCATAAAAACTCTTTACTTTGGCAGGACCTTTGCAGTCAGATAGAGTCAAACATATGCCAACCAAAGCTTACACTGTTCCATCACCCCTCTACGTGCCTCTGAAATTTTTTCCTTCCTTTACTTAAAAATGCAACTAAACTTTAAATTTGTCTGAGCTTGCCTGTATGAAACCGTTTTTCTTTTAAAATCATATTGATAAAAATCGTATATTTTCCCCATATTATTAGCTTTTATTCCATCCACTTCCTCCCCCCTTCAGCACAAGCTACAGTTTTGACAGGTAGCGTGATGAGATTTAGAAGAGAGGCTGAAGTTAATTGAGGTTAGCAAGAAAAATATTACTGTCAATTTCAGATTTTTTTCTTTAATTATTTTAAACTCATGAATAATCAATTAAATGAAAAAGAAATGCACATTTAAGCGCATCTTGAAAATTCCCACTCCTAGGTGCATCAGAGGAGAAAGCCTCTTGTGACACTATCTACAATAGAACATACCACTGGCTTTTTGCGGATGACACAGTTTTTGTTTTTTGTTTTTTAATGATGCTTCTTTTGAAGTGACAGAATGAATACACTGGGAAGAGGAAGTTGAATATATTCAGCCGTAAAAGGCAATTTGCCTTTTCAGTGATAACCTGGCTGCACTATAGCACTGGGAATAAGTGTGGCACACAACTGTAAAGACAGGGAATCCGGGGGCCTATACTGAGGAGGATAAACAGTCAGCGATCCAATTCTGCAAAAGGGCAAGCTTCAGTCACTGTGCTTCCTCGGGACACACTCAGGTGCCTTCTGGGTTTCCATATAATGGGAAAAATAGTCTGGCCTAAAAGGACTCACTTGACTGATATAGTTTTCTTTTATAGACTGGTAAGCTGTTTTATCAACCCTGATAGCCAGTTAGAATGTCTGGATTAACTGTTTTTTACTGGAAAAAATGATTATTTTGCCAAAAGCTTTTAAAAGAAGAAAATCCATCCAGAAAACAAAAAGGAAGCTTTCTTTGAATTTGCCCACAGATGGCCTCCCTTGGCCTTTTCCCATTGTCATGTCCCAGCCCACCTGTTCTCATGTGTGTGATGTAAGTACTCTTTCCTCCATCAAGGAAGGCTAGCATTTTATTTTATGTAGATGCCTATGGAAGGTGAAAGTCATGTTAAAGATGCTTCTGCGACCTGGACAGAAAGCTGGGGTTCCCTGTGGCTGATTCTTTTTGGGTCACTCTTTCAGTCATGTATTTATTTAGCAAACTTTTATGAAGCATCCACCAGTGTTCAACAGACAGGTCTACTTCGCTGAGAGTTTGTGTTTTAACCGGTTAACAGTAAGACATGTAGCATAGGATATTTGGTCATCTCTTCCTCTAACAAAATTAAATGTCTTTTTTTTTTTAAGTTGAATAGAAACATCATTCATAACGGTCGGCCCAAAATAATGATAACAGAAGATATAAAACTTGAAGCCAAGAAACTGCTTCAGAAAACAATATTTAAGGAGCATGTGATAAATTTGTATTTTATCTAATTCTAAAATGGAAGGATAGTGAGGGCTTTCTTAACATTCAGAATGAGAACTGTTCATCTGACAGTCATTTTTCCTTTAGAGTGCTGGCTTTGGAGGCATTCTTTCTCATTTCCATGTGAGAAGACAGACTTCTGTCATTAAGAACTGAGCTTCCAGGTATGAAGTCCTGAAATATCCATGTATTGAGAGTCATCACTTTGACTAATGGAAGATCCTGACCACATATCATCTTAAGCACCTCTTCACACTGTGTCATTTTTCCAGCTCAGTTGATTTTTGATACATCTCACTTTATCAGTCATCGAAGTGGAAATTTCATCACTTTTATCTGCTTTCTGAGTTTTTCTTAGTATTTGTTTGTAATAGGTTTTATGGGTGATTAGTTATGGGAATTGCGGGATTCTCGGAGATGGGAACCTATCTTAATTTTACTCATGAAACCTATTTCTCTCATCAAGTATGTCATAAACCCCAGGGAGAATTTGTTTTGCATTTAAACATACCTTGTTGAAATTAGGATAGATGCTTTTTAGCACCACTTAGTATAGAAATTAATAGCTGAAATTATCTGCATTTGCTCTAATGTTCGAGCATTGGCCTTCTCAACTGTGTGATTTCACACGTTGGTTACTGTGCTGGGACGTGCCACTGACTGCTCCACTGTGCACTTTCAGATATCAGAATTTTACCAAAGCCCCACTGAACGATATTACGACATAAGAGTCATATTTCTGTTGTGTTGGTGGATGATCATGTTTGCTTTAAAAGCTTTCACGGTAAAGCATAAGAATTGCCATGGCCCATCATTTCATTGTATCCAGTGTAACTGCATATACCTGCCCTGAGAGTCAACGCACCATCATTGTCCAGTGTATAAATCTTACATCATACACATCTGGTTTTGAGCCCTAGCTGTCTACTTAACAGGTGTATGACCTTGGTGAGGGGGGGTGACTTAATTTCTCTTGAGTCTAGATTTCCTTATGTGTAAAACACAAGTTATTAAAAGAACCAGTCTTTTAAGTTTGTTGTAGAATTTCAATGAGATAAGGCATGTAACGTGAACATTTAATGTGGTACTCAATACATTTTAGCTATGGACATTCAACTTTTTAAAGTCTGTATTTGACAACTTTCTAGGCACCACAGGGACGTAGGATCCTCACATTAATTGTATGTGTTAATTTTAATGGTTTAATTTTTAATTCGGAGCTTTCTTCTTTTGTTTTTCTATTGCATGGTTATAATTAGAATATCCTGCTCAACGATTATGTTTTCAAGATAGAAATTTTACCGTAATAAAAGTCATGGAGACATAGAAATGTGATAGCCTGATTTTGTTAGAATAAGATTTTTGCTAGATCATCACATTTACAGTATTTGAGAGGAAAACTTAAAATAGACTATGAAGACTATAGGGTATTGGCAAGTAAAAAAAAAAAAAAAGCAAAAGAAAATGAACTAAATCTAGTAGTAGCAAGTAGGAGATGCCCTGAAGACAATACTCTATTATCTTTCCTCTTTCAAGGTAATTTTCTTTTCTTTTTTTTTTTTTTTTTTTTTTTTTTTGAGACAGAGTCTTGCTCTGTTGCCCAGGCTGGAGTGCAGTAGCGCAATCTCGGCTCACTGCAATCTCTGCCTCCCAGGTTCAAGTGATTCTCCTGCCTCAGCCTCTCGAGTAGCTGAGATTACAGGTGTGCACCACTATGCCCAGATAATTTTTTGTATTTTTAGTAGAGACAGGGTTTCACCGTGTTAGCAGGGATGGTCTTGATCTCCTGACCTCATGATCCACCTGCCTCGGCCTCCCAAAGTAATGGGATTACAAGGCATGAGCCACTGCGCCCGGCCAAGATAATTTTTTTTAATTAAAATTGGCTGTATTGTCTCATCAAAGTTCACATCAATCAGGAAATATTATTGATGATTGAAGACCTATTGTATACAAGACACAAAGGTAGGCAACACTGGAGTAGGTTTTTCTGCTGGGGTGACTGTGAATTTTGAAGCAGAGGAGGGTGTGGAAAATGATGGCACAATAATAGTTCAGTTACAATCAGCACTCCTGCTTCTCACCTGTCGTGTCCAATAGAGTGTGCAATCTGAAACGGAAATGACACAGCTTAAAACTGTTTCACATGGATAGGGGATTTGTGGGGTTGTATAGATCCCTTATCGTCCCCCAGTGGTTTGCCGCCCTGTGCCTCGGCTTACTGATGTGCTGCACATGAATAAGAGATGCTACTACAGTGATATGACTCTGTCGAGGGGTTTTTCTTTCTTCCTCTTTCCTCTTCTCCTCCTCTGTCCTCCCCTCTCCTCTTTTCTTCTCTCTTTTTTAATTATACTTTAAGTTCTAGGGTACATGTGCACAACGTGCAGGTTTGTTACATATGTATACATGTGCCATGTTGGTGTGCTGCACCCGTTAACTCGTCATTTACATTAGGTATATATCCTAATGCTATCCCTCCCCCTCCCCCCACCCCACCACAAGCCCCGGTGTGTGATGTTCCCCTTCCTGTGTCCAAGTGATCTCATTGTTCAATTCCCACCTATGAGTGTCTTCTCTTTTTATTCCTGTAACAGGAAGACACAGGTGGATGGTAAGGTCTAATTTCCAGAAAGCTGAGCTTTGCTGCTTGTGAATGTGGTATCTTTGGCTACCACTGAGGGTTAGACTCAGGTCCACTCCAGCAATTATGACATATTTACTGAAATCTGGGAGCTTTTTGCTCTGGAAGTGTCGAAGAGGACATGGTCAAGGCAGTAAACACATCTACAAAAAAGAGAAAAAAAAAAGGAACAGATTGTTAACAAATAACAAGTGCTGAAGGCCAGCAAGTAAGACAGCTTTTGTTTTTTTATCAACACTGTAAGGTGCTGATTTACTGTAAAAATAATTGCATTATAATTGGATGTGGCTTTTCAGTGTTGTTTTTTGAACAGTGTTGTTTTTTCAGTCTTTTATTCCTTTCAACATGCCACCAAACTGTTTAGTATTTCAAAGTAGGCCATGAATGCTGTGCTGGAGGATTTATTGAACAAGAAAATTAGGTGTAATCGACTAAAAATGTTATTGCAGTAACCATCCACAGATCATGGAAGATAGTTATTATTCAGAATCTGCATTTTGATGGTATTCACTTTATGACATTTTAGCCATAATTTATCCTCTTTCACTACAGTTCTTAAACTAGATCCTTCCGATGCGTGTCCCAGGCCTCTTTCCCGGTTACACGCCTCTGCTTCTGCACAGCGGCTCTCTGCTGCCTTCCTGCCTTGGTCTTGGAGGGAAGGGTAACTCCCTGCAGAGTTACTAAATGATTGGACTGCGTCCTGTGTATGTGGCTTTGCAGCAATACCCAATGCCAGTGTGATGCGTGGTGCTTACTTCACAGAAGCCCCTTTCGTGTAGGGCCTCGGAGGAAGTCGTTGCGATCCTGGATGTTCTTATGCAGTTTAGTAATGGTGGAAGGGAAAGGATTTCTTACACCGTTATTATTAACACCCTAAATCCTGCAGATCTGACCAAAGGGAGTATGTCCCTAGCCATTTGGGAAGTGTGCAAGGCAGAAGCACCGTCCATATGGGAGGAGCTGGAGGTGCCTGGCCCTGTCTGGTCAGGGGGTGGTTCTGGCTGATCTTTTCCCGTTCAGCACCAGGAAGTTACACAAACCTGTACTTCATGCACCCAAGGAGAAGTAAGAGGGCCTCCTCTTCTGCCCCTTGATATGACAGTAAGCCATACTTACATTTGAAAGATAGTTTCTTTCTTTTTTTCCTTTTTTTTTTTGAGACAGAGTGTTTCTCTGTCACCCAGGCTGGAGTGCAGTGGCACCCTCATAGCCTGCAACCTTGACCTCCTGGGCTCAGGTGATCCTCCCAACTCAGCCTCCCAAAGTGCTAGAATTACAGGCCTGAGCCACCACATCCAGCCTGAAAGATATCTTCTGAATCAGGTTTGTACAGCCAAGTTACTATGAAAGCATACGTGAAAATGTTTATAAATTATAATACATTTTATAAGTATGTTATTATCGTTAAGTAGATAGGTGTTTACTACTTGAATCTTTGAGTTACCTGGATGCCTTTCTTAAGGAGAATTTCAAACCAAATGTTTTAATAGGATATTACGTTATAATAATTTGAACGTTTGCCATTTATTGCTTATTATTATTACTGGATCATTATTTTGATACTCCTGGTGCTCTGGACCCCATCTGAGCAGAAACCTGCAGTATCTGAGGACTCTTGCCAATAACGTAATGGTAGATTGTGTCAAGAATATGCTCTTCATCTGCCTAGGGTTTCATGATTTTCAAGCTGTACGTACTAGAAAGGTTCTGTAGATAAAGTATGAGAGGAAAAAGGCATTATGTACATTAGTTGAAATTGGCATCATGTTGCCAAACTGTAATAAGCCTTAGGGGAGCTCAGTGTTGAAACTACTCAATTGAATGCTGCAATTTCCCATAACAATTTAAAAGGCCTGCAGGCATGCTAAAGTCATAGCTGGATCTTTCAGTTAACACTCTGTAACATGACCCCAAAGTCTCATTTACATCACAGCAATTAAAATAGATTCCACATTGCACGTTTACTACTACATACTGTAGAAATAATCCAATGAAATGTGGCTATTTTCCAAAAATAATATGGAAATCTTGATACGATACATATTCACAATCTCTTCTTTCCAAAGTGGTATCACCATTACACACTTGTACATACAGGATAATGATAATTGTGAAGGGGGAGGAGAGTGAGGCAGATGAAGAGGAATGCAGCCTGGGCTGATGAAAACTAGCAATCATTACTAGTTGGTGACCCACACGAAATTAGTTTTGTGGTCTCAGTCTGGTTCATGGGTGACAGGTGTCCATTATGCAAAATAATCATTGTAATCTGTGCTAATTGGCCCCCTACTGGTAGTTAGAAGGTAAGGAGACCAAAAATGATATGAGCCCTAAGACAGTACACCTCCTGGTTGCAGAAGGGCTGCCTCTAGACTAGGACAAAATGCCAACACCCAGTTGGGAAAATGATGGAAATGTAGAGTAGCACTCACCTGAGGAAAGTATTTTCGTGAATTTAGAGTCCTTTCCTTAATGCTCCAACCAAATTAAATTTAAAATCCTCCTGACATATGGATTATAGCTATAACTATTAATTGATATCATAACTATTTTGTAATGAGATGAATAGCAAATTAAATTACAGCAGAGCCACGGTGGGCAAAATTAGATCATATTTTCTCAACAGTGACTATTGCATTTTAGTAATGCCTCTCTTTGAGGAAACGTAGACCAAATTGACTTACTCCAAATTGTTGTTGTGGTTTAATATTTATTGAGTAGCCACAATTTACTAGCTTACCTTGAAAGTGTGTTTTTTTAACAATTGTCTAGAATACATCACCAAGGCATGAAATACAGTGGCAAAAGTCCAGCTTCGCCACTTGGCAGGCAGTCAATGGGAAACCAAGGAAACTGCCTTGCTCTCTGTGCCTGCTGGAACATTCTTGCCTGCACTCCCCTTTTGTGGTCAGAAAGAGCATTGGAAGAATCCTACTTCTGCAGACATCTGAGAAGGCAACATTTTTATCTACTGACTAGGTCCATTTTAATTATCTGCCATGGTTTATAACTACCACTAGCAACAGCATGGAAAAAAATTAATTAGGCCACTTACTCAAGAGCCTTTGTGTCCATTATTGGGAGGTGCCTCCTTTGGGCAGACACAGCCACCTCCTAGGGGTGCCGATCTGGGCAACCAGAAAGCACAGGCTGGATTGAGCCCCCAGCCCCCTCAGCAGGTGACCCGATGCCTGGGTTGGGCCTTGTCTACCTGACCCATGAAAACGTTTTAAATTGATAAATTATGCACATATTTGGGATTTTAAAAATGAGACAGGGTCTCACTCTGTCACCCGGGCTGGAGTGCAGTGGTGCAATCATAGCTCACTGCAGCCTTGAACTCCTGGGCTCAAGTGATCCTTCCACCCCAGCCTTCTGAGTAGTGAGGCCTACAGGTGGTATGTGTCACCATGACTGGCTAATTAAAAAACAAAAACAAACAAACAAAAAAAAACTTGTTTTGTAGAGATGGGATCTCACTATATTGCCCAGGCTGGTGTTGAACTCCTGGCCTCAAGTGATCCTCCTGCCTCAGCCTCCTAATGTGCTGGGATTGCAGGTGTGAGCTACTGTGCCCAACCTATGCATGTATTTGTCTTTATGATATAAATCATCTAGGAAATACAGAACAACAAAGCTATAGGATACGTGTTTTCTATTTTTACTTGACTGGCAGCATTTATGCAAAGTCATAACATTTGATTGTATTGTGCATATGCACTTTAAGGTGTGTGACTGAACTTGAGAAGTCCACACAGTATATTTCTATGTGAGCCTATACCTAGTCAAGCATATTTATATTCCCCAATACTGTTGCATTAAAATGTGTTTAAAAACAAACAATAAACACCAACGAAGAAAAATATTCCAGAGAATGGAATCCTCCGAGTCAGCACACACACTGCTAGCCAGGCTGGCTGTTTCCAATACACAACCATACTGAGTCCAGAACTGACCTAGCCCCTGCTGTCTCCACAGCAAGCCCAGAGGCTTTCCTCAGTTCTCGGGACGAATCAGACGCTCAGACTGAACCCAAAGGGTTTTGGGGACCCTGAATCTGCTCTGGAACTGATCTGTCCCCTAGAGCTTACCTTCTTCAAGGAGGAAGTGGGGTTTGGGAATTCGTCTGTCCACTGACAGATGCCATGTTGACGGAGACACCTGCATTCGCATCGCTGAGTGCGAATTTCCCACTTTCCAGGGATCTGTGAGGAAGGTGCCGTTTGGCTGGTTTGCTGCTTTTCAGACTAAGATGAGAACTGTCTGGTGGGCAGTAGACCATGTATAAGTTTATTATATTAATTTTGCCTGTGGGTAACAGAGGCATGGATAACTGCAGTTATCCCTTATTCTCCAAATACTTGGGGGTAGTTACCAGGTCTCCACCTAGTTGTTACTAAAATAAGCCTACCAGCGCTCTTCAGTCTGGAGACTCCTAATCGGTTTTATTGCTCCTCTTGAAAGTCCAGCCAGCGTCTGCCTACTGCTTTCTACCACCAAGACATAAATATTTGGATAACATTAGACGTGAAATCATTTTGAAATTATTGGTGTGGGACCTATTTTTTTTCTCATTTGATGACATAGTCCTTCTGAATAAGCTCATAAAAATTCAAAACTCAAATTCTATTCACACATTTTAGCGAAATAGCAATTTTGTAACAGAGGTATAATCCCTTGCTCTCAACCTTATAGACTGGGCCTTGGTGTATTTTTCCCAAACCAGCTCCCCCAGATTACTGAGGTTTAAGCCTAATGATAGCAGACATTATTCTCAGACACCGGACAATGTTCTCGATGTCATTCTAGTAGTCACCCTTTATCAAGTACTCATTATGTTATGTGCCAATAACTGTGCTAAATGCCTTAAAAAACTTTGTCTCATTTAAACTTCATAATATCTCTATTAGAAACGTATTGTCATATGCGTTTTGGATAATTAAAGGTAGTAAACTAAGCCTCGGAGAGCTTAAAGTAACCTGTCCAAGGCCATATGTCACATCAATTGTAAATAGTGGAGCTAGACTTTAGACATAGTTTTGTCTGATTAAAAAACCTGTTCTGTATCTCCTTCTCAGTTGTATTGATTTTTTTGGCTGAAATATCCAGGGTAAGAACTTGTTATTTCAGAAGCATATTTCTTTTTTGTTTTTAATTCTTATATATATTTTTTAAATTGAGATGGGATTTCACTATGTTGCCTACGCTGGTCTCGAACTCCTGGGCTCAAGTGATCCTCCTGCCTCAGCCTCCCAAGTAGCTTGGATTACAGGTGTGTGCCACCATACCTAGCTCTCAGAATCATTTATTTCTGTCAGTCACTGAGTTCTGTTTCTTCTACATAGACCTCAGTGACCAGGAGGCAGGCTTTCTCCAAATGATGGCAAAAATGTGAACAAGCTGCAAGTTTACATCTTCCCCTTAGCAACTCTAATGAAAAGAGTAGGCTCATTTGCAGTAGTTTTACCAGATGTCCCGGGACTGAACTCATTGGTCACATGTTCATTCTTAACCAATCACTGAGATTCTGCAGGCTGTTCCTGGACCCTAGGACTGGGATCTGCTCCACCCGAACCCCTTTGTCTCCATGTGGGGGAAGGGTGTTTTTTTCAGGGAAATACATGAAACAGCGGGGTTTTTTTGGTTTTTGTTTTTTGGGTTTTTTTTGAGACAGAGTCTCACTCTGTTGGCCAGGCTGCAGTGCAGTGGCACAATCTTGGCTCACTGCAACCTCCGTCTCCTGGGTTCAAGCGATTCTCCTGCCTCAGCCTCCTGAGTAGCTGGGACTACAGGTGTGTGTCACCATGCCCAACTAATGTTTTTTGTATTTTTAGTAGAGATGGGGTTTCACCATGTTGGCCAGGCTGGTCTCGAACTCCTAACCTCAAGTGATCTGCCCGCCTTGGCCTCCCAAAGTGCTGGGATTACAGGCGTGAGCCACTGTGCCTGGCCCACAAAACAAAATTAGTACAACTACCATGGCTGTGATGGAAGAGAGCCTCTCTCCTTTGATAACTGAACCACATAGGATGAGAGACAAGCAAAGAGGATGGTGACCATGTCGCCCTCTGAAACACATAATATCACACCAGGGTGTCATTCGTGTTCTTCTCTAATTGTCTTTTCCCTGAAGAAGCAGCTTGAACATGTTTTCAGTAGATTTTATCCTCTTGATCTTAAATTTTACACCTTTCTTACTCCTGAGTTGAATTTCACTTGGTTTTTATTTTTGCATCCCCAAAGCTGTGATCTCTGCAAATGTGATTATCATGGCATTTTCAATATGACAACCTTCATTGCCTTCGTTAATACTGGATCTGTTGACATCCTGACACAGTTTGTTAAAATCATTGCAGTCATCTCTCTCTTTTTTTCTTTTTTTAAAATTTTTCTTTCTTAAATCTCCTCTTTGTTCTAAGGTTTAGAAGTATAGTCTAGTGGTTAAGAGGACAGATTTGGGATGAAACTGAAATGTGTTCAAATTCTGCCCAGGTAATTTCTGACTCTGTGACCTTGGATGGGGCAGTTAATGTCTCTGGTCCTCAGTTCTCTCGTGCAAAAATGGAGTTTATAATTCTTACTTAGCAAGGTTGTTGTGAGGATTAAGTGAGGTCATATATGTAAAGCACCTGGCATATTTTAAGCACTCAATAAATGATCAAGATTGAAATTAATAATTCATCAAGGAGCTTTTATGTCCACTCTGAAAGAGGAATATGCCCAGCACTTAGGGAAATCGTATGAGCTCTTCATGGAAGAAGCTCCCCCAGGGGCATGCAGACTTCCCAACTATCACTGGGCCAGGGACACCCATCTTTAAGGCACTTTTAAAATGTGGAAAGCTGTAGTTGTCTGTAAGTCATCTAGAAAACTTGCTTTTCTCTCATTACAACTAAAGGTTTGAATTTGGACTTGATGCTACACAAGTCTTACCATTTGGCAACTTTTCCAAGAAATAAATGGAAGAGCACCGTATGGGAGTGTGAACCCCAGCCTAGCCACACTACTAGTTAGTTGCATGACTTGAACATTTTTATTAGTTCTCATAGTTCCTTATTTGTAAAACTGGTAATAACACAAACTTGCTGTGTTGCTGTTAGGATTAGAAATGCAATGTGTAAAATACCGAGCATGAAAAAGCGTTTAATAAATTGAGGTTATTGGTTTGGTGTGGTGGCTCACGCCTATAGTCCCCCGCGCTTTGGGAGGCCAAGGCCTGAGAGTTGCTTGAGTCTGGAAGTTCAAGGCTGCAGTGAGCTATGATCGTACCACCGTACTCCAGTCTGGGCAACAGAGCTAGACCCTGTCTCAAAAACTAAAGAAATAAAATAGAATAAACAGAGATTATTATTATTACTGTGTGTTTGATTGTGCCTGGCATGTCCACTGATGTGGTCATGTTCAGCTGAAAATGGAATGACCTAGATCAATCATAATAAGACATCTGGAGTGATATCAAAGTGTCTATTTGGTTGTTTTTTACCTAGTGTGTTTGAGGCCATTCGGGTACCACAGTATTGTCTGCATGACATAAAATTGTGTTTCTTACTTTTCCCTCTGAACCAGATATTATTACTGGCAAAATTTTCAAAGGCCTGGCTCATGCTGAAGCACAGCTGAAAAAAGTAGTGGCCTCTATATTCAAGGTGTCTGATTTAAGCCATCATAGAAATGTGTAAATAGGTATGATAGATGTTGGTGGATCCAGGCAGGCAGACAAATTGAGAGGTATTATTTACACTTTACCCTAAAGGTCTGCAAGCTTGGAAAGCTGCATTTGGCTCAGCTGTATTGGATCCTTGAGTGCCTTTTCCCATCTATTCTAAGTACAGAAATGATGACCTCTTCCCTGTAGTTATTCCTCTGTTTGCAACCACAAACTAAAAAACTGGATTAATATATATTACTAGTGTCTATTAAATTTTCTTTCCATAATTTTTATCAGAAAAAACAGAATCAGTTTTATTTTCAGACCATGCAAGTGAATTGTTTTGTTTTTAAATCATAGAATATATTATCAATTTACTGAGTAAATTAGCCTTATTACCTTTATTTTTTTCCTTTTTGATCATTTCCAGTTTTTGTTTCCTTTTACATAGGAATATTTTAGAAAAAAATTTTTAATGCATTGATGGGAGTTAAGCCACTTTTCTTATACCCTAAGGCACTGTTCTATATATTTTCCAATTAAAAATCTTCCACTATTCACAGTTATTCAGTAGCTATTTTAATATATTCCTAAATATACTATTTATATTTCTATATATTTTATTATCTAAATTTACATTTATGTATAAAACAGTTCATGATGAGTAGTTTTGAATTTTAAAACAATAAGCTTTCTATTCATTATATGTAAAATAACAACATAAATATATCTTTATCAACATGAAAATATTCATCATATATTAAGTAAAAATGGTTTACAAGATTATCCATTTTAAATATATATGTATATCTATACACACATGTTCATATATACATACAGCATATACATGGAAAAAGTCTGTAAAGGTGAACCCCAAAAGGCTAAGAGGGCAATTTTTTTTGGCTTATCTGCATTTTCTAGTTTCCAGAAGGAAAAAATTTATCTGCTTAATACATATTTTAAATGAAAAAAAAAAGCAAACGTTGGGGATGTGTATTAAATAGTGCTTAGGGGATGGCCTCCTGTTTTCTCTCTCAGGAGAGTTTCCTCTTCACTCAGCTGCTCAAGCCAGAAAGTTGGTATCATTCTCAACTCTTTTCTTATCCTCACCCTCATTTTAGCCCATCATAGTCATGCTGATGCCACCTCTAACTATCTCTCATATCCATCCATTTTTTCTAAATCTCCACTCCATCCCTTTTCCCCTATTTTCCATCCTTCAGCCAGAGAGATCTTCCTAAGCTAAAAGTCTGATTTGTACAATTATAAATAAATTGATTTTCTTCAGCTTCTGTCTCTTTTTTCAGATTAAAAGAGCACGGGGGCGATGTGTTGTATATTCCTCCATTCCCATTGCTTCTCACGGTGTCGTGTCACCATGACAGCTGGTAGCATTTATACATGTAGGATAAATAAATAAGTAAAGAAATTAATGATCACTATGCTTTGTGCACAATTTCAGCTCTATACATACAGATCAGTTGCATTCTTTGGAATCACTGCACAGTGTTCCTCTATCTGGTCTTGTCTTGCTTTTTCATCCAATGTGACAATCTCTGCCTTTTCATTGGTGTGTGTAAATTATTTATATTTAATGTGATTATTGATAGAGTTAGAATTCTCTTTTTTCATTCATTTACTTTTAACCTGTTTGTGTCATTATATTTAAGTGTGTTTCTTGGAAACAGCACCTAATTGGATCTTTAAAAATAATCCAATCTGGTCAGGTGCGGTGGCTCACACCTGTAATCCCAGCACTTTGGGAGGCTGAGGCAGGCAGATCACAAGATCAGGAGATCAAAAGCATCCTGGCTAACATGGTGAAACCCCATCCCTACTAAAAATACAAAAACTTAGCCACGCGTAGTGGCAGGCACCTGTAGTCCCAGCCACCCGGGAGGCTGAGGCAGGAGAATGGCGTGAACCTGGGAGGTGGAGCTGGCAGTGAACCGAGACCATGCCACTGCACTCCAGCCTGGGTGACAGAGCGAGACACCATCTCAAAAAAAAAAAAAAAAAAAAAAAAAAAAAAAAAAAAAAATCCAATCTGAAAATCTCTGCATTTTGTGGAATTTTTAGACCATTTACATTTAATGTGATTTTTGACCTAGTTAAGTTTAAGTCTATCATCTTCCTATTTGCATTTGATTTGTACCATATTTTCTGTGTTCAACTTTCCCCTTTTACTACCTTCTTTTGAGTAATTGTATATTTTTATGCTTCCATTTTTAAAAACTCTGTTATCCCTTTTGTGACTATTAGTTATAACTATTTGCTTTGTTGTTTCAGTGCCTTCTTTAGGGTTTAAACTATATATCTTTAATATAACACTGTCTACCTTGACATGATATTAGGTAACTTCATATACCTTGTAATAGTGTACTTCTGTACGTCCTCTCCCTTCCTCCCTTCCTTTATGCTATTATTGTGATATATTTTACTTACACATGTTATAAATGCTACCGTACACTGCTATGGTGATTGCTTAGTTGTCTATCTTTTAAGGAGATTTAAATAGTAAGAAAAATATCTTACATACTTAACCACATACTTACCATTTTCAAGTGCTGTTTATTCCTTTGTGTAGGTACATATTTCTATGTGATTTTGTTTTTATTTTGCCTGAAGGGCTTCCTTTACATTTTTTGTAATGAGAGTCTGCTGATGATCAGCTTCTGTATGTCCAAAAAGGTATTTATTTCACATTCATTTTTGAGAGATATTTTCATGGGATATAAAATTCTAGGGTGAGTTTTTTTTTTTCTTTCAGTACTTTAAAGATGTTTTTCTACTGTCATTTTGCTTACATTATTTCCTTTGAGAAGCTCTGTATGTGATATGCCTTTTTCCTGTGTCTGCCTTTAAGATTTTCTCTGTATCACTGGTTTTGAACAATCAAATATAACGAAATGCCCTGGTGTAGTTTTGTTCACATTTCTTGTGTTTGGGGCTTGTTGAGCTACTGGCATCTGTAAGTTTATAATATTCATCAATTTTGAAACATCTTCAGTTATTATTTCTTCACATTTTTTTTCTGTTCACTTTTGTCTGTCTTCTTCTTCTGGGATTCCGACCACATGTATATCAGTCTCTTAAAGTAGTCCTGTATCTTTCTGGTGTTTTATTTATTTATCCACTTATTCTTTTTCTGTGCTTTATTTTGTGTAGTTTCTAGTACCATTTTGAGTTCTCTACTCTTCTACAGTGTCTAATCTTCCATTAATCCTATTCAGTATATTTTTTTATCTCAGACATTGAAGTTTTTCTCTTGAAGTTTGACTTTAGCCTTCTTTTTATATATGCCATGTCTCTAATTTTTTGCTTGTATGGAATACAATTATAATAACTATTTTCATGTCCTTCTCTCTGAATTCTTACACCAATATCACTTCTTGGTAGTTTCAATTGATTGATGATTGATTTTTCTCTTCATTATTTTCCTTCTTCTTTGCATGCCTGGTAATTTTTGATTGGATGTCAACATGGTGGATTTGATCTTGTTGAATGATGGATATTTTTATATTTCTGTAATATTCTTAAGCTTTGCTATTGTGCAGTTAAGCTGCTTGGAAACAGTTAGATCTTTCCTGGTCTTGCTTTTAAGTTTTGCTAGGTAGAACCAGAACTGTGTTTAGTTTACTGCTAATTATTCCCCACAACTTAGGCAAGACCTTTCTGAGTACCTTGCCCAATGAAGTACGATTTTTTCCCCCAGTCTGGCTGCTGGAAACAGACATTATTCTTGGCCTTTTGTGAGCCCTGTATACTTACTTTACCTATAATTCAGTGGTCCTTTAGAGGGAAAATTTTGCCCCCAGGGACATTTGGTAATATCTAGAAATATTTTTGATTGTCATGACTGGGGGTGCGACTGGCATCCAGTGGGAAGAGGCTAGGAATACTGCCCAACATCCTACTACAAAATGCCCCTACTCTCACAAAAAAAGGAGTTTTTCTTTCAAGAAGGTGAGTAGTGCTGAGGTTGAGATACCCTGATATAGTCCTTTCATGTCATTCGTTCTCTGCCCTCCAGTGGTCTCCTCACACACCTGTGTGGATCAGTACTCTGTGGAACAACCCAGAGGGACCCTTTGCAGATCTTCAGGATTCTTTCTCCAAGTGGCTCTCTTTTCTCCAGCAACTTGTCCTGCAAATTCTTACCACCTGTTCTACAGGGCTCAGCTTCACCTCTAATTGAGAGAGTCTTCTGGACTCTTCCTGGGCCGCCCTTCCTGTGCTACAGTCTGTAAATTTTCAAGGCAGTAAGCAAGTGTGATCCACAGCACAGCCTCATTGTTTCTCATCTCTCAGGATTCACTGTCCTTCACTGACTGATGTCAATGGCTTGAAAACTATGGTTTTGGCCGGGCACGGTGGCTCACGCCTGTAATCCCAGCACTTTGGGAGGCCGAGGAGGGTGGATCACGAGGTCAGGAGATCGAGACCATCCTGGCTAACACGGTGAAACCCCATCTCTACTAAAAATGCAAAAAATTAGCCGGGTGTGGTGGCGGGCGCCTGTAGTCCCAGCTACTCAGGAGGCTGAGGCAGGAGAATGGCGTGAACCCCGGAGGTGGAGCTTGCAGTGAGCCAAGATTGCGCCACTGCACTCCAGCCTGGGTGACAGAGTAAGACTCTGTCTCAAAACAAAAGAAAAAAGAAAACTGTGGTTTCAGATATTTTGTCTTTTTGTTGTTATTGTTTTAGATAGCAGGATAATCCAGTTCTTATTACTGCAATCTTGGCTGGAAGCAAAAGGTGGCTTCTTATTTATTATTGCTACCAAAAGTTATCTTTATTTACCGTCATGTGTAAAGGAAACAACCTGCCCAATTTTAACCTCCTCAATCACTATTCATTATATTTATTTTTCTCTGTCTCTGAATCTTCCCAACAAGTCTCACATTTTATATTCATAGTAGGTTCCCTTTTTCCTGTATTTCCTTTCACAGTCTTTGTGGGGTGTTTTTTGAGACAGGGTCTTACTCTGTCTCCTAGGCTGGAGTGCAGTGGCACTGTCATGGCTCACTGCAGCCTCCACATCCTAGGCTCAATAGATCCTCCCATCTCAGCCACCCAAGTAGCTGGGGCTACAGGCATGTGCCACTGTGCCTGTTTTTTTGTTTTGTTTTTGTTTGGTTTGATTTTTGTAGAGACAGGGTTTCATCAGGTTGGTCCCAAACTCCTGGGCTCAAGCAATCTTCCTGCTTTGGCCTCCTAAAGTGCTAGAATTACAGGTGTGATCCACCATGCCTGGCCCTGTGTTTTAACTTTTTACCACTAACGTGATAGTCAGAGTCTCTTGTGTTCTACTATTTGAAACTATAAGCTCAAATTCTAGTTATGCTTGAATTTAGCACTACCAAAAAAAACCGTAATATGATTTTATTTTTGTATTTAATTATTTCAATTCTTTGATTTATAAATTTGCCCCAGGAAACATAATTTTCTCTAAAATGAACAAAAGCAATTGATTTCCTCAATTATTTTAGTTATTCAATAAAGGAAATGCTTTGAAATTCTTATGGTATGCAAAGTTATATTTACTGTTCAATTAACATAATTGGTAATAAATCATAAATACTAACTTAGTGAAAATATGAATTGTGAGTAAAAAAAGGCAAAAAATTTTTGGTACTCTGTACAAAGAACTTAATTTAGACCTTTAATCTAAAATGTGTTGTTGTAAATTAGTGTTTCTTTGATGTCTGGTTACTTTGGGCGTGAGCTTTTCCAGACTATAATAAAGATAGGAGGACACTCTATATAGAGATATCCAAGGTAGCATTCAAGGATTTGTAATTCGTACAGAAAACAGATAAAAATGGAAGCATGAGTGAGTTTGATTAGAGGTTATTTAATCTTTTGGGTTTGGATATTTGTTTATATTTCAGTCTCTACATAGATATATACTACCTTATGGAATTTTGGAACTACAATTGATGTTAGGGTTGTTTGATAAATTGTAATCATTGGCATCAAGGGTTTTAAAGACACAAAAAAATCAAGTTACTTTCTAAAGATAAAATTAAAAAGTATTTCGTCAGGATTAGGAACATGTTACAAAACAATGTAAAGATGTCGTTAAGTTCTCTGGCCAAGTTTCAAAATATATTTAAATAATACCTCTGAAATAGAGGATAGGATCACCCTAAGTCTGGTGTCCATAAGGCAGGGATTGCTTGCCCATTCATTCATTCAGTCACATACTTCCAGAGTGTTGGGAAGAAACAAATAACCAAGTAATCCAACTTGCTTTAAGCCCAGCTGTGATTTCCAGAGGAGTGCTGTGGTTAGTAACTGAGGGGCGTTTCAAGGAGCTAATGAAAATTAACCAAATCAGCTTGATATTGTTGTGTATTTGCTGTAGCCAGTTCAGTCACAAGTTTTTTATCTGTTCTGTTTTTTTGAGACAGAGTCGCCCTCTGTTGCCTGGGCTGGAGTGCAGTGGCATGACCATGGCTCGCTGTAGCCTTGAAGTCCTCCTGGGCTCAAGCGATCCTCCTGTCTCAGCCTCCTTAGCAGCTAGAACTACAGGCATGTGCCACCACGCCCAGCTGATTTTTAAATTTTTTGTAGCGATGTGGTCTCACCATGTTGCCCAGGCTGGTCTTGAACTCCTGGTC
Source organism: Rhinopithecus roxellana (assembly GCF_007565055.1). Lineage (NCBI taxonomy): Eukaryota > Metazoa > Chordata > Mammalia > Primates > Cercopithecidae > Rhinopithecus > Rhinopithecus roxellana. The sequence goes on along the minus strand of NC_044550.1, from coordinate 111,532,531 downwards.
TCAAGCAGTCCTCTCACCTCAGCCTCTCAAAGTGCTGGGATTACAGGCGTGAGACACTGAGCCTGGCCAATCAAACGTTTTTTTGTTTTTTGTTTGTTTGTTTGTTTTTGTCAACTTTCTAATGGCTTTCCTTATTTTTCAAAGGCTTTGCCCACTGATGCTGCTAATGTCATATTCATTAAATGCTTTTTGCTGAATATGCACACAGTGACCCTCTTCCTTGTGTAGGACTGTGCAGTCACCATCAAAGTGCTCTAACAGTTTGGCATTACTTAAGCTGCATTTCTTAACCTTCTCATCTTCAGCCTTGAGTGGAAGAGATAACACAGAAAACTGCCTTTGAAGTCATATTGAACTCATTGACTTCCATCAATGAAGCATATCAGTAGTTGCAAATATTACAGTGTAGATTAAATCCTCGAAGAGTCTGAACTATGTACAAAAATGAAAAGAGAGATCCAAAGGACTTTTTATTGTTTACAGTCTAAGATCAAATTGCCTCGATCTTTGATGGCATAATAAAATATTACATCTTGATGTATTGTGGCACTGGAGAATTGTTTCACAAATAAAGAAAACTCAGATATTTGATGCTAGAGATGTTTTAGAAAGCTTAAGAATACCTAAAATCATCTTTCCATTACTAGATATTAACATTTAGTTGGTACTGATTTATAAACTTTAGAAATATCACCACAAAGTTGCATCTTTAATTGTGATTACTATGTTAAAGAACGTACTAATTATCTAATTTGCAAGATTATAAAATGGTATCATGAAAATGATACAGTAGAGAGAATACTTTTTGCCCTTAACGATCCAAATGGGACTGGACGCTGCAGCTCATGCCTGTGAATCCCAATACTTTGGGAGGCCGAGGCGGGCAGATCACCTGACGTCAGGAGTTTGAGACAAGCATGGCCAACATGGTGAAACCCCATCTCTACTAAAAATACACAAATTAGCTGGGTGTGGTGGCACGTGCCTGTAATCCCAGCTATTTGGGAGGCTGAGGTGGGAGAATCACTTGAACCAGGGAGGCAGACGTTGCAGTGAGCGAGATTGCACCAGTGCACTCCAGCCTGGGTGAAAGAGTGAAACTCTGTCTAAAAAAAAACAAAAAAATCCAAACAGACAAAGGGAATGGAAAGATGGATGGTTTAACTCAGAGGTTTACACACTGTTTTCTCTAAAGGACCAGATAGCAAATAGTTTAGACTTTGCAGGCCATCAGGTCTCTGTGTTCATTTCCTGTGGTTGCAGTGACAAATGACCACAACCCTGGTGGCTTAAAACAACAAGAAGTTAATCTCTCAGTTCTGGAGGTCAAAAGTGTGAGGTCAAGGGCCACACCTCTGCTGTCCAGAGAAGGATCCTCTCCGCGCCTCTCTTCTGACTTCCATTTGTTGCTGGCGGCCATTCGTGCTCCTTGGCTGGCAGCGCCATTGCTCCCATCTCTGCCTCTGTCTTCGCCTGGCCTTCCTTCCTATGTGTCTATGTGTGCCTGTATCCAAATCTTCCTCTCCTGTCTCTCATAAAGACACCAGTCATTGCGTTTAGGCCCCTCCCTAATCCAGTATGACCTCATCGTAACCTTATTACATCTGCAGAAATAAAAGTAAAACTCCATTTTCAAGTAAGATCACAGTGGCAGATACTGGGAGTTAAGATTTCAGTTAAGATTTATCTTTTCGGGAGACACAGTTCAAACCACTGCAGTCCTATTGCAGCCACTCAGCTCTGTCTTTGTAGCATGAAAATGGCCAAGGACAATACGTCAACAAATGCAAGGGCTGTGTTCCAGAAAAACTTTATTTACAAAAACAGGTGGTGGATCCGATTTGGCTGGCAGAGTTTGCCGGTCAATACCTGGTCCAACTAATGGAAGCGAAACAGCAGTAGAGCAGGAAACAATTTCCCCTTGCTTCAGTCAGTTCAGTTTTAAAGTACCAAAATGCACACATATGTGTATATACAGCAACACTTCTTTTAAAATAGATGTCAACTTAGGGCAAGAAATGAAACTTTTATAATGACTTCAAATCCCAAATCTTTATTACTAAAAATGCTCGATTTATATTTTTCTGATCAATGAAAAGCTTTTTAATGATCATTTAGTTTTCGGTCTATAGGGCCTTCCCTCCAAAAAGATCAAGATGATTTGGAAACAAAATTTCCCTGGAACTTAGATATATTTATTCACTCTGTTAGAAAGAATGTACCTGTTTCCCTGACTAAATGTATGCCTCATAAGGACAGGAACATTTATCCACTCTTTGTCCTCAGCACCTAGAAGATAGCCTAACACATAGTAGTCATCCAGTAAATATTCATCTAAAATAACTTCTCGGGGCTGGGCACAGTGGCTCACGCCTGTAATCCCAACACTTTGAGAGGCTGAGGCAGGTGGATCACCCGAGGTCAGGAGTTCTAGACCAGCCTCACCAACATTGTGAAACCCCATCTCTACTAAAAATACAAAAATTAGCTGGGTGTGGTGGTGCGTGCCTGTAATTCCAGCTACTCGGGAGGCTGAGGCAGGAGAATTGCTTGAACCTGGGAGGCAAAGGTTGCAGCGAACCAACATTGTGCCACTGCATTCCAGCCTGGGCAACAAAGCAAGACTCTGTCTCAAAATAATAATAATAATAATAAAATAAAATCTCTTGGCTGGGAGCGGTGGCTCACGCCTGTAATCCTAGCACTTTGGGAGGCAGAAGCGGGTAGATCACGAGTCCAGGAGATGGAGGCCATCCTGGCTAATCTGGTGAAACCCCGTCTCTATTAAAAATACAGAAAAGTAGCTGGATGTGGTGGTGAGCTCCTATAGTTCCGATTACTTGGGAGGCTAAGGCAGGAGAATTGCTTGAACCTAGGAGGCAGAGGTTGCAGTAAGCCAAGCGCCACTACACTGTAGCCTGGGCAACAGAGCGAGATTCCTTCTAAAAAAATAAAATAAAATTTAAAAAATTAAGTTAAAAAAAAACTTCTCTTTGTTGGAATAAAAAGAGTGAATTGGTAAGTTGTTTTAATCCTTTTGTATAAAAATAATCTGTCACCGTACCTTGAAAATGTTTATTATTTCAATTTAAGATTGAAAGGAAAGGTACAATATGAGAAATTCAGTTTCTCCTAGGAGCTATTGGAAGAATTTGTAAATATAATAATGGAGTAATGAATCAGAGGGGTCAGTGAAAAATCGTTTTTTAAAATAAAAATCAAATTCATGGAAGACAAAGGTAGAGAAATCAAGATATATTCCAAGACTAAACTAAAATATCAGCAACTACTTTGAACAGCTCGGTATTTGGTAGCAATATCGATATTTGGAAGCAGAGAAATATGGAACCCCACAAGGAAACCCTTCATTGGCAACATGGAGAGAGGAGGGTATAATTTGGTTGAAGACATAGCAGGGAGGAACACTCCAAACCTTCCCAGGTCTGGGCTCTGGAACTCTGTGGTTATTCCAGCCCAGGGAGTCTTGCCACTCTTCTTGTAGCTGATGGAAGGCAAAACTTTGAAAGTGAGGGGTACATTTGTAATGTTACAACAGAAAGGATCAAGAATTGTTGACAACTCCAGGATAAGCTGAGTTGACATGGGAGAGAGTCAGCCACAAGGCTCCAAGTTGGAAGCACATTAATGAGCTGTGTGGTGTGTATACTGATAGTGCATGCTGGAGAGAGTAGGGAAGAGAGAGAGAAAGAGAGAGACAGACAGAGACAGAGAGATTGAGACCGAGACCAGAGACACTGATTCTTTGAGAGAGGCACTCACTTTCTTTGGAAGTGAAGAAACTACTATCTCAACAGCAGTCAGTCCGAAGGGTACTACAGGAACCAAGGAGAAGGCCTGGGGCCAGCTGAGAACCATTGATTTCAAGTTGACTCTGGAATCACTCAAAGAAAAAGTGAATTTAGGAAAAAGTGAATTGAGTGGGGTGGGAAGAAAACACTAAGGACTGAAGATAAAGCCTTCAGGGTCCTTCAGATTAAAAGGAGAGACAAAAGGAGAAGGAATAAAGACAAAGGAGGGCATTTGAAATGCAGATGAGTCCTGGGCCACTCTACCTCTTGAAGGCCCCAGTCTCTTGCCGCAGACCTTTTCCACCCATCCTTTCCACTGTCAGTTCAGCAAATTCAGGAAATAGAGAGTTTTTAAGCAGAGAAACACCATTTGACTTCCTTATTCGTGAAGTTGCAGGAAACTCCCCCCATCAAATTAGCCACTTGAATTACCTTAAATATCAGGATAGTGCTGATTAAATTCTTTTGCTAGAGAGGAAAATGCATTTTAAGCAGACTGGTGTGGGAGAAGGACCAGCTTTTTCCACAGTTCAAGACATTTGAGTTCTTAAAACATGAAAATTGTGCCCTCTGAAGAAAGAGTGTTTGTAAGATATATTAAAAAAAAAAAAAAAAAAGGTTCAGTAGCAAGAATTTCCCAATTTGCTCCTGCTCTTTAAAATACATTGAAAAAGAAAAAAATAGTGTACGTTTATAAGAAAAAGAAAGGGAATTTATTTTGAATGGAGAAATGCTATAAAGAGAAAAAGCCATTCTAACTTTTCCATTGTGGAAAATTTCACAAACTATTGAAGCCAATTTTTAGCTGGCTTCTGTAGTGAAATTTCAGGGTGAGCTTACAATTATTTTTTGTATTAGTGTATTAGTAAATCAGATACAGTAGCTTCAATAAGCACTCATAGCCCTCACCAGCAGAAAGCGTGCTTCCCCTCTTGGTGATACAAAATATTTTACACTAATTTCAGAAATACTAATTTCTTGTTGAAAGCAAGTTTCCTAGGTAAGCAATACTATTGTTTCCTACCATCCCAGATTGAGAAGGGTAGAGAGTAGCCAGTTTTTAGGTGAACGTCATGCTGACATCATGCAAACCTTGTATCTTTACAGAGAGGCCAATGAGACTTGAACCCTGAGCCTAAGTTGTCACCAGCAGGACTGATGTGCACACAGAAGGAATGAAGTATGGATGTGAAAGAACGCAGGCCTTATTGCTCCCTGACCAAGAGCAGACGAGAGAAAGAACGGCGCTACACCAATTCCTCCGCAGACAATGAGGAGTGTCGGGTACCCACACAGAAGTCCTACAGCTCCAGTGAGACACTGAAAGCTTTTGATCATGACTCCTCGCGGCTGCTTTATGGCAACAGAGTGAAGGATTTGGTTCACAGAGAAGCAGACGAGTTCACTAGACAAGGTGGGTAACTGTCCTAGTAAAATAAGGCAATGCTCACATGTTGCTAACTCATAGGTGTCAAGGTGACCTGTCTGTTTTCTGACTTTGGTGTTCCATCTGCTGGTTGTGATTTTGAGATGTTAGAGGATCACACAGTATTCCAGAGGAGAGGTAGAAAGCCGCCAATGGGCACATTGGCCCCCCAGGCACAGGCACTGACACGTGGAGAATTCCGAAGCCACATCTGCTATACGTGAGGTTTATGATTCTGCGTATGGTCCAAGCGTTTGTGCAAACTTGTGGAAACTTGAAACTCCAGTCTCTGGGGCTCCCTTTTAGTTGAATGAAGGTGCTCACAGCCATTGTGTCTGTGGTTAGAACCGGTACAAGGAGAACAGGAAGCTGTTGGTGAAGCAACCCACCTTTCCCTCACAAGAAAGTGTGGCTTGTTATCCCAGATCATCTCAGCACCCAAGCAGCCCTGCTGTTTGCCTCTGTCTGACTCACACAAGAGCCTGCCACGGAAAGCTCCCGTTGTCTTTCTCCCAGGCAACCTCGTAAATTAAGTGTACACCTTAGCACTTCCTAGTTTCCCACAATATAATTCACTATGGTTTGCTCATGCGCGTGTATCTGTGGAACATTTTTACACTGTTTTTGGCCTGAGGATGCTCCCAGTGGAATCATGACTCCTGTAACTTTACTTCACTATCCTAAACCTACCCATTTCCATGCTTAAGACAGTAGGTTATTTTTATTAGACATACGTAGTTATATTTTGTTTCTTCTAATACAGTCTTGAGATGTGGGCAAGATTAACAAAAATAAAATCCTCTTACATTTCTAATGTGCAGTATAATTTACGTATAACTTAGCATCCCTTGGCTAATTTAATCTGGAAATGAGGAAAAATAAATTAAACTTTAATAATAAAGAATATATTCCTTCTTTTCCAATCACCATACAGACAGTGTGACTAACAGTTTGATATTGGGCAGGAATACATTGAAGAAAAAGTAATAATGCAATAAATCGTTCAAAAGTTTGAAAATTTTCCATGGTTCTTTTCTTCCCTGCATTGTGCAAAGAGCCATTCTAACTAGATTGAAACAGTGTTCACTCACCCAAGCTGGTTTACATCAAAGAAAACTCATTTGATTTGCTAAGGGGAGATTTTTATACCCTAAAGCATGCCTTACTAATTACTGGTATCGAATTTTATGAAAAGGGACAAAATAGCTTAAAATTTTTCATCAGTTTTTCAGGAGAGATACAACACGTATTTGGGGTATGTACTGTTAGTTGCTTGTACACTGTATTGTCATTTGAAACCCATTTTTTCATGTTATCTGCCCAGCTGACATAGATTATCAGTGTACATTTTTTCAACAATTTAAAAAATAGTAAGTAGTGTAGAAATGCGTGCGATCTGGACCGAATGTAAAGTCTTGCTTTTTGTAACAAAAATAACTCTTTAGTGCCCTGTTGGAAAACAAAAATAAAAATAATAATAATAATAAAAGAAAAGAAAAAAACCCAAACTCCACATTGTGGAATATTATTCAAAGGAAACAGCAGCACATGAGGCTGCGTTTGGGGGTCATCTCCGCCCCAGGCAAGCATTTCTTTTTGGCAGCACAGATGATGCCTACACAGGTTAAAAATAGCACACGGAACCGTTCTCCTCCTAGACAGCCTTAATCCAGCGCAGACTGTTGTTGACAACCTGGCTGTAGCATTTGTAGAAGCCCTGAAACGGAAGTTCTTAGGGGGCCAAATAGTGTTATTCCTCACTCCTTCCAAGCCAAGGACTGCAGAATACGAAGGGGCAGAGGAAAGAGAAAGTGTGCCAGGCAGCCAGGGAGGCCTTGCTGGAGAGCAGAAGTGAATGGAGAAGCGCACACACGGTGTGTGACGGCGCCGCACGTCACTTGACGTGTGTGAATCCGAACTTTGTAGAAACATAGATGGGATGGACTGCTAGTTACAGCTAATGCTGCCTACGTGCTGGTCAGCGCCCTAGGCAGGTGTGTGCAGCCGCCTGGTAGGGTGGGTACTGGTAGCATAGTCTTTTCACAGGTTGAGACGTACGAGGTTTGGAGAGGCTGGAGATCACATGGCTCCTGAAATTCAGCTGGAACTTGAGCCCAAGCTTGCCCGACTCTGGCCTGGCTTCTAATCTCTGTGCAGTTGCCACAGTGAAAAACAGGCAACTCAGTAAAATATCACCCTTTGGTTTATTGGAATCAATTTTTTAAGTCTATTATTATTATTATTTATTTATTTAGTGACAAGGTCTCAGTCTGTTGCCCAAACCGAACTGCAGTGGGGCAGTCATAGCTCACTGCAGCCTACAGCTCCTGGGCTCAAAAAATCCTCCTGCCTCAGCCCCCTGAGTAGCTGGAATCATAAATGCACACCACACCATGCCTGGCTAATTTTAAAGACATTTTGTTTTAATAGAGACAGGGTCTCACTTGTTTCTCAGACTGGTCTCAAAACTACTGGCCTCAAGCAGCCCTCTTACTTGGGCCTCCCTGGGAGTGCTGAAATAACAGGTGTGAGCCACCACGCCCAGCCTGTTTTAGTCAATTTTGCATTAAAATGTTCATGGTGTAGATAGTGAGGTGTGTGGAAACTGTAGGCATATTTAGGAAATAAAATTGATATGATTTTGTAATTGAGTGAATGAGGATGAGTGTGAGGGCGGCATTGCAGATACTTTCTCCTTCCTGTGGTTTGATGTGGGGAGTATTTGTAGTGGGAGTGGCAGGTGTAGGAGAGAAATGAGTAAGGAAAGTCTGCTATCAGATCATGTTTTTCTTGAGTAAGCATAATGTAAAATCTTTCCAGGCTTTCATTGTCTTTGAACCTGACAAATGTCAATTTTTCCTCATGGACTATTATGCTATGGGATTAATTATTTAATTGACAAAATGTGCTTCCTGCCACAGCTACTGACATCATATAGGTAATAAAAATGAAAGATTAAAAATATTCATAGTAGCCAAATATCTTTGAAACAATTCCAAAGAGTCATGCTAATTTCGCTTTTTTTTGTCCATGGAGTTTTAAAACAGCCGATCAGTCCTATATCCATTTACTCCTTGAATGACACAGGGAAATGCGGCTTCAGCTGGAGAAAGGGACAAACAGGGATTCTGTTGGTGCAATTATATGGAGAATTCAAATCGAGAAATATGATGTTTTTACATTTTTAATTGACCAATTTTATGTCTAATTATCAAACTTGATTTTAATGGTTTTGTATGGCGTTACTGACTGGCAGGTGACTACTGTTAATTACATGTTATATTTAGGTAGTATAATGCTGGAGATCATTTCATCTTCACAGTCATTGTGTAATTTGACGGGATCTCACATAGATCTCTTTCTCTTTTTAAATCTCTTCATGTCGTTTGTTGGTGATGGAAATAGTTGCTCTTTGAACAGCTGTGGAGCTTGCTGTAGGTGAGGATGAGGTTAGGGTAACAATGGCTTGTTTTGCATTCTTGGATGCTATTTTCTTTTATTAATCTTTGAAGAAAAGTTATCCCATCAGGTCTCAGACAAATTTCTTATGAAACAGCTGCATAGGATCATCCCACAGCTTTTGGAGAAGTGGTCAAATAAAAGAACATTGTTTCTCTGCTGCAGCTCTCTGGGCTATGCACACTGCCTGCAGTATTCTTGACCAAACACTTTTCAATTCCAACAAGGAACGCGGCCCGTGAGGGTGAACCTTGAAAAGAGATGATGTCTGGAAGGAAGAATACATTTGTTCCACTGAGTCATAAGCCTGAAAAGAACCACTTTGGGACCCTAACCCAAACTGTATAAGAGTTAGTCAATAATCAGTGTTGGGGTTGTGAATTTAAGAATTTTAACTTGTGAAGAACACCATTTATTCTTTATTTGTAGGATGACAATGGAGAGGAAGGATTCTGTTTTTTGTTTTTGTTTTTGTTTTTGTTTTTGTTTTTGTTTTGAGACGGAATCTCACTCCGTCTCCCAGGCTGGAGTGAAATGGCATGATCTCAGCCCACTGCAACCTCTGCCTCCCGGGTTCAAGCAATTCTCCTGCCTCAACTTCCCAAGTAGCTGGGATTACAGGCGCCTGCCACTATGCCCAGCTAATTTTTGTATTTTTAGTAGAGATGAGGCTTCGCCATGTTGGCCAGGCTGGTCTCGAACTCCTCTCCTCAGGTGATTCGCCCACCTTGACCTCCCAAAGTGCAGGATTATGAGCGTGAGCCACTGCACCCAGCCAGAACTCTGTTTTTAAATTTGAAAAACACCATGATATCTATATTTATACATTACTGAAATTAAAACAAAATAAATTTGCAAAGAAGGGAAGGGAAGGAGGAAGGCAGATTGACAACGACAGGCACTGATTGATTTCTAAGTGTGCCTCATCTTTGGCCTTTGCTGACACCATGGCCCCACTCGCAGAAACTCCCCTCTTTGGGCCATGCCATCTCTTCATTCTTACCTTCATCAGTAATGCTGAGCACCCCCAGCCCCCAGAAGCATGGCTTCTGCTCACCTCCTGCCCTTTCTAGTTCAAGGCCAGTTCAAGTGTAGTTTGGGGGATTACACTGGGAAGAGGAAAGAAAGAGAAGAGGGAAATTGATCCCATAAGCTCTGATTCCCCACTGCCGGACCTCCCTTATGGGCTGCATCCTGAGTGCTAGCCCATCTTGTATGCAAACATTCCAGATGCTAGACCTGCCCCTTACCAAGGATAACCCTTGTGAGGAAACAAAAGGACATTAGAGGAGCAGTCTGAATGTTCCTGTAAATATGTGTCTTGGATTCTGGCATGATGGTGGCTTCAATGGGCTTATCCACTCATCTCCCAGCAGACTCCCTGCCTCCTGTGAGCTGAGCAGTGATGGAGGGTACACATGAGATCTGCAACTCTGTTAGGATCCTGAAGAACCAAGCTGGTGCAGGTGTTTTCTGCTTTGTGCCAGACGAGAGCGTGGAATGGGGTGAAGCCCTAATGTGAAGGTCAAGAAGAATGCTGTGGCCTGGTGGTTCCAGAAAGAGGCTGGCCTGCCCCTCCCATGGCCTCCGCTTGGGCAAATGTTGCCTTGTGGGAGCAGCTGGTTTCCTTGGGCCCTCAGGAGCTGGGGAAGCCTAAACAGATGCATTTCTCCCTCTGATATGGTGAGAATGCCATCTGAGAAAACCAAACAGCAGAGATGTTCGTTCCAGGAATTTAACACGATTTCCCACTCTTTCTTAAAGCACCTCAGGAAAACAACAAATTTAATGGCACCCAGCATGCAGGAAGTGGGATGAGATGCAAAAGAAATAGATTAAGAAGCTTATAATGAAAATGAACAATGGAGATAAGAGAAGACAACCTGAACCAAAATAACCAAAATAAAACATCGTAACTAAAGCATGTGCAGAAATCCCAGAACAATAACAACAAAAAAGCAACAACAACAAAACAACAATGGCCACCAAATGCTGGAGAAAAAATTACCATCATAATTTACAAACTAAAAATGGCAACAGATTAGTTGAAGAAGAGAGGTTAGTGGTTTTGAAGACCAGGTAGAAGAAACAACTCAAAACAGAAAAGAGAATTTCAGATAAAATTAAGAAGACAACGCACATGCACACACACAAACTGAAGCACATTCTAGAAAAATTCTTTAACTTCAAGGATAAAGAGAGTTTACAAGGTTCCACAGAGAAAAGGCAGGTTACTTGTTTTTACTTACTAAAAATAAATGACACCAATAATGAATTTCTCATCTGCAACAACAAAAGCTTGAAAACAGTGGAATAACACCTACTGAGAGGAAAAAAAAAAAAAAGCAACCCAGGGAGGGATCTTATCTGCAGAGAAGATACTCTAGGGGAGGAAAGATTTCTTTTCCCATGCGTCACTAGGTTCATGACTAAGGCCCCTATAACAAAAGACAGCTTAACAAGAGAAATGCACACAAATTCATTTAACGTAAGTTTTTGGTGACACAAGACCCTTCATAAGGAAATGAATGCCGAAAGAAATGGGTAAATTTGTGTATTTTTCTGCAAGGTTGGATGAAGAGTGGACAGTCACAGAGAAATATGACTGGATACAGGGGTTGAATGATGAAAAACTGGGAGGAACTGGGCAAGGCCTCTTTGTTCAGATTCTTCTCTGTGTCCTTGTGTCTTCAGAGATATGGATGTTCCTTCCTCCTCATATAGGGAGGGCACCTCTTGGATGAGGATCTTATGTCTTCCTTCAGGGGAGAAGGGCAAGGGGAAGTGAGAGTGACCTTCCTGCTTCTGCTGTTTTCTCAAATGCCAAGATGCCATGTTTTGGGTAGCATGTCCTGAACCCCGTCAATAGCATTTATTTCTCAGAGTAAATGAAAGATACTGAGGTAATGCTGGGATTCGGAGACCAAGTCAACAACGTACATACACCATCTAAGGAAGTACTCAAGAAGAAATAGCAACTGAATCAGCACCATGACCTCCAAACAGGAGACAATGATGAGAAAACAGCTCTATGGTGTATATAGTTAAATCTCAAAAGATGATGACAGAGCAACCGGAAATGTGTCAGAAGCACTACAAGAGAAACCTTAACAGAAGGCTGGAACTAAAAGCATTTACCTATCTCAGCAAAATCCAGTAGTTGGAGGAAAGTAGAAAAATAAAAGTGTTCCAAATTCTCATCTCATCTGAAGAGGGAGAGTGGGGAAACAGTTACGAAACAGAGCTTTAGTGGAGGGAAATAATTGCTATCTTGCATTCATATGACAATGAGAAACATATATTTGAATATGAATGTCAGGAGTGGGAAGGTAATCATTAATACAATGAAAAGAGGGCAATAGACCCGCCTAATTAGCAGTGAGGAAAGGGATTGAGTAGCAATCTGACCAGTTTAGCAAAAGCAGCTCCAAGGAAAAAAAGGAAACAGGAAAAATCATGAATAATCAAAAAATGAGATGAAAGGAGTCAAATCTACTGCATTACCTATTACCTAAAATTTAAATATACTGCATTTTGGCCGGGTGTGGTGGCTCACACCTGTAATCCCAGCACTTTGGGAGGCCGAGGTGGATGGATCACTTGAAGCTGGGAGTACAAGACCAGCCTGGCCAACATACAGAAACCCGGTCTCTACTAAAAAATACAAATATTAGCCAGGTGTGGTGGCAGGGGCGTGTGGTCCCAGCTACTCAGGAGGCTAAGGCACAAGACTCGCTTGCACCCATGAGATGGAGGTTGTGGTGAGCCAAGGTCAACGCCACTGCACTCCAGCCTGGGTGACAGAGCAAGACTCTGTCTCCAAAAAATAAAATAAATAAATGTACTGCATTTTGACATGAACTACTCATTTGGTTTATAAAAGTTATTGGTGTTTATAAGACATACACTTAAAATGGTAAAGAAAATTGTTGAGACTAAAGATACATTAAGTGAATACAAACAAAAAGAAAGGAGGAATGACAGTATTAATATCAGGAAAGATGGAATTTATGACTAAAAACTCTCAACAGGATAAAAAGGACCATTGGGTAAGTGATAAAAGGCATACTGTGCAGAAGAAGAACATTCTTAAAATGCATATGTTGAACAATAATATAGTAGCTAAATTTATAAGGAAAAACTATTTAAAAAGAAAGATTGTTAAAACACATTAATGGTGAGATATTTTGATTAACTTCCTTCAGAATCAGGCAGATCTGAAAGACAAAAATAAGACTGCAATCATATATTAATCAAAAATTTTAACTAAGATATATATACAGAAATTTACAACTGTCAGATAGAAATAATACAATTTTTTATATTTCTATGGCATAGTAGCAGAAACTGATTATGTATTTGGCCACAAAAAAAAAAAACATAAAAAATTCAGAAAATAGCTTTTATAAGCCAAAACATTTTATCATAAAATGTAGTAAAATTAGAAATAAATAGCAAAAAGATAAATGAAGAAAAACACTTTTGCCCCTTGGATTATGATGTCCCTTGACTACGATAAAAAGCAATCAAGAGCAGTGAAAAGTCTACTTCCAAAATGTGTGGGAGACAGTGAAAGTCATTATCATAGGAAAAACATTGTGAAGAAATCAAGAACAAAGACCAACAAAATAGGAATGTACTATACATTTAAGAAATGAGTTCAGGCTGGGCACAGTGACTCACACCTGTAATCCCAGCACTTTGGGAGGCTGAGGTGGGCGGATCAGCTGAGGTCAGGAGTTGGAGACCAGCCTGGCCAACATGGAGAAACCCTGTCTCTACTAAAAATACAAAAACTAGCTGTGCGTGGTGGTGTGTGCCTGTAATCCCAGCTATTCGGGAGGCTGAGGCAGGAGAATTGCTTGAACCTGGGAGGCGGAGCTTGCAGTGAGCCAAGATCGCGCCACTGCACTCCAGCCTGGGCGACAGAGCAAGACTCCGTCTCAAAAAAAGAAAAAAAAACAAAAGAAAGAAATGAGTAGAGTACAATGTCTGGTAAAGAAATCAGAGGAAGTAGAAAGAGGTACATAAGATATAGCTGACATTTAAAGCAAACAAAACAGCTAAGTCTTTAAAAAGGCTAATAAAATAGAAAGCACCTATGATCCTGATTAAGAAATAATGAGAACAAAAATAAGAAGAGATCCTAAAAAGACTGTAACAACTAAAGAGGTGCTATTATTCCAAGCAATAAATTTGAAAAATCTAGAGGAATTTATTTTTTCTCAGAGAATATGATTAACCCCAAAAGATTTCAGAGCATGGAGCAAACTTGTCAACACCAATTATTTCAGACAAGATGAGAAAGGTGATTAAAAGAGAGACCGTTTCAAAGGGCCCGATATGTTCCTAGGTACATTTTACATAACCTTCAAAGTACAACTAAGTTTAATGTTTAAAAATCTGTTCAACACCACCCTTCACAACAGATGGAAGGCATCAAAGTTCATGTTATGAAGTTGCCATAACCTTAATAACTAAACTTGATTAGAATAGTACAAAAAAAAGAAATCATACATAAATTGCTTTACCTACCGAAATTGCTTTTCAGTAGGTGTGTAAGAATTCAAAACAAATATTTGCATTTAAGAATCCAGCAATATATAAAAAGAATAATATGCTAGACCAAATTAAAAACCAAGTGGTTACTAATCCTTGCTGAATATACAATGATTTTTTGGTGTTCAGAAATCTACCATAATTAGATTAATAAACCAAAGTAGAAAAACATGATCTTATCAATAGGTGATTTACAAGTTTTGGAAAAAATTTAGAAACCATTCTTTATTCAAATAAACTCACAAGAAGAAAAAACACTTCAATGTGGTAGTAATATTTGACATGATCATTCAAGACATTAAACAGCATTCTAAAAAGTGAGATTCTAGGACATTTCAATAGAAATAGGAACATAAGAAAGGTTTACCTGTGCTCACAATTATTATTCAAAATTGTTTTAGATATTTTAGCAATTGTAATAAGAAAATTGATATATAACATTTGATATATATTTTGGAAAAAGTTAAAGTCAGTACTTTTGTTAAAGATATGGTTGTATGCATACAAAAACCATGTGTCTCTAGAAATTTAAAAAAAAGAATTTGAAGTGAATTTGGTATTTGGATGAATACAAAATAAATATATAGACAGTGTAGATCATATAGTCTAATGGCGGAGAGTGTAGGTTCTGAAGCCACATGACCTGTGTGTGAATCCCAGGTCCGCCTTGCCTCAACTGACTGGCAGGTTACCTAATCTTGGCCATGGAACTTTTTTGTACAAGTTACGTAATTTCTCTCTGCCTCCATGCTCATTATTCATAGATTGTGCTGTAGTTTGTTGAGGATAAAATGAGTTAATATATGTAAACTGCTTAGAATAATGCCTGATACCTGTTATTAATATCTACTGCTTGGAAGTCAGAAAAAAAATTCCTATCACAAAGGCAACAGACTTTATAAAATTCTTTGGAATAAATTTTGCAAGCGTGCTATGTGACCTAATATGAAGGTACCTATAAAATATTATTAAAAAGACATCAAACAGGATCTAAATAAATAACCAATGCTTTAGGATGGGAAGATGGTACCATAAGAGTATGAATTCTCCCCAAATAAATGCATAGAAGTTAAGGATATCACATAGAATTCCAGTGGGTTAGGGTTAATTTTAATTGGAGTGAGTGATCTTCAAATTTATCTTAAAATTCAAGGGATCATAAATTGATATTTTCAATGTCTGGAAATAGTCAAAACCACATTTAAAAGTCAAATAGTGAGGACAAAATGGACTTAATATGTATTTTCAAAAGTATTGTGAAGCTACTGTAATCATGTCTATATGATATTGGTATAAGTAAAGACAAGTAGGTTCATGGAAGAGACAAAAATTTCAGAAATAGATTCTAGTGTATAGGGAAACTTCACATAAAACAAAAAAGAAGGTTTTTCTATTCAGTGGGATTTGATAAATGGTGCTGGCACAACTGGTTATCCATCTGGAAGAATGTAAAATTGGACCCGTATCTCTCAGCATATTCAAAAATAAATTAAGATGGATTAAAGACAAATGTGAAAAATAAAGCAAGGATTCTAGAAGTTAATTTGGGAGACTGAGTAAGATAGGAATGACTTGAGCCGTGAGTAGCAGAAAACTTCAGCTTCGAAACTGAAGAGAATCATTTTCTTATTAAAGAAGAAGTCCAGAGGTAGACTGTGTAGCCGGGCTTAAAGATATCATTAAGGCATCTCTCTGTCTTTTTCATCTTTGTCATTCTTAGCAGGTAGCTTTTGTCCCCTTGGTGCTCAGGTGGCAGCTGTGCTTTCATATTCCTGTTAGAATAAGAATGAACACACAGGTAGGAAGGCCTACTCTACATTGGACTATTCATTTTACTCCCCTGAGACTTCTCGCTGCCTCTCTCTTTTCAGAACTGTTATACATGACCATACTTAGCTGCATAAGAAGACGAAGCATTTTCTATTTTTGCTTTCCAGTCTTTATAATAAAGGTGGCAAGAAGAAAGTGGTTTGAATCCACACAGCCTATCCCAGGGACTCTATGTACACTTCAAGAGTAGGGGAGAAATTTTCTAATACAAAATCAGAATGTTTCTAACAGAAAACCCAGAAGAAAAGATAGACTTAAATGATTAGTTTTAACATTTAAAACCTTTTACATGTAAATTAAAATACCCAGAAACAAAATCACTACATTGGGAAATATATTTATAGTTCTGGTGACATATATAATGTCTGTATCTAGTATATACTGAATGACTATTACAGTTTGAAAACAGAAAGATAAACAGCCCAAGGGGAAAAGTCTTGCATAGACAATTCACAAAAGAGAAATTCACATGGTCAATAAACGTGAAAAGGAGAATTGATTTTCCTATTAGTGTGGGAAAGGCGGTAGCTAATTCCAAATTCTGCATCCCTACTATACAGCTGCTATCCTGGCATCTTTCACTGAGCATTCATATATCCAGGGGATTTGCCTAGGAAGGTTCTCCCCGCTTGGTAAGCAGGAAATCAATGGAAGCGGCCGTAGGCGGGATCTTCCCGGTGGGTAAATTTGTTCAAAGGAACAGTCTCACACATGGAAGCCATACCCTAGAGTACAATTCACCCAGTTCTTCATTCAGACACAGATATCTTAGAAGACTTGTTGTGTTCCATCTTGGCATCCTCCATGTTGTTTTCATGGGAAAATACATACTGATCCTTATCAACTTCTAAACCCAACAGATTCCTAAAGTGAGGACTTTCTATATAGTTTTTGAAGTTCTGGCTTAGGAAGAAGCCAAAAAAAACAAAAAACAAAACAAAACAAAAAAACAGCAATTCATGAATAGCTGTGCTCAAAACTTTATACAGAAGCTCTCATTAAAGTATGTGAAATAAACAATAACAATAAAATCTGAAAGAAAAAAACCGCAAAATATTCACAGAGGTTGCATTTGAGAGTAGAGCTGTGAAGGAACACCTTCCAATTTTCAGTCAAAAGGTCAAAGGCCAAAAATAATTCCTGCTTCGGAACTGCAGCAGGTTGGTTCTACACTTTGGGGGTTGGAGAAGAAAAGCACCTTTCCGGATAGTCAGATCTGGCTTGTTCATGTCTCTGCTGCCCTGATGGCTTGGTTTTCAGTTCAGGATGAACTCCAGATATGGTGTTTAAGGGAGGAGCCAGATCAGAACATAGCATTGTGCTTGTGATTTATTTTGGGGATGAAATGTAAACCAAAAGTTCCCAATGCTAAAGGAAATTTTAACGTTTTCTTTTCCATTTTTCTCCTTGGACTCTTGATGCTATTATTCTTAGCTATTTTTTTTTCATGTTCCATTTATGCCTCTGCATAAACTGGTATGGTTGGGAGATCTTTGAGAGCCTCTGGGTCCATTAGTATACATGAGGAATACAGAGACTCAAACTTGTTAAAATGTTCACTCGGACAACAGCTGGTGAGTTAGGTCCAGAAGAAAACTAGAATCTAATTTCAATCATTTTTCTACTCTACTCTTTTATCTTTCTAGTTTCTATTAGAAAACCACAGTAAAAAGCTACATATGTTCTTAAATGTCTTCACAAACATGAGATAGACAAAGATATCTTAGAAAGGTCACAAGAGGAATAAATATAAAAAAAATTGATAAATTGGGCTTCATCAAAATTAAAATGTTTAGCTTATCAGACATTACCTTTAAGAAAATGAAAAGCAAAGCCACAATGTGGGAGAAAATTATCTATCATCTATCACAGAGACTTGTCTCTAGAATATATAAAGACCTTCTACAAATCAGTAACAAAAGATAAATAACCAAATTTTTAAATGGGCAAAAAGCTTGTAATAGAAACATCATAGAAAAGAGACACAAGTGATGAATAAACCTGTGGAAAAAATGCTTAACACCATTAGCCATCAGAGAAATGAAAATTAAAACCACAATGAAATACTGCCACTCGTCTTCTAGAATGGCTAAAATTAAAAAGACCCATAGCACCAAATATTGAGGATATGGAACAGCTGAAACTTTCATGTGTAAAATGACACACTGCTTTGGAAACTGTTGGGCAATTTCTTATCTAAAGTTAAAAATAACATCTCCCCCTGGACCCAGCAATTCATCTCCTTAGTATTTACCCAAAGTAAATAAAATCTTACGTTCATAGCAGCTCTATTCATAATAGGCCCATATTGGAATCACCAAGAGAATGGATGTAACAGTTGTGTGTTAATGCAATAGAATATGAGTTGGCAGCCCAAAAGAGTGATCTACAGATACTTGCAACAGTGTGGAAGAATCTCAAAGATCCACTGAGCAAAAGGATCCCGAGTACATCCTGTAGGACTCTGTTTACATAAAGTTCAAGAACATACAAAACTAGTCTTCTGTAGAAGAAATCAGGACGGTGGTTGCCTGTTTGGTGGGGATGGACTGGGTGTGGGAGAGCTTTGTGGGAGTGATGGAGAAGTGCCTTGTCTTGCTTGGGGTCATGGTGGGTACATTTGTTAAAACTCATGGAAGTATCCACTTTAGATCTGTGTATTTCACTGCCTATGAAATTTACCTGAATAGTAATAAATACAACAAAAACAAAAATCAGCGTGTTCAAACAACTGTAGTTGAACATGGACAGTTTCGGGTTTCTATTTTCCCGGCTTCCACAGGAGTGAGATTTCCACAGAGCAGAGTTGCACTGTCTCTACTGAACCATAACCACAATCTTTCAAAAACAACCTCTGCTGTCATTGTACTAGAATGTTTTGCTGGATAAAGGCATTTTGCCATTAAGAGCATATACAACATATCCAGGACTGTACTGAGAGAATAAAGAGTTTGTGTCATAGATGGGACCAGGTCTTCAAATATTTTCATCAATTTCCAAATAAAAAAGAGCCCGTTTTAAGCTCTTAGATATAGACTACTTTTGGTGGGGGGGCAGTTTTATTAGATTATTACTAAAATGATAAGTAGTTTTTAAATGTTTCTATATATTGAATGTTCCGGCTAGGTCAAAAGAATTGAAATCATATTTCTTAAATATATAACATGAAGGTTGTAAATACAATTTTAGAATGTCACTGGTAGCATTGGACAGATGTAAAAATAGTATCAGTAACTCCTTTGATTAAAATAATAATGTCTCTGCACCATTTTATCCTGCTTTGGATGTGAAATGGAATAAATTATTTTTCTTACTCTTCTTATTTTTATTTATTTGTATTTTTTTGCATTATGAAAATCTGTTAACCATTCAGACATGTTGGAAATTGTGAAAGAGGAAGATTTGAGAGCCAAGAGGAAAATGCTTTTAATTTTAAAGACTGAGATTCAGTTTAGTCTTGGATGCCATTATAGTGAATAATGGGAACTGATCCGAGACTTCAAAAGAAATATGACCATATGGTCCTACCATTCAGCACTTAATGCTGCCATGAATTTCCAGTTAGACCCCAAACTTTTCATTTCCCCAGTGTTCCCCCTCACCTCTGTCATCAGACAAAAACGAAAGGAATCTGAAACCCCTTTTCATGTTTTCTGAAATACTGGTGCTGAGAAAGCTTATTTTTGTGAGAATCGAGTTTTATGAAAAGAGACAAAAACCTGAAGCATTAATCAGATCCACTGGGCTAATTACTGCAACTCCAAAGTTTATTACTTTTAAATATTAACTGCTTAAAATGATTCATTTGGAGATCAAAATGATTAATCCTTCTCAGTCACTATAAATGTCAGCGGCAGGATTAAAGGATTTAGATGGTCATGTTTACTCAACCTTACATTTCTGTACTTAAAGACACAAGTTAAATAGCTCTAGTTTATCATTGTTTCATGTTAATGGTTTTCCTCTTAGCTCCCTCTTTTAGCTCCCCTGCCTAACTGATTGTTAACTAATTTTGGCTGTTAAGTAGGCAAGGGCTTCTTTTAGGCTGGGCGGCCAACCTGCTTTGTGGATTACCTACCAGAAGGTGTGAGTAGATAGATGTAGCTTACAGGCCTCCTCAGGACGCAGTGGGGGTAATCCTTTCTCCCTGCCTCGGCCTTCATTGGTCTGATGTCTGGAGCCCCAGCTTACTGCTCAACTTGTATCTGTTTCCTTGCCACGTTCCGCATTTTGGATCCACAGTGTGACTCACCGCAGTGCCGCTTCAGTCGCGATTATTAAACACCTGCCGCTTTATGCCAAACCATAGGCGTATTTATACCAATACCTACTGCAGTTCGACTATCAGATATCAGCAGATACATTGCAGGCGTATTATCATTGCCAGGCCTTGGATTGTTCTAAAGAAGTCATTTCTAAGTAAAAATAAGAAGCAATTTTATTTTCAGAATGTTTTTGATTTAAAAAAACAGAACTATTTTAAGGTTATTTCTTAATTACAGATGGTTGCTGAAATTAGTTTATGGTCCCATTAAGTCCTTCATTTCCAGGCCTAAGACATGCTCTTCCTTTATACGTCGGCCAACTCACAACCTCATTTTTCTTATTTGGGCCACCAAAGCTTCCATTCAATATCCATATGTTCGTCCTCCCCTGGAGGCCTCACAAATTTTATCTTGAAGAAAATGCATCTTTTCTAGGGCCATTCATTCTAGTCCTGGCTTCTCAGCTTGCAAATATACCAAGGGTTTCCCTTTCTCATCCACCTCCTCAAGTTCAGCTTAGTGCCCAGACTGCAATTTCCATTGAAAGCTGCATTTGTGATGATTGCTGAGGGGATATACTGCAGTAGCTTCCATTAGACTTGTGTTCTGAGCAATCAGTTAGATGATGAGTGTGGTGTCCAGTGGGCATTTTCAGCGTCCTCTGGAAATTCATGGGTGTCAATATGTGGTTTTGGGTATTAGCAACATATTAATAGATAAATCAAGTAAGTAGTTTAAATGGGGTGGGGACCTTAAGGTATTTAGTGGGACTTTAAGTTAATTTCTTTTTTTTTTTTTTTTTTTTTGAGACGGAGTCTCGCTCTGTCGTCCAGGCTGGAGTGCAGTGGCCGGATCTCAGCTCACTGCAAGCTCCGCAGCTCCGCCTCCCGGGTTCACGCCATTCTCCTGCCTCAACCTCCCGAGTAGCTGGGACTACAGGCGCCCGCCACCTCGCCTGGCTCATTTTTTGTATTTTTTAGTAGAGACGGGGTTTCACCGTGTTAGCCAGGATGGTCTCGATCTCCTGACCTCGTGATCCGCCCGTCTCGGCCTCCCAAAGTGCTGGGATTACAGGCTTGAGCCACCGCGCCCGGCCTAAGTTAATTTCTTAAACCAGTTTTTCGTAGGGCCTTGTGAATAAAGATTTGTACCCTCGCTGAAATTTCTATGGCATGTTCAAGAATGGGTATTTTGTTCAAATGGTGACACATTTAATATAAAAAGTTAAAGAGTTTGGAGTGTCCCATAAAACATGCATTTGGAAATAAAATTACATATACTTCTTTTGTTGTGGAATCGTCTTACCATTTTGCAAATACAGCAAAAGAGAGAATTCTGGATGACATGGTGGTGCCGCTGATTCAACAAGCACCTAATAAGAAATGCTCTCCCAATTTGTAGTTTTAAGTTCTGCTTGACTGATGAAGGAAAGTCACTCCATGCCTGAGAATGAATAGTTCCATTCAAGCTCACAGCAACCAAGGAAAATAATTAAAGACAGCTGCAGATTGTTTTATTTATGTGCATTAAATTTATATTTATTCATCCATTTTTCCCATATTCAATTTCAGGGTTACTGTAGGAGAAATGCATGGTTATTCTCCTTTAAAACAATCCATATATGATAAAGAAAAGGGAAGGATCGAAATGGAGGGGAAAACGCTCCTGTATATCTCATGAAGTTTCATTTCTTTACAATAAACGAAGAAGGATTTTTAAAACTGAGCTTCCCCTAGAAGAGGCAATAAATTAAATTTCTAATTATTGAATAGAAGCTATTAAACAGCAAATCAAGAAAATATATTTGTTTTTTAGAAAGATGATAGGCTTTAATTTTTTCTTTATTATGTTTTTAAATTATTGAAATAATTATGAAAAGTAAAAATTCAAAACTATAAAATAGAAAATTACTAATTTCCTTCATTTACAACCTTTTCTAAATGACCCATTATAACAGTTATATGTCTCCTTCCTCACCCTTATTCAGACTCAATATAACCTGTGGGTCCTCTTCCTTAATTTCCAAAAGTGGGATTATACTTTATACACAGTTCTACAACTTGCTTTTTTTTTTTTTACTTAAAGTATACAAATGAGCTTCCCTACAGATCCGAAGACATGGTCCAGCTCATTCTTCGTGCTAACCACAGTGTTCCACAGCATGAGCATGCAACTTTTCCAGCCATTCTCTTTCTGGCAGACATCTGGGTTATTTAAAATTTTGCAACAATGCTGTAGTAAACAACTTGTTTAAATAAACATTCTGTATATTTAAGATGAGGTGATTTTATTTCTGTGGGATGTAACTCCAAAGGTAGATTTTCTATGCTAAATAATATTTCTGATTTTAATAGAAAATTATTTTACATGGAATAAAATCAGAGTAATAGAAGGCAAAGAAAAAATGATAGAATAAAATAATAATAAATTTGCATAGCAGACTCCCAGAATCAGCTGCTTTTCAGGGGAACAATGGTTCTTGTTTGCCCTCTAACTTCCAGTACCAGTGACCTATATTATACGCCCTCATTGCAAACTCCAAGTCCCAAGTAAAGTGTGGTATAAAAGAGAAGCAATAGATGATAGCAAGTCTTCACGAGGATGTGCAGAGTTAAAACCCTCATACACTGCTAGTGGGAATATAGAACGGTCGAGTCAGTGTGGAAAACGGTCTGGCAGTTCCTCAAAAGGTGAAACACAGAGTTACCATATGCCTCAGCAGTTCCTCTTCTAGGGATATGCTGAAGAGAAATGAA